>NC_139811.1:19983372-20430872 GCF_963457635.1 Microchirus variegatus | reverse complement strand
GGCTACTCTTAACTCTACTTAAAGCAACACTTAGTTGAGCAACAGCGGCCTCTGCAGCCACAAAGTGGTGATTCAATCTGAGCTCTTGACCTTTGAGCTCTGACCTCATCAGATTAGTTTCAGTTCCTGAACACAAACAAACCTGAATATTTTCCTTATGATTCCCAGCTTTTTTGAATTATATATATATTATATCAGGGGTTATATCAGGGGTTCTCAAAATTTTGATACCTGAGGGCCAATTTAGGAACCCAACATTGGACTGAGGGCCACCAAAGGGAAAAAAAGAGGAAAAAATAGAAAGAAATCCCATTTGTTATAATTTTAATGAGCAGATTGCAGTTCTACAGTTTAGCGTTAAGTAATATAAGCGTTAATATAATGTAATTTAAGCATTACTATAATAACGCTTTATAATTTACTGGGTAATTACCCAATATTTTGGCCATTGTTCTTACCTTCTAATTACAGATTAATACCAAGTAACACATTTCTGTTACCATATATTTACTGGGTAAATAGCTAGTAATTGGGGGCTGTAGCTACCTGCTTATTACCAGCTTATAACCCAATAATACACAAAAATTCACCATATAGAAACCAGGTAAATACCCAGTATTTTTGTTTACACTTATTGGTCTGTATCCACTAATGTCCAATAAACATTTAACAAGCTTAGTACCTCCTGGATTAAAACTATCAACTGTAATTCATTGCGGGCCGCCAGAAATGTTTCTGCGGGCCGCCATTGGCCCCCGGGCCGCACTTTGAGAACCAATGTATTATATTATATATATATTTTAAGTTTCAGTTCATTCTTTTTAAATAAACCCTTACAGCTCTGACCCAAAAATTCAGAAACACTATTAAACTCTCTGGACCTGTCCTGCAGATAAATTGGCTGACTATCATGCAGTTATGCAGGAGATGGAACAATAAAGGAGCCATTCTCTTTGTCAGGGTTCTTTTAAATAGTTTTGAAACTGTGTTTTTTGAAGGCAAATTTGTTGTACAACTCTACATTCACTCTGAACTCTACACTCGTTAGAATCATACAAAAGTATTACTGAGAAAAGTACTGCTTCTACAGTACTACACATTATACATGCTTCTTGTACTTTAATTCATTGTGATTGAGTCCAATATGGAAGTCAGGCACCTGCCACAGAGTATATCCATAGAGTAAATCTTAGGAGTCATAACAAGCTATCACGGTGGATATGAAGGTTTTAGTTTGAGGAGCACGAGAGCCGTTCTTTCTGCAAAACTTCATCTGAAGAAAAACTCTAAAAATAGGAAATGGGTTCACACCTTCAGTCCCAGTAGTGTGGAAGCAAACACTGCCATGTCATTTCTGACATGTTTTCTTGCTCTAACTTGTTTCTCCTCTCCTTCTTCATCCAATCCAGGATCGTCTCCTGTATCTAGACATAGCTGATGATTTCGTAACAAAGGCAAAGCGATTCTTCCCGCCCAGGTACGATTCTGACGAGGATACACCGGGCCTCGGCATAAACCTGCCGCTGCTGCTGGCGAAGGTAGGGGCCCTGAACGGAGCAGGCGAGGAAGAGGATGAGGAAGAGAGCGATGGAGACGGTGGAAACTTGAGTGACAGATCCTGAGCTGCAATAATAATGGACACAAGGCAGGGGGCAGTAGTCATCAACCCTTGAGACCTGCAGCAATTGCATAGCTCCCTTCTTCCAAGTGTCATTTGCCTCATACCTTGTTGCTGTTGCTTCTAGGATGTTTTAAGCTGAAGATGTTTCCTCCTCTTACCCAGCTGCACAACATGAGTGTCATTCTGTGTTCTCTGGTCAAAATCTAAAAGGTCATTTCCAGGTGAATGTTCTTCACCGTGTGTGTGTTTTTGTTTCTGTCCAGGAGCGTTTCATCAACCTTTTTGTTTGCCTGTTTACTGTTCAGCTGTTGTTTACCTTCAGGGTAGCGATGTTCCTTTAGGCAGAAACTCTTTATATTTCTGTCCTATGATTATCAGCACCCATTTCATCCAAACACATGATTGGAGCCGAGAAAATAGGCCAGGATCAGTAATACTTAGCTAGAGGATGATGGTGTGCGTGTGTATGTGACCCTCCAGCAGTTTGCTGAGCATGGGAATAGTGTATGTCAAGTGTTGTCCAACGAAATAAAGTTGCAGCCTAAAGCCTGTTGTGTGTACAGTGTTGCATGCTGGAAAGACGTCTTCCCTGACACTTCCTCACGGAAGATAATCTATCCCATCTTTTTTGTACCGCTTTGTCCTCCACATGAGGTCACGGTGGGGGCGCTGTGTCAATCTCAACTGACATAGGGCAACAGGTGGTGTACGCCCTGGACTGTCCGCCAGTCCACCCTCACACCCACACCTACAGTCAATTTAGAGTGTCCAATTTACCTAATCCCCATATTGCATGTTTTTGGACTGTGAGAGGAAACTGAACCCGGAGCTAACCCACACACACACACGCACAGGGAGACCATGCAAACCGAGCGGGTCGTGAACCCGGGTCTTCTTGCTGCAAAGGCAAGAGTGCTAACCACTAAACTATCCGTGTGACCCCTCATGGAAGATAACGTGCAATTAAATTTTTACTATTCCATAGAAAAAACATAAGAATTAGCTTGGCTTTTAGTAACAAACATCAGATTTCTTTGCATTTAAACTACAGTGGCCTTAAAGGTGCCATATGTAAGAATGTGGCCAAAAACAGTTACTACATTCAAATTCAAAATACCGAGGTCTTTTAGGTTTCGTTTTCTGACGTAACTGGCAACCCGTGGTTGCTCGGCAGCTGAGACTCTACTGACTGCAATGATTGGTAGACGGCGGTAGGTGGCGCCACATGCCAAAACATGATTTCAAAACATAAACATGATTTGCAGTCTGCAAAATATTTTTTTTAATGCAAATATTTTGGCTGTACTGTTGTTGGTGAGTTCAGTTTGTTATGAGTCTCTGTGACATATTAGGAGGATTTTATCGCCAGTTGATTTAGATTTATTACATAATGCACCTTTAACATACGAGAAAGGCTATCATTTTTCTTCATTTGTGGAGTAAGTTTCTGCTTCAAAGTGCAATATGTGAGCTCTGCCTGGTTTGTCCGTTCTGTAAAAACATGGTGGTGCAAAATGGCGGCCTCTGTGAAGAAAGCACATGCTTTATTCAAAGGCTATGAAAACCCCAAACATATTCTGAGTGGTATATTTAAACATTTTTTGCCATTAAACCCCTTCTTAATGTTACACATCGGACCTTCAAAACCTGAACCATGTTGGTAGTTAAACAGCCGTTTGACAAACTGTGGCACAAGAGCAACATTCCCTGAAAGTGGAATAAAAAGGGTCCTCTTCAGCGTGTACTGCAGCCTGTGCTCCCATGACTGGCTTACACACTAATCCACAGATATGGCACAAATCCTGCCTGTCCGCCATCTGACCATCCCGCCGGGACCAGAATGGGTTGCAAGTTGGATGATGGCGGCGGTGTTTGGTGGTCAGCTGTGTCGTCAATGTTGTTGTTTTGTAAGAGAGACACTCCGCTAAGGAACATATATTCTAACATGGCACCAGCCCTTTGGCACTTGACTGTGTAAAAATCAATAGAAAGTTAACTTTGCCTCAGATTCTTGTGCTGCTTTGTAAGCACTTTGTGTCAGGTCGACCTGTGTAGGAGGCGCCACTCTCTGTCCTGCCAAATTCACCCACGTGTCACAAAAACAACAACTGACTTACTCAAACTTGCACCCTCAAAATATATATATATATATTTTTTTTTTATTTGCTTTATATGCCATTTCCTGACAGGGCCCTGGGTTTATTCTGCAACTGCCCTTCTCCTCACTCTCTCCCTCCCTCTTACTTTTCTGGTGACAGCTCATTTTAATGTCACATCCCAGCAGCTGCGGCAGTGTTGTTACGCAACACTGAAAGTTCTCCCTGGTCTGGGCCCCGTGGCTTTGCGTGGGTGGAGGGGTGATTATTGTGACAAGGCTCGCCTCATCACTGCTCACCTTTACGTATACTCTCTACTTCCCCAGATTCATTAGCTAAGCGTGACTCACCCAAAAACAGCTCCAGGGTAAAAGCCATCTTGCAGCTGGAGCAGGTTCATCACTATAATTACAAAATAAAAGTCTGCGCACCGCGTTTAAAGACCGATTGCTTCGTGCCAAGTCGAAGACATGATCTCAACAGTGAAGGGCCTCGCACAGTGACTTACTAGGTGTCTGAAATGGCATCCAGGATTGCCATGGTGCCATAACAGAGCTGAACACATGAACCCGGAGCTGCCTGCCTGCCATTCTCTCTATCGCTCCCTTCTCTCCCGCTCTGACATTGAGTGATATTTTACATATGGGACATCACTCTGTGGCGAGGTAAAATGAAATATTGTCACATTTGACAAGCAGAATGAAAATAGCACTCATAACTTCTACATGTCATATACGGGTGAGTCAAAAACTAGTGGAAAAGTACACTTTATTTTCCCCCAATTTGATAAATTGATAACGCGTTACAGTGCAGTAATAACATGCTCTAAGGTCAAATAATGTCATCATTTACACGTAGTCTAAACCTCGACTAAAAACCAAGGCCTGATCGAACCTTTTCTAGAGTCAACCCTGATACTTCTATCTAGATTTGACCTTTTTACTATTTTATTATGTCATAATTTTACTGTTTTACTTTTATCTTTATGTTTTAAACCGTTATGGTGCTGTGCCTTTAACTCTGTAAAGCAACCTTGGTTGTTTTTAAGTGTGCTCAAGAAATAAAGTTGTTTAGGACATAGTATTACAGTAATAACATGTCATTTCTAACGTAATATCCATAGCTTGTTAATGAAAATTACAATTTACTACTACTATCTGTGTGATATACAATGTTTGTGACTCAGAATCACTAAATACCATGACACACATTTTCTGTTTTTATTACCAGGCTATTACATTACAATATAAGTAATATTACTTCCCTATTACACAATTACCACACATTACTATATTGTTACTGTACTGTAATGTAACGTTATATGTAGATTTAAGTGTTTGTCATTATTGTAGTTGACTGTATGGAGGCTGGTGTGTAAAAACCTGTTTTATTAAATTTTTATTTAGTGAAATGTCCTAATTTGACACAGTATCAGTAGATTTGCTAACCACGTCACTGATTAAAAAAACATATATAAAAACAGCGTGATCGAGAAGTTTGATCTGATTCTGATACACGATATCTGATGATATCAGCACCAGATATGGATGAATGAGTCAGACACAGGAACAGGAAGTATCATCACACGCTGGTAGGTATGTCTGTGTGTGTGTGTGTGTGTGTGTGTGTGTCTGTGTGTGTGTGTGTATATGTGTGTTTCACAGTCTGTAACCTGAGTTGATGATGGCTTGCGTGGCGCCCTGTCACCGCGGTAATGAGTCACCAGGGACAGCGGGCGCTCTAACTGCCACTGTGAGGCAGCTCACTGTAATGGCATCTAATGAGGAGGGGTTGATGTTGTCACAGAGCACAGCTGTTGTATAAAAACCCCCTCTGAACTGGAATATGCATTAAAAAACAGTCCGTGTCCGTGATGTGATGAAGCCACTGCATAAGGTTCTATACGGCTTTGCACGTTTTTATCCTCAAGTGACAGATGTGTTACAGCTTTTCTTATTTAACCCCCACGATATCCTGGGATATCTTCTCCTAATGAACAGCTGCTCCACTCGTAGCTTTCCACATTAGCGAGGTGTTACTTGCTTTTCATGTACATCAAGTCCAGAACCTTATTAGAATTCCTGTCCTAAGACCAGACCTGTTGTCTGAGTCTGTCCACATACTTATATAATCCCCACACAGAGTGACTCCATGATACTTTCCCGTCTCCTAAGACACTCACAGCTGATGGAAAATGTTGTTGCTGAGAAGTGACTGGGCATACAATTTGAGAATCAAGGGATTGTCAGTCCAATTACCTTTAACCCCTCCTCACTCCTCGGGGAGCGAAACATGGGGAGCTTGGTGTCGGATGTCGGTTCACACTGATTGTAGAGTGACAACATGGATCAGAAATAGCAACAGAACATTTATAAAAGACGACCGACCAACCCTAGCCCAGAGACGGGCAACACAAAGAGAAGAGGAGACGCTGCCAGCTCAAGCATCACTGCTCCCCCCACTGGAACAGCTCAGACACAAGACCAGACCTAGAGACATACAGTAGCAGCAAAGATGCCGATCTGCACCATCCTGGAGAAGTGTAACGGTGTGGTGGTGGGCGCTGAGTTGGCCTGCAGCGTCCGGGAGGAGAACAAGGCTCAGAGGGAGAGCTACAGCGCTGATTGGCACAGTGTTAGTCTCAAAACTCAGCCTCAGGAAAGGTGAGTGCTCACCAACTCTAAATAACAACCATCCTCACCATCATCACATACAGATGCTCGCTGATTTAACTTCTCAAACTGGAGGCTATTATCCTCATAAGCAGGTGATACTCACTTCATCTGTTCTCTGGTCCCTACAGGCAGACGATGAACATGAATGACAGCTCTCGCAGGGAGACTCTGTCCCGACAGTGGCAGGCACGCTCCCTGAAACAGATCTGCCCCTCTGGTGTCTTCAGAGTGGGCACCGTGGAGTCAGGAGTGAGGGAGCACCAGCTGCTGCCAAAGAGAAACACGCTCCCCTTGCCCATTTTCACCCCCGCAGAGCTGGGCATCAGGCTGGGACGCGGAGCCCCGCACACCGAGGAGGACCTGCAGCCCTTCCCCACGTCAGACGGAGCCTGTCCCAGCAAGAGGACCGTGGACGACATCACACGAGATCTTCCCCCAGTCAAGCCAACCCTCATGGAGTTTTCCAAAGACGCCAAAGCCCTGGGTCGCTCCGTGTCTCTGGAGGCACAGCGAGGGTGAAAAAGCACAACAAACAGGAGGACAAAAAAAAAGAGAAAGAGAGGATGATAGGGAGAGACGAGAAGGATGACAGATGAGGAAGGATAGTCAAGGACGAGATGTGTATAGATTTATCTCTAGTGACATTCATCGTAAACTCATCATACTCTAGATTTCTAGCTCTGTCTGTGTTTCTTGGCGAGCACAGCACCAGGCAAATGTCACGCTGTGTCACTGTTGGCATTCGATGGTCAGTGGTATTTTAGAAATGCTCTTGTGAAGGCATTTGCTGTGGAATGGAAAGTGTGTGTGTGTGTGTGTGTGTGTGTGTGTGTGTGTGTGGGTGCTTAGCTGTTTCGTGGACTTTCGTCTGCCTCTTGGATCACTGTCAACCAGCTGTTGCACACTGCTGCACCTTAACCACGCCGCACGCATGCACGCTTATACGATACAGTGACAAGATAAACGAAAGTGGCCACTTGACCTGTAACAGGTGGTGAAGGCGTATAACGAAGTGAAAAGTGGCAGATGCAAAAAAAAAAAAAGGCAGGAGTGCAGGTGGTAAACTGTAACAAGGGACAGAAGACGGAAAGGGGGGAGTCAGAGGGGGTGAGGGCTCGGTAGAAGCCCTCGACAGTCTCTGATCTCTGGGAAGTGTTGAGAATGTTCTGGTGTGATAACACACTACGGCTGTACATATAATTGTGTGTGTGTGTGTGTGTGTGTGTGTGTGTGTGAGACGGCTCTAATCAAGAGGACATAGAAAAAAACCTGTTCTTCACTGTGTATCAACTGATTTGGTTCGTTATTCGAGCGAAAACAGACTCTGTAGTGGATGGATTTGCAAATGTATGCTAATGATGTTGAAATATTTGTCCTAGATTCTTATTATTAATGATATTTTTACAAATAAAAGCTGTGGCACTCATCCAATTTGTTGCTTGTCATGTTTTCGTTCGAAGAGGCGACATAACTCAATGATGATGACATTATAGGGTGAAGTGGAGAAGCTCCGTGTTAAGATGGGGGTTTGGATTAACCTTTACTTTGTGACCCGATAACATTTAAAGACAAGACAAGTCATTGAGCAATAAGATGTGTGATGTGAGCAAAGGAAACATGGGATGGCAAAGAAAGAAAAGTGATAAACAGATACAGAAAAGTCTTTGTGTATGATACAATATGATGTGATACGATACGATACGATACGATACGATACGATACGATACGATACGACACGATACGATACGATACGATACGATACGATACGATACGATACGATACGATACGATGCGATGCGATATACAGTACGCGATACGATATGATGCGACACGATACGATACGATGCGATGTGATATACAGTACGAGATACGATACGATGCGACACGATACGATACAATACGACACGATACGACACGACACGACACGACACGATACGACACGACGCGACACGACACGATGCGATACGATACGATATACAGCACAAGATGCCATGCGATACAATACAATATACAGTACGGTACGATACAATACAATAAGATACCATACCATACAATATGGTATGAAAACTTGATACCAAGCCTTTCATGTTTCATACAATATTGACATCATACAGTCTTTTAACTCCATTAATAACACAATTGCGCTGATGCATTAACTACTTAACCATTACCAGCCATTAAAAAAAAACATGATTGACTGTGTATCAAATATTCTCCTCCCATTAAGGAAGAAATAAATAACCCAAACAGTGGCTTTGTTATCATACATTTTTCAGAAAGTAATTTATACTATAATATGCTAATGAGCTTTTCCCCCCATTTTTTTTTTACTTTAAAAATACATCCACACAGCAGACATAATCACTGCAGCGTGGCCGACATGTGCAGCCGTCAATCACGTCCTCATCACATGACAGCTTGCGTCTCTCTTTTCAGGCTGCACTTAGTGAAGCATTTACACGGGTTTAAGGTCTGTATCAGATTTTACCTCTTTCCGATATCCAGTGATTTCGATCAGTGTCTGATTGATACTGATACTGAGTGATACGCAGACTGGCTAATCCTTCGGTGAAATGAGTGCACTTAATGAGGGAACACAATAACAAGAGTTGCCAGATGAGCTGATATAAATAGCCGGGTATCTGTCTCCCGTAATTTGGAAAACGCAGTCACAGTGTCCTCCCCTCCTCCAAAACAAACCCCACATCACCACTTTCCAACAACCCTCATTTAGCTTTCATGTTCCACCCCACGTGTTCATGTGCTCTCAGCACAGAACGCACTGTTCTTCTCTTACTGAGCCGAGCAGAACTGGATGCACTTTAGCATTAAATATCTAAATCTACAATTCTACTCAGTCCAGTTGATCAGTGATAACTCTTTTTCTCATCACTCTGCAGAATGTTGGGTCTTTAACACCCCTTTGACCTCCCGTGCCTTGTCGCGCCCACTTGTCTCCCTGTGATAGGGCGGCGTGTGTTGGTTTGATATTAATAGCTGGGTAAACATTGGCATTGCTCTGGAGACAAAGGAGAGGCAGCTGTATCATCACATTCCTCTAATCTGAGCCCTTTAATCGTGGTGTTTTTATGAGGTTTTGGCTGCGCTGACATCCGTCCCTATCTCCCTATGCCTCCCATGCACCCTGCACTGTCACGTGCACAATCCTGTTTCCAAACTTCAAATGAACTCCAAAAAAAAAAAAACCCCACTGGGACTATTTTCAGTGGAGGGGCCAAGGAATGTGGGGATTGAGCTAAATTGACAGTGGAATTCTTTCCGATGCCTCAGCTGTCTCAGCTGCAGCCTATTCCATTTGGAAAACACTGCTCACTGCAAGCAAGTGAATGCAAACCTACAGAAATATGCCACAAATTAACCGTCTTTACCTGAACCTGAGTTTGAACTACAACACGCAAAGACCTCATAGTTTTTTAATTTACACAGATATAACCAAGATATTCAAATAAATCCCAGAATTGCAACGTTTCCATGTAACTTTTATAGGATTTTCACGAGTTTGAGAGCCGCTGCGTCTCTGATCCTTCTATCGTGGTGTATTTAAAGACAAGGTCGAACAGTGTTGCACAGAAATAGATCTTGTGTCTTGTCACATGCTTGCTATGTTCCCTACAGTGTTTGTGATGGCCTACATCTGCACTTTTGCCTGTGGCATGCTGAGTCATTGTGGATGCCTGTCATTATAGCCTGTGGTCTATTTGCCCTCCCCAATTATCATCTGTTGCTGCTCCCTACTGGTTAATTTAGGTAATACACGTTGAACAAAATACATGTAACAAAATGCCATTAAATTGGTCATTATGATCTTTAATTTCATTACAAACTCACTAACAGGTGATGGTTTAAATGTCATCGATGAGTGAATTAACAGTCACAGTGTCTGCCGCTGTTCTTTATGAAAAGATAAAACAATATCAATTAAATTAAATTCATTTTCACATTGAAATTGCTTTTGTGACAACACCACAGGAGCATTTCAAAATCCCAGAAGGGAAATACAAGAAGAAGACTGATAACAAAACAATGTACAAATCAAATTAACAGGAACTGAAAATGGAATAATATGATGAATTAGTCTCTTCAGTAATTTACAATTAGCAACACTGTAATCTCTTGCAGCTTCAGAGTCAGAATGCTTTTTTAATCACAGTTAATTAATGAATTAATGAATACTGGATTGTTTTAATTATTTTTTGCAACATGTAAAATAAAAAAATATATGAAAATATGTACAAAAAAAGGTCAGAATCTGTCTTTAATCTCAGAAGTTAGGCTGTTTTCCAAATGTATTCTACATTTGGCCCTAATCCTCTTCCATACTATACAAATTGTTACAACAAGTGGAAAAGAAAAATAAGGAAAATGGCCAAACTGCTCCTTTTTTCCCCCACCTGAGCAGGAAGTGAAGGAGGAAGTGAGCTCATAAATCAGTCACACCTGTGAGCTCAAAAAAATAAGAGAGGGAAAACTAACAAAGAGACATGGACTGGACTGAAGTTCTGTGGGAAGTGGTGATGGAAAATTAGGAAATAATCTTACATTTTTGGATTAACTGAAAGGAAATCTAAACGTGGTGAAGTTGTGGCAACCTGGAAACAAGACCCTGGAGAAATGAGCTGATCCCTGAAGCAGACATGAGTGAAGCTGGTTCTACTTCTGACTGAACTGTCTGATGGATGACACACACACACGTGACAGATAAGTGCAGCATTGTTCTCAAACTCTTGTCTTCACAAGCAACTGAACTGAATTATGTGTGTGTGTGTACGTATTCCTTCCATCTGAACTTAAATTATTCCTGCACAGCTGGATGCATAAGCAAATGATCTGATCTGACATGTTTTTTTTTGTTTTTTTATGAAAACCCTTTGATCATTTTTGTGGTTTATCTCTGAAAACTGATTTTGAGGTTTTGGTTTGAGAGATGTTTTGAGTCTTTGGTTGATGAGCTGTGATTCTGTTATGTTTGAATATAAGAAAAAAGTGACTGCAATGATTGTTGATTGATGTTTTCTGTAACTTTCTGCGTTATTGTTTCCTGTAACAACGAAGCAAGCAAACCATAGTGTATATATCTATAGAAGGGTTTATGGATTTATGGTACATTTTTGAAAGAATGCTTCTTCACCTACTTTCTACCTACCTTCTATTTACAGTTTACAGCGTGTCTTCTGTTTGTTTTTAAATTGATTTGTATTTGTACTCCGTTACATACTGTAGTTCCTATAATGTTGGCTGTTGTCACCTGGTCAGGTCTTTGGGAGCAGAGCCTGTTGGTGAACTGTCAGCTGGTTGTGTTGTGTTGTGTTGTGTTGTTGGTTATACTGTACCTGCTGCAGTCAGAGAAACTGAGGTGACTGCCTCAGTTTATCTGCTGCCAGGCTGGAGAGCAGAGGTGGAAAAAGGACTATAATATTGTACTCAAGTAAAAGTACCAATACTTTGATGAAATATTACTCAAGTAGAAGTAAAAGTAGTCATCTGAAAATGTACTCAAGAAAAAGTAAGTAGTACTTTAAGGAAATGTTACTTAGTTACTTGGCGTGGGGTGTGAGGGTAGTTAGGTTTGTTAATTAGCGTTGGATATTCTTCACAAGCGGAATCTGTTGCGTGTTGCTTCCCATTTCTCCGTCATCTTAATTTGAGCATGTTTTTTTGGGAGAGTGATCCAAGTCTGACCCTCTCTCGGGATCTTTGGTGATCCAGGAAAAAAAAAATGTTCCTCCATGTTTACTTGTCCCTGAATGTGTTCGTCATCCCAGGGCACAACAGTCTGCTGTCCTCCATCTTCACTTTTTAAAAATACAGTGGGCGATGGGAGATGAGTTGCCTGGTATTATGTGTCAAATTTGCTTCTTGCTAAAATGGTGTTGTGTTTTTTTGCAAGTGTTGCACAATGGGATGGTGTGACTTCCGCTACAAAAGCTCTATTGACTCTGGTTCTTTCCAGCTACTTTTTCTTAATTCCCAGTAGTGTTGACGATCACTAAAAGGGTGAAAACAGTTCTGTAAAACAACATTCCTTCCCTTACTTATGTGACATCTTTAAACCCATCCACACATCCACAATCTATACGCCTCATCCTCCGAGGGTTGCCGGGGGAGCTGGACCCAATCCCAGCTGACACAGGGTCAACCCTGGATAGGTCAGTAGCCTAACACGGGGTCAACATGCAGGGACAGCCATTTATCATAGTCATTGTCATGTAGACAAATTAACCCTAGCCACAACCAGTTTTCATAGCAGCAAACTCACTCTCCATCAAACTCTTTAATCAGACATCTACTCTTTAAATGAGTATGAAAACAGTAGCGGATCACAGTGGAAATATAGTTCGATTTGGATGATAAATTTAAAAACCTCAAGCTTTTTCTTTAAATAAATATTGAAAGATAAGTACAAGTATCCTTAAAATAGAGTTCAAATTAGTTTTAATTAGTGCTGCGAAGATTGTTTGATTAATCGATTACTAAATCATTGGTAATGAGTGTTTTTCAAGATTTATCAGCTTCTTAAATGTGAATATTTTCTGGTTTTATTTGCTCCATGTCACAAAGAAATCATTCAAACAGAATGATTTTGGCTTGTGGATAAAACAAGACATTTGAGGACATGATCATTTCCAGGTTTGCCAAACACTGATAAACATTTCATGGATCAAACAAGGACTCGATTAATTGAGAAAATTATCTGTAGATTAATTGATTATGAAATGAATCGTTAGTCGCATCCCAGGTTTTAATCTAATCTTTGTTTTCTCTTACAGGGATTAAAATAAACCACACATGCATTATGTACTTAAAAATGGTCACCACCTTCACTAATGTACACTTTTCACTCATTAACACCAAAACCGTGGACAAGCCTGAGCTATTTTTAGAGCAGGAGAATAACATTACTGGCTCTGCTTCGCACTACACTAGGTACACAAAATGTCTCTTCCCCTTAAATTAAAAATCTCATATTTGCACTGCCAGTCCAAAAATAATCCTTGTGCCTGCTATAAAAAAAGTCTCTGCCACCAGGTGGAGGTTTAATACAAACAGCCTCCTTAATAAGTTTAATAACTGCAAGAGTTAGTCATTCTGTGTTCAGTGTTATGAGTCTGCCTTTGACTCTTTATTTAACTTGACAGGTAATTCTCTGCACCAGCAGCAGTGACGAGTGGCTGTGTGTAAAAATGTGGTGGCTTTTATGATCACCTGTCTCTGTGCGGCTAAGAAGAAGATGTGGGTTTGTTGGCGTCCTCTTGGTAGACGATCGTGGCCTGAGGCAGGAGCCATGGAGGCAGGGACAGGTGAGGGGCAGATGGGTAATGGTGGTGGTATATCTTTGGATCGGCCTCATACTCCTCAATTAAAGACAATTCTCTGGGAGGCTGACACAGCAAAAGGGGGGAAAACTGTTAATCAGTACAAAGTTTTCAACGTCAAGACTCGGTTGGATTCTTAAAGCTGCAGTGCTTTACTTTAAGGGATTTTTGTTATTGTTGTCGAGCTTGCTTTTGTTAAAGGAATCATGCAACAGTGTTCATCTGTGAGGGTGTGGTGCCTTTTTATGTTTTTAAATCACACTTCAACCTGTTTGTAGCCATGCCACTTTAAAGGGGACATATTATGCAAAATCAACTTTTTAATAATTTAAATCCTTATAATTGGGACTATGGAGGCAAAGTATGAAAAAAGATGACTCACTCATGTTTTTGTGGTCCTCCTCAGTCTAAGTATAGGAGATAAAACACGCATTGTTGACTTACGCGCTCACTGGGACGTCACAATGCGCTAAATTCCTGGAATTGTTGTCTCACGGAGCTCCACTTTGTCCGTACAACTCGTGAGAGTGCTGGTGAGGGCAACAATATCTGAAAACCGTAAGTCTGCGAAATCCACAAAAAGTTTTATTCCTGGCTCCACAGTGCAGCACAGAGTTCTACACACACTTCCAGCCTCAGAGGATTTATCTGTCCAGTGGATACATGTTATATATGACGGCAATGTGCCTGCTAGAGCCTGCAAATGATCACTTTTCCAAATGCTCACTGCTGTTAGCAACCAGTAGCCTCTGTGGCATTTCCTGTCATGTCCTGTCCCTTGTTTAATTTTACTTTTTTTAAAGGTGGACCTAAAGAGATACTACTAAACAGAGTGTTCTGAACAGGGCTGTTTTGGCAGGGTGATTGAACTGCTGTGGTGCTTCATCCTTATGGTATTTTGACCAAAGCATGTCACAGACATGTTCATTAGGACACCAGGGAACTAGTTTAACCTGGAGAAATAGGGTATAATATGGGGCCCAATGTTGGGAACAAGGGTGGGAGTCACAGTGTACTCCACTATACGATACATGGTCCACGATATCAATAATATCGTGATACAACAATTCTGCGATAACCAATATTGTTTTGCTTAAAGAGCAGGATGTCTCTATTTAGTCACAACACAGAACAAAGTGCAAAAAGTCTATGTATTGAACATGGATGGAGCATCTCTTAACATAGCTTTCTCCATCCACCATGATCCTGCTGTAAACTCCCTCTTCTTTTCAGTCAGGTAACCTTCACCCACGTTTTCCCTCATCATTTTACCACTGGCAGGGTCTTCATTTATTGTTGATATTTGCCCGATTATAGCAATGCACGAGGATGGACGAACCAAATTGATATTTTAACCCATCTCGAAAGTCGTATAGACATTTGTTTATATTCGCAAGTTGGCTTGAAGTCAGGAAATTCTTCATAAAGGCTACGAACAAAACAAACATTCAAGAATGGCCGTTTGTAACGTTCCCCATTGTGGGACTACTAAAGGATTATCTTGTCTTAAGTTATGTTATGTTATCTTATCTTATGGAAGTCACAGTCCAATCTATCCGATCTATGAATACTTTGCAATTTCTCATCCCCAAAGAATGAACTGAAGTGGGCAAGAAAGCATTTTGATTTTCAGCCCCTAATGCATGGAACAAATCTGAAGTTTAAACTTGAGCTCAAAACTCTGGTGAAATCGTCTGAGGAAAAAGTCTGTGCAAGTGTTTTGTATAACTTTAAAACTTTAAATGTTATTGTTTTAATGTAATAATGCTGCTGCCCTCTCGGCCAGGTCTCCCCTGCAAAATATGGTACCAACCCAATTACATAACCGTTGAAAAAATTTGAATCTCAATAACAAAATCATTATGTGCTGTTGGAGTAAAATAGTACATATTAGCTTCATTACATCAACAAAAAGTGATGGACCGGACCAACCTCAGGACCCAGCAGGGGGTCGGCGTCTCCAAACAACCCGAGAGCCCACATGGTCATGTTGCTCATGATGACCTGGTGCATCTGGGCATTCTGAATCATCATCAGCTCCACAAGTTCTGTGTATTAAGAATATCAAGCGCATACACCTGTCTCACCCATTTAATAAATAATTTATTTTGTTTTGTTTTTTTTATTTGGTAGTGACTCATCTGTCCTTTTTTAGTCCTTCCCAGCAACATCCTATAAATATGTTTCCTGACAACGACTCGAGAAAGTCTCAGCGACACCACCAACCCTATTTCATACATGTGGCTGACGACAGTTCTAAGAAATAATTGTCATCCTAATAAACTATTAAATCATGTCCTTAATGATCTCGGTGGCATCAACCTGTTTTATTATTGGAGTGATGCAGAATTAGTAAGATTCATAAATAATACAGCGATGATTGTCAGTGTAAGTTCATGCAAAGAAACGCTACAATTGTGCTTTTCAGTTTCTTTCTTTGTGCTGAAGGTATCGTCATGTCTTGTGTAAAGTGGTCGTGTCGCTTGCTATTCGCCGCACGATCAAAGCCAACCGCTTTTAACTCCACAAATGAAGGCAAATGAGACGAGCAAATTCACACACACTCCTGCACCGCAGCCAATTTGTTTTAAATGTTGGCAGTCAATTAATGTTAAAGTTAGAAAACCCATTGTAACAATAAGTCCCATCTCCTCTTACCAAGACTGTACATATCTGCAAACACCCAAGAGACATTTTTTTAATTGGATAAGGCTTCTTCTTTTTCTTTTTTTTTTATGTTCACACAAATT
Source organism: Microchirus variegatus (assembly GCF_963457635.1). Classification (NCBI taxonomy): domain Eukaryota; kingdom Metazoa; phylum Chordata; class Actinopteri; order Pleuronectiformes; family Soleidae; genus Microchirus; species Microchirus variegatus. The sequence continues at coordinate 20,414,397 of NC_139811.1, read as the reverse complement.
TAAAAATAACAATTTAAAGAAAACTATATAGCAACAGGACAGTGAATTGTCAGCAGGGAATGAAAAAGCATACCAGGAGGAAACTGAAGGTTGTTTTAACCGTTGAAATCACCAGAATGTCTCTGTCTTGAAGACTCTGGTGACAAAACCAGCACTGGGTTAACTTGTAACCTGCTTATAAATTAGATAAACAATAGCTCTAAGTTCGGGCAAGTCATGATACCTGTTTCCACAGACATACTATATTTTTTGACATTTTGGGAACACAGTGTACATGCAGCTGAAGTAAATGGTCTCTGGCCACAACTGGAGGCTGTTGAGAGATATTTTTTAAAATTTTGAGACTGAACTGGGCAACACGGATTTAAAAAAAACAACCAAAAACCTCTCTATTACAGGGATAAATAAATCACAAAGTGATTCACTTTTATTGTCATTTACAAGTTTCCAGAATTGACCCGTTTGAACCACTTTCATGTCTTTTTGGGACAGCGAGGTGCTAAAGACTTATTGGGAAGAGATCCACAAATGTATTATAAATATATTTGGTGTCAATATCCCATTTAAATGTGAAACTATTGGCATGTGTCCACCAGCTTGACTCGCCTCACCACGGCATGGTTAAGTTGCATTTCCACTAGCATGGTACTTGGTACCAGGTATTTTTTATTTTTTTTTACCAACTTGTGCCGTGCCGTGGTGGGTCGAGGCAAGGCGAGCTGGGACCATAGTGGAAAAGGGCCATTACTACAGTATTTGGGCGATATACAGTTCGAAACCTGGAATATTAAAGACAAAAAACTAAAACTCAAAATTTCTCTCAGAGTTGGAAAAATAAAGCTTCTATAGCGTGCATAAGTTAGCAGGAGGTTTGATATTCGCTGGATATTCGTTTTCAAAAGACATTTTCTCAATCAACAAATAGACATTTTCCCGTTCTGATTGCTGTAGTAGTTGCCAATGGTAGGCGGCTACTTACTACAGGTAAAGTTTTGTTGATATCTGCCATTATGTTGAAACAGTATGACTTTAAATATTTAGATTTAGATTTTTGGTGAATATTTTAAATATTTAATTTCATACTGTTTCAACATAATGACAGATATCAACAAAACATCACCTGTAGTAAGTAGCTGTCCACCATTGGCAACTAATACAGCAATCAGGGAAAGGGAATGGGAAAATGTCTATTTGTTGATTGAGAAAATGTCTTTCGAAAACAAATATCCAGCGAATATCAAACCTCCTGCTAACTTATGCATGCTAAATTCTATGGGATTTTGACCAAATGGAGTTTAAACAAGTAATTAGATCAGATTTTATTTGACTAGAATTGCGCTTTGTGTAAATCTACCCTCTTTTCCAGGTGATAGTTAGAAGGTCAAAGGTGGTGTGCTCCCATGTTCTGTTCTGTTCTGTCTGGTTATGTATACAAGTAAAAATATAAGTAAAAATCCTGGAAGACCATCATGGACAAAACCATTGCAGCCTTCTTCATTCACCCTTCCCCTATCTAAAGAGGGGGGCACAAACAAAAAGGACAAATAACCGACAAACCGAAATTGTGAAATGCTGTGTTATGGAAATGTACGCAGCCCCTGAAGTGACATGAGATAAAAAAAAAAGACAAAAAAAAATGGAGCAATTTTACAGTAGAATAACAGTAGAATAAACTTATTAGATCTGCCTCATTCAGTGGAATGAGTAGGTAGACAACATGTCTCACCCCCTTGTATTTGCACTGTTGATGGGACAATAGAGGATATAAACACTCGTAATAGAAAGGCACTTACAGTAAGTTACCTGTGATGTACTGTATCTATGATGTTTCTGACCAGCATACGTGTAGACAGGCGGGTGTCAGTGATTCTATTTCAAAGTGGTGAATGTGACGTTTATTTACTTTGAAAAGCAACTCTTCTTAGAAGTAATAAACAACCTGCTGTGACTCACTGGCAGGAATTGAATGCACAGTCTCATACATAAACTCCTTTGACGCAATTGTCCAAGCTCAAGAGCAGACCATAAATAATGTATCCGGGCGCTTCCAAGCAAGGCGGTGATGTGACAGGCAGGCACGAACAGCTGCGAGTGTGAAATCTTGAGATTTTAGTCTGTGCGCGGTGACAGTCTGCCATACCGTACCTTCCTCGACGTGACCGCCAGGCCTAATGGAAGGAGCCAAGCCGGGAGGCGTAATGGTCACTGGAAGTTGCTGCTGTTGCAGGATAGTGGTGGGCTGCTAAGGAGAGGAGGGACTGTAATGAGGCAGCCTGAGAAAAACACTCTGTATCCACCTGTACATGAGGTGAAACTATACTCCACAGGATGGAAGAGAAAACAAATCAACAAATTATTTTTCCCTCACGTGCAAACAAATTAAAAACAAAACACACAATTTTCTGTTTGGGCTCCACACAGAGCAGATTAATTGTTAACCGTGAGCTTCAGCTGACAGTCAAAGCAGAGAGCTATGTGCGGATGATAATTAATAATGTATTGCACACTTACAGCAAATATCTGAGAAGCGCTTGGATCGCACGGCTCCAAGTGTGGGTAAATATCTTCTGTCCACGCCATGCGTGAGAGCTTCAGCTGATACTCGGAGAGTAATTATATCCTGATTGCTGAAGTGCAGAGGCACACAATAGCAGGTTGCCACGGTGCCAAAACACACACACATACTCTCTCCCTCACCCACACAACACATACACTTACCCACACGTATACACACACACACACACACTGTGTGATCACTGCATTGACCTAAAGTATGCAGAGTGGATTATTTGTGTTGTTCTTCTGACTTAAAAAGCAGAGCAGCTGGTGACTGTGATACTATGCCTCCACATTTGCGGCTTCCCCCCCCCCCCCTTCTTTCTACATTTCTACACAAGTGAATCACTAAAGTGTAATTTAGTTTTTCATGGCCACTGATCAAGTGAGAAACACACACAAATCTTAAATGTCAAGGTAAAATAAAAATAGCTACAGATTCATTTGAATTAAAACCTAAGTAGGTGTCGGTGCCGAGGTGAGACTTTATTTATCCAAATGTGTGACTCAACTACTCATCAGTAACCAGTGGAACAAGTACATAGTATTTTCTTAATTGGATGTTGATCAGAATCAGTTTGATTTAACAAGGAGGACAAAGTAGTTGCTAGTGTCCTTATTTATCCTCTGGTATATAAATGCGGTAGTTTTCAGTGTGTTTAAATTGTAATGTTATATCCTGTATGAGTGTGTTAAGTTTCAGGTGTAACTGTCTAATTTCTACAGAATATTATGACTGGTTTATGTGTGTTTGATGCACAAACAAACCTAAACTTTGAACAGATTGTTATATTTAACAGTTTCCTGTGATGAACAAAAAACACCCAATATAACCTTTAACCATTTCCTGTGATGTGTTCACAGGAAATGGTTTCTAGTTTATAAGTAAAGTAAAGTAATGAAGTTTATATTGCATGTTTTTTTCTTGCAGGAACTCTCATGGAAGTGATATTGTCATCATTTAATTCCCTTTTTTATGTGACAATACATAAAGGTGTGTGTAATTTCTTTCTTGTTTTGTGTCTGTGTGTTGCACACCATTTACTCCAATAATCCAATAATAATCTGTCAGAGAACAATGTTCAGTTCCAGAATGAACATGTGCACACCTTTAGTGTCCAAATGAGCTGATGAAATATATCTTTTTTTATTTAGCATGTTTAAAACGAATAAAGAAAACATTAGTAAGTGACCAGTGAACAGAGAAGGTGCTGCCTAGATTATGCTTAGTGGTTCAGTTGCATATTAAAATATCTATATGGATGATGTACTGCACAAAAAGAGCTGTTCATCATTATTAATATTCATAACTTTTACATGTATATAAACACTTATTAAAGTGTTTTATCATGTATGTCATAACAACTATGAATCCAGTAACCGGAGCATCAACTCAACGGTTACACAAAGATAAATAATCAAAGTTTATCGAAATAGCACATTTAAAAACGACTCCTGTTGCCGAAAGTGCGCTACAAGCTTAAAATAGAGTAAAATCCAATAAAACGGCGAATCAAACTGTCGGGAACAAAACAATCATGAAAGGCGTGTTCAGTGGGTTTTAAGCAAATAAAACACAATGTCTGTGGGATGATGAAAAATAGACTTTAATAACTTTAATAAGCTTTAATGTCAAATTAATATAATTCTTATCATAATAAACCATTTAAATATCACCTGCTTAAATGATTAACAATTCAAATTCTGTGTAGTGTTTGACCTTTTGTGTGTAAACTTGTTATTCACTGCTCATGGTTTGAGTTTTCCTCTCTGTGTAAGGACCACTGCTTTGCTTTATTAATGTCTTATTATTTTGAAATTTGAACAACTTAATGCTCAAATACTTATCCCAGAATACGGGAATTGTGTTCGACTGGCATCATCCTTGTTCCACATTCTAATTGCTTGTTTTGTGTTTATGCAGAATGTGCTGTTGCTCATTTTTATGATATTTCCTGGATAAATAAAGGCAAAAAAAAAAGAAAACACTCTAAGTACTAAAACTTTCATATTCCACAATCCACATTTGTTAACATTTTTGCACGACTCTGTCCCTGATTCGAATTCCCCCCGGTGTCCCCACAGGTGATTTCCACAAGCATCAATATTTAAAGTGTGATGTGGCCACAGGTGTGCGCATTGAAGGCAACGCTACCAACAAAGCTTGTATAATAGATGGTTCCACTGTGAGCGCTTCACTATGGCAGACGACACTAATTAGCACACAGTTTACATTCACTGTAACCACTTTGCCTTCCAACTCCCTCCACCCGCCCTGGCTGTCAGTGGAAGGGGCCTCTACACCCCCATCGCATCTCTAGCGCTGTAATTAAAACACTGTAATCTGGGTAGATCGTCTCTATTTTTAAAAACCCCCCCTGTCATCGAGTGGGCAAAGTGACACAAAGGGAGGCATCAAACGGCAAGAGAAGAGGAGGGAGAGAGAGAGAGAGGGAGAGAGGGGGGGGGGGATAGGAACAACCGTAGCAGGTGATGACCAGTTCTGTGTGAGGGATGAGGAAACTAATAAACTATGTTTAATTGGCAATGTGGCTGAAAGATAATTCTCATCCTGTTGTCCAATGCGGCCCACGCTCCTCACATCAGCTCCTTTGGAAAAAAAACACATTTGTTTTTTTTTTTTTATGAGAAGAAAGAACAGTACCGTGCAAACGCCTCAGACAAAAAAAAAAATGTAAATCACATTCCAATTTAGTTTTAATGAAACCATCAAAGACAAATTCAACATCATAAATGGCAATATTTTTTTAATATGGTTGGTTCGGTGCAGCTGCACTGGCATGTTCTCCTCGTGTGTCTCCGCTTCCTCCCACAGACTGGGGGTTAATTGACCATCAGTGTCGCATCATATCAGTTTTATTTCTTTGGCACAAATTGCAGTACAATGTGGCTTAGTGGTTAGCACTCACGTCTCACAGTAAGAAGGTGTTGGGTTTGATTCCCTGTCTGTGTGTGGAGTTTGTATTTTCTCCCTATGCTTCCGTCAGTTTTCCATCCGTTAAAAAAAGAATGTGCAAATGCATGTATGAACATTCAGTCAGGTTGGTTTGATCGTGGCGGCACACTTAGTCCCAGGAGCTCTGATCCACCCTCTGTCTGACCTCGCAATTTCAGTTGTATACAGATCTTTTCCTGCCTACATGTGGCAACATGAACAAGGGTGAAGGGTGAATGAACAAACACAGCACACAGTGAGGTGGAGAACATGCTAACCCAGCGCAGTGAGCTGCCATGCCAGTGAGCGGCGCTCGGGGAGCAGTGAGGGGGTTAGGTGCCTTGCTCAACAGCACTTCAGCTGCGGACTGGTTGGGGATTGAACCGGCTACCTTCCGGTCTCGAGCTCGAAGCTCGAAGCCCTAACCACTAGGCCACAGCTGCCCCCAATTCTTCCTTTCTATAGGAGATTTGGAGATCCTGGAAAAACAATTGGAGCAGGCTACACTGTTTATTGCTTTTTGGTACCTATAGAACATCAAAAACTAACACCCCCTCTCAACATTATGCATACATAATAACTCATCAAAAATATACATGTATACACTGACTTATACATATCCACTCACATATATTGTCCAAAAAACACCAACTCTCATACATATGCACCCATATCCTTAGAATATACAGTATACATATCCATTAGGGTTTTTTTAAATCAGTAAATAAGAATTCTTCAATACATGAAAAATGTATAATGGAGCAGGCTACGCTTTCAATTCAAAAGTTGCAGTTTGATTGATACATCACAATCCAATTGATTTATTCGGGCCTTAGAAAATAGATATTTTGATCTCAATCAGGCCTACCTGGTTCGAGCCGTACACGCTGCACGCCGGCAGCGTGTATTTTGTAGGCACTGAGCTGACTTGGCGGAGGTCTGCACTCTCCGAGTGCTTTTCTAGTTTAAAATTCTGTGTTTTATGCTGTTCAAATTCAAAATTTAACACACAAAATCTTGTGTTCGTGTACAACTATAATGTTTTTCCTAATTTTAAATTGTTAATACACTGTTTTTACACACTATACACTAACAGTAACAGTAAAATTGTAAATAACTGCCAGATATTAAAAGTAATTCTGGAAAAAATGGGCAAAAGCAATTAACTCACAGGACATTTTCAGGCCCAGAAATGGTGACAGATGAGGAATTCAGACAGTATGTACAGAGCACATCTACATGTGCTACAAACATTCATGGTCAACAGAGCAAAAGTGCTCTTACTTACTTCCACTGGTTTCATGCACATGACTGAGTTCGGTGTGGAGCCGTATCCAATAAAACACCTTTGGGATGTGGCAGAACATTTGATTCACAGCGCGGCACGAGCGAATCCGCATGAAGGATGTGAAAGAGTCACGTTGTGAGAAAAACCTCAGAGAAAAAAGTTTTTTCCGACATCATGTGACACTGAAGAACTGGGCCTGTCCCTGGCCATTCTTATCATGTATGTATCAGCACAGGAGAAACACAGATTTGATTATTGAGTCATTATCATGACGTTGATTACATCCGCATGAGGTCACGCACAGTGGAAAATACAAACTCTACATGACGTAATCAGAATATTTTCAGGAGTCTCATATACATAGGCGATATATGTTGAATTTTAATGTGACCCCAGAGCTTCCCGACACTGAAATAGCTCTATATAGGGACTGGCTGCTGAGGTATGATTAAATTATTTGCTCTTCTCAGTAATATTTAATCACACTCGTACACACACACACACACACACACACACACACAGAGAGAGAGGTGGGCATCACTGTTGGCTTAGCTCATTGCATTAGGGATCATTTATTTATACCCCACGGGTGGTGAGGGAAGGCTGTGCATCAAGACTCCACGCAGTTTTCTCTCTCTGCGTCGAAGCTAAAAGCTTTAACCACATTAGCCGAGTGCATTAAAAGCAAATAGCATGGCATCAGCGTTGTCTGGAACTTATTGCGTTTCTTTAAATGTTACCCTATTAGTGCTCCAGAGTTCTCTGGCGCCTTCATTTGGACGGATGGTGACAATGAGATGGAAAAATGTGAACTTTTAAGATCTTATCATTATAGTTCATAAGTGTGTCTCACTATATATATACACACACACACACATACACACACATGCACCACTTTTGCCCCTCACCCCCTGCGGCATCAGCTTGAGAACATGGCCATTACCTTCCCCCGTTCCTATGGCAACACCACCCTGCAGCCCTCATGTGGTGGTAGCAGGGTGTGTGTGTGTGTGTGTGTGTGCACTCTGTCACGTGTGAGCATTTGATGAGGTTAGTTTAGTTAATATACATGAAAAGTTAAGTGAATTATTCGTTTTTATTGTCGTTGCTCGCACTTTTGAATAGGAAAAAAAGCAGCGAAAGAAATATTCAAGGGATTGGAAATTAGATTTTGCGCGATTTTTTTTGTGTGTTCCCACTGTACGTTTGCTTCTAGCGGTGTTGTTATTATTCTTTTCTGATTGAACCCCTGTGGCAGGTGATTAGAGCATCTCTGATTAGAACAACAGTCAGAAAATGGCTGCACTCTCTCATCAGGAGCCGATGACTCGGTCTCAGAGCTTCCTCTCGCCAACAATATTCTCTGATTGTGAGTGAATAATAACAAAATGAGGAAGAACGTCACAGGACGCAGCCGTTACATGACGGAGACAAACACTTGAAACGCGTGTGCAGTGAAGGACAGTGCAGAGAGGCTGAATGTCATTTCCTCTTCCTCGGTCCACTCTCTGATGTGCTGGGACGAGGCAGCCAGAGAAGCAGTGTCAGATAAGGCTTTGAATATACAGTATCTCCTCTCACTCTCTTCTTTTCCTCTTCTCCCTGAGGAGAAGTGCTGACTGACAGACACTCCACACACCCTCCACCTCCTCCTGCTGTGGGCAAGCTTTGTATAGAGCCCACCACCATCTCGAGCCAATTAACACATCTCTACGCACACTCTGAGTTTATCAATACATAACAAAGTAGTTAGCCACAGACACCCATTATCTTGCATTTGCCATTTAAATGTAAGTGGATGGGGAGGAGTGTTGTTGGCAGTGATGCTGCGCCAGTCAATGGAAGTGATTTTCAGTGGAAATCAATGCATGGGACTGTTTCTGTCTCCTTAACAGGGTGCAGCCCTGAGAGAAAAGCATATTAATTGCCATTTGTCTTCAACGTGGGGAAAAAAAAAGCTCCCATAATGTTGAATGTTTTTCTTTTTGTTTGTAGGGGCCTTGATTAGTCCCATGGTGACCGTCTCCTTTAAAGGCAGCTGAGCTGGTGTCATTGTGCCTCGGCTCCTTCTCCTCGGTGCTTCTCTCCGAGCGCTGACTTAATCAGATGCAACCTGTGCTGAGCTTTGAGCTTCTGCTCCCTCGTGAAATCCCCAGCGTCAAACCGTCTCCTCGCTCTGACCGCATCGGCACATGTATCCAGACGCAGAGCCAGGTGTGATCCTCCGTTACAGTAAATACAGAAAACGGAGATGAGAGACGGTTTGGCGCGTCATCGCTCAAGAGAATTAGATTTAACCTCACTGCCCGAAGGCCTTCTCGGACTATGAGGCGTGCAGTGATTAGGCTCCATCTAAAACTTTCCTCCAGGTTGCAGGTTCATTAGATGATTTAATTAGGAATAGTTTATGATTTCCTCAATGAGAGGCTGGGCACATGGGAAGGAGCACGTCATTCTCAACAAGGGTGACTCACAGACTGATACCAGTTCCGCTTCTGTTTCTCTCACTGCACAAACACTGCGTTCACACCATTTTTATTTTTATTTATTTATCCTTTATTTAGCCAGGAAGGTCCCGTTGAAATGGAAGAGAGACCTGGTCACTATCCACAGGCTTCATCTCTATTTGCCTCACTTTATTGCAAACATCTGTCACTTCTGAAAGTGATTCAAGCTTTTAACACGTGACACCTAAACCTGTGAATACAAAGTGTTAAGTTAGTGATGACTCATACAACGTGAGCTGGGGTTTGGGTTTAAGATGCTGACCTTTTCAGCCAGTGTCAACATTTATTAAGTCTTTGTTTTCTCTTTTTTTTTTTACTGGCAAGCCCCTGTGATGCTATATTTTGCTGCCAAAAGCTCCATATTTTCAGAATATCTTCAAAAAGATTGTGTTATAAATTATGTATGCAGTGATATGATTTGTAGAAGGAAAGTCATAAAGTAGTTGTCTTGTTACTTCAATCAAATTCAATCAAATTTTATTTATATATAGCCCACAGTTGACAAAACATAGTTTGTCTCACGGGGCTTCACAGGGTTGGTAACATCCTCTGTCCTTAGACCCTCGACCAGGGTAAGGAAAAACTACCAGGAAATGTAATCTAATAACTGATGACTGTTATCAAATTACTCTTTAACAATCCAGTCCCCAAAGTGCTGTACAGTTAAGGTAAAACACGTAAAGAAGTAAAGTACAGTAATTAAATTTACATAATATGTAACATTATTAGTTATTTTTGCTCACACACCTCCGCACACTCATACCCACCCCAAAATGAACCACTGTTTATCCAGTGCCTCAATCCATTTTATTGGAAAGTACATGTTAATCCCCAATGAAAATGTTTTTGTTCCTGAAAAACTCTAATCTTCAGTCTCCCTCTCTCTCTGTCGAAGTCTAAGTCTCTCGCTCTCTCTGTTTTAACCCTGTGAATTTTTTTTATAAGTGCTTGCTGCTTATTTCATCATATAAAAATACAATAAAGCCAGTCTTCCTTAATTCTCTAACTTTCAAATGTTTGTTTTATTTTGTTATTATTCATTATGCGACATGTATAAATAAAATAAAGCCATTCTCACTTGACCTTTTAACCCTGTCACATTTAATGTTGGTATTTCTAAAAATGCCATACTCCATCACTTGAAGAAAGTCTCTGTCTGTTTTTCTTCTACTCTAACACTTGCAAATCTTGTATTTATTATTTCTGTTCCATCATCATATAATAAATAAAGTGAGAAAGAAAAGCTGATGTTTGTCTTCTTGTCTTTGGTTGAGACAAACTCAAAAATAATGATGGATCGCCAACTTCGTAACACGTTACCGCCTAACGCTGCTTATTACTGGTTACTTACTACAGTGGTTAGGTTTATTAGTGCAAGGATCAGGTCAACCATAGTAGTAAATGACACATATTCTTCAATATTCTTTGTTAGTGTCAACTCCCCGAGAAGAAATGCATGGGAACGGTTACTATTGCCATTTTACTTATTTTAGAATAGATGCAGTGAATCCCTTTTTTGGTCCCTCACTGTGAGGTTTCGTTTTCATACCTTTCACACATCCAGCAACAATAAATCAGTAAAAGAGATGTGTGATAAATGTGGGAAGTCTCTTTGTGCTTGATACAACTTACATGGAACGTCTGTTTTATTAATTACTCCATAAAAATTCCACTCCAAGAGTCCAGAATCGTTTCTTTGCTCGATAGAACTGTTGAAGCAGACACGTCCATTTTGCCGTAGTTGCAATTTAAAAACAACGTGACATTATTTGCCTGCTGCTTCCTTCATCTGTAATTGGGCTGAATGTTTAAAGACCAGGGAGGAAATGTTGGTGCATGTGCAGAACTCCAAGTCCAACTCCAGTCCGACTAAGAACATACATGCAGGAGTAATCAGACTATGAATCACTATGAAGCAGTTAGTCTGACTAAGACTAGCTCGATTCTATTGTGTTTACATGACATTACAATAACCGCAATTATTGTTTTAGTCTGACTAAAAGACTTTTAACATGCACTTATTGTGATTTCTAGTTATACTACATAGTCCTACTATGTTGCTGTTACCTCCAACTGTTTTGACATAAAACAAGTCACTTCCTGCGTGCAGTTTGGGAATAACAAGATCTTAATCCTGCTTTACTGAGAAGCAGAGTCCTGTCAAACCATGATAGTGTGATCTTATTGAACAATGGTTTGAATGAAACACACATTTGTTTATTAAAAAGGTTAAACACTGGAGCTTTAGCTAAACACAGGAATTTCATCTTTAGCTTCATTGTAAATGGATACAGCAAAGGCTATCTCTTTGTATTTGTGATTTAACTTCAGTAGTATTTGTTTTGAGAGGGTGGAGTGGTGATCTTATTCAATGCCCTCTGGGTCCTTTTCACCAGTGGCCCCCAAAGTCCCTGGAATATCCGCTGTTTAATTACCTTTAATTGTTGTTTCCTATTTTACTAGCCCTTTTTTCAAAACCCTTGACTTACACTTGACTTAAGCCTGCCCCACACTGGACAATAATTGGTCTGATTTCGGTCCTAATCTGGCCCTTCCGACAATCATGGGTGTCATCATTTGAAGAGATTATCTGACTAAATAATCCTGTAGTGTGAGGGGTTAACAGCCGTGATTTTAATGCCATTGGACGCATCAGTCTTGCTGATTTCAAACTGTAAATCTTAAACACATTTAACGACTGAACAGTGATTGGGGACGTGATCAGATCTCTGCAATAACTAATGAGAGCAAGTTGACCGGGAAAACGGATGCTGCGTACTTTTGTTCAGAACCAGAAGTTGATTCCGTCTTCTCAGCCATGACTTCATCCTCAGTTTTTTTTGTGTTTCTCAGCAGAAAACATTGCACACACACAACAGCTATTAACTGAAGAATGTCTGTTTATATTCTGAAGTCACATTAAATCACATAAGTTTCTGTGAGATCCTAAATCCCTGGAGTCTCCTCCCAGAAATAATTTGATTAATCACCAAGCGTGTGGTCCTGTGTCTAGTCCAGAGGTGTCAAACATACGGCCTGCGGGCCAGAACTGGTCCACTAGTGGGTCCAATCTGGCCCCTAGGATGGATTTATGAAAATTTAAATTGAAAAGAAGGAATTGAAATATTATATTTTACAGTTACAGATACCTGTAAATGGTCAACTTAGGCATCATTTTCCACAAAATTCCACTTAATAAAAGAAAATGCAGGTTGTTCATAATATGTTATGTAAAAAGATACTTCATTATGTAATATGTTTTTGAGTGCTTGTTGTTAATAGGTTATTATGCTAATATTTGGCTGGTCCGGCTCACTTACGATTAAACTGTGTTGGTCGCTGAACTAATATGAGTCTGACGTGTGTTTTCTCAGGATTAAAACATTGAAAATCAGTTAAAAATGTGTTGCTTGTTATGTTTGTTTTGGAAATCAAGTCAGATTTGTAAATTCTCACGTGGCGGGGCAGACTTTATGTGGTAAACCGCACTGGACGTGGAGTTTTATTGCCGTCAGCGTCCTGTTGCTGCTCATTATCTCCCAATTTCATGCATTACATCCATTATTACTTGTGTTTATATGAATTCAGTGGCACTGCTGGTTCACAGCATCTGAGAAGGGATTTTTTTTTTTTTTTTTTTTCTTGACAGCACAGACGGGTAAAAAGCATCAGGAGAGAACGGGACAGAGCTGCTGGAGAGGGAACACACTGACACACTGACAGGCGAAGTTCAGGACAGGGCAGGGAAAAAAACACAGTGACACATCACATCACACCCCCCCCCCCCCCCCCCAACAAACACACACACACACACCTGAGAAGAACCCCGGGGTTACAGCTGACAGCACAGTATTATTATGAAATCAACAGCAGTCGGTTTGGCAAATGACGCTTTCATGCTGCGAATATGTGCGGCATAGAAACACATTTGTGAATGTGAAATGATGTAGGTGTATGTTTTTGTAAATGCTTTAATTGAGTAATGTGTGTGTATTTTATGTAACTTCATGGTGAAGTGGGTAATGGAAAGAATGAGGCAATTTTGCTCTTTGTTTGCCCGCATATAATAGATGAATTTAAAATTTCTATTGGTTCCCCACTGAATTAGAAGTGGCATAGTTTGCCTGAGGTGATGGAAAATAAAGGTGTGTATATTTGTCGTGTGTGTACCGGCACACAATTGAGCATTTGATGCCTGTGTGTTAATAGTGAGGGTTTTTAGTTCAGTTTTTCAAAAAAAGATACACCTGTCACAGAACATAGAGTTTATTAAAGAAAAAAAAATGCGTGTGTGTCTGTGTGTGTAAAAAGTGTGTGTTAACAGCCATGCACTCCCCTGTGTGAGATACAGTTTCCATTCTACAACTTAATTGCATGTTGTTGTTACTGCCTCCTCCTTTGCACATCATCAGATTTGAAACAAACTCAGTGGGAATGAGAAAGGCCACTGTGACGGCATCGGAAATCAGACTTGTTATGAAAAATCACTTCCTCATCAAAACAACTGAGAAAAATCCGGACCGTCACTGTGACGTATGACGAGTTTTAGTTAAAGCCAGGCCTTGCGAAGAGAGCTATCTGAAGTTTTTTAAAGCTGAATGCCACTGCGAGTTTAATCACCATTATTTCCTTCATGATTTTACGGCTGCTGCACGGTTCATTATTTTCTGTGAGGCCTCTGTTGTAAAAGGTCACTGGTGACGCTTCCTGACAAGCAAATGTACAGCAGGTCTGTGGAGGGAGAGTGTGAAACACTCCAAACCTGCACAGCCGAATGCATGTTGATTGGGGTGAAGGGTTAGCGCGTTAATGTGTTCCTTTCTGCACTGCTGCTGCAACATTGGCTTATTAATATTTTCTTTGCGCACGTTATAATTAATTAAATACATTGCTGGTACAGTCCGGTCTTGTCAAGCTCTCCAACTTCTCCAAGTCCATGGTAGTAATTAATCTCACAGGTTCCAGCAGATTGTGGACAAATGGATGATGATCCATGCTAACTCTTTAGCATATGCTCAGTGGTAGTGGGCGACTTGTAGAGCCTCCAAAGTGAGAAAAAACTTTAAGTAGATCTTCGGCAAGATGGTGAGTAATTTTAACTGAAATTTAGCCAAATCAAGAGAAGAGACTATTCATTAGTGCAGTTTAAAGTAAAGATGTGATAGTTTTGCATCCGCCGTTGCTGTCAAAATGTGTAAATTAATTGTTACAGTTTTAGAACATGTAGTGATCCTTCTGTATCATACAGTAAATCCCATGACTGCACGCGTTGTATAATTATGTTAAATCCTGGCACTTTGCACTAGATATCAAATGTATCAATGTTGCCTGATTTTCCTGCGTGAACAGATCATGCTGTGGAACGCCAGCTTCGTGTTTTGATGACTGTCATTTTCAGTTGATACATATTCTGGTAGCAGCTGTTGCCTGCGCACATGTTTGTTGACTACATTCTATGCTTGTTATCATTTTTCTGCTTCTATCTTTCTCGCTCTTATATTCTAAGAATCTTGCTCTTATGATTCAAACCATGCGTTTTCTTAACTTAGTTTCACTGGAACAAGTTAAGAACAGTTAACCATCCTCGCTCTAAAAAAATAGCCTCCAATGAGCATCATGGCTGCATGGTAACAATAGTGAACAATTTTTTTTGTGTGTCTGTATTGTTTTTCCCGGAGGATTACATGACAGGCTTCGGAAAAATGAAGGTTCCCAGAGAGCTGCCGCAAATCATTATGAAAGCTGTTTTCTCCATGTTTGTATTCACTGTAATAAACCCAGAGGCTTTGACATCCTCCTTCATCTCTGCTTCACTACAAATAACTTTGAAAATGAGGTGATTTACATGGTCTGACTGTATTCTGCACGTTTGTGTGTTGCGTGACTATACGGAGTTGTTGTCACGTTCCATATCTAATGACTTTTATTTATTGATGTTGTTTGTCTGAAATACTTGTGGCTGATTCCCTTGTCTGCCAGTCGTTGGTGTCCGATGTGTGCATCCTGAATGGCCACATGTGTGAATGCTTGGCTGTGTTTGTAAGGATTCATCTACCCCCATCTCTCCTAACAAGTACTGAAATAATAATGAGAACATTGGTAGCTTCTGAGTGGGGCATGTGAGAGAGAGAGAGACGGAGGGTGGCGTCCAGAAAGAAATGGAAGAAAAAAAAAACTGAAATGAAATTGAACCAAAATGCTGAACTGGAGAACATCAAAACCAAATATCTGACGCATGTGATGAGACTTTCTTTGGTTTCTTTCAGTCTGTCCTAACAAAGGTTTATTTCTTTCGGGAAAAGTGTGTGCAATGTGGACGGCAGAAAGAGTAATGATGTCATAAAGTAAAACCACAGTTCATTATGACACTGTATTGTCCTTTGTATGAAAGCCGTACAAAGTCACAGACACAAACTTCTTTGTATTCCTGTTCAGCTTCAGTCAGTTAATTATCTAACCCCTATCCCAGCTACAGCAGGGGCTGCTGGGAAGTGAAGCCATCAGGGTGAGCATGAATGTGTCTTGATCGCTGATGGTCACTCTCCAGAGCGATCAGATTAAATGCTGGGAAGCCAGTAGCTTGTCCTGTTGTTCTCAAGATGGATAACTCAGTTTAGCCTCTCATCGCCTCTATATGAAGCTGAAATAAATGCCACACTCCCTTTACTAAGAATTTATCTAAGATCTATGTGAACTGACTGCTTTGGAGTTGAACTTATAATAACTAACTTTCATGAAATAAATATTAAACGATTAAAAGTACATTCATGGATTTGCATCTCACTTTTATCTTTTGCATAAATGATCAGATCTGCCTTGGAGGAGATGGATCAGAACCATTTACGCCCGTCTGATTTGATTAGAGTTTATAATTAAAAAGTGAGAAAGATTGAGTTCTAAATAAAATGACTTCAAAGACGTTTGATGGAAAAAACATCTTGACAAACAATTTTCTACAAAACTGCTCCTATGAAGCAAAGTAAGAATGACAGAGAGGAGATTAAAGTAGTCATTTCAGTGTGTTTTTTAATTGCATGATGCAATTTTCAAGTTCAAAGCTATTTTTGGTACAAAATAATTCATGCAGCATCAGTGGTTTCAAAAGTGCAAAACGGGTCCAAAAATCACTTTACAGATCATGTAGCGAGCATGCCAAAAAGGGACCAGCAATTACTCCATAAAGTTGTGACGGAGTTCGTTGAAAAACGTGCAAGTTTGTTTTAGGGTGTATACTATATTTACCAAACGAGACCAAGAAAAAATACTTCAAATATTACCCACATATTCATCAAGTCCACGTAGTACACCGTCTGACACGTGGAATTCACAATCATGCTTTTGACAACATTCATTGACACTCATTTCTAATGTACACACACACACACACACACGCACGCACACACAAAGAAATACAAAAAAGAACTACACAAAAAAATGAGGTAACATCTTGTAAACATTTCATCACTTTGTTCAAGTTGGCAATATTAAATTCACTCCAAAGATTCAACAGATCGGCCCACGTGTAAACAATTGCCCGGCTTTTACGCACACACTTTACGCACAGACATTGGTCGCAGGACCGCTTTTCTGTGGTCACTTTCGGAAGCAAATGTGAAGTTTTTGCATATCTTTCCTCACGAGGGCACAGAGAGAACGTCTATGAAGTATACATGCAGATGCAGATCTTGACCTGCGATTGGAAAAAGCGCTCCAAGTCCTCGTACCGGATCCCCGCTTCAGTTGTCCACTGTATCTGGTTCTCCTGTTCTAGCTGAGCCCGATCATGACAGTCTCTACGTCTTTGGAGGGTCTACGGTCCTTCACCAGGAAGTTAATCATGCTCTCCGACTTGATCATCAGGTTGCACCCGAGGAAAAATATCCCGAACATAACGGTGAGCGAGAGCACACACAGCACCGCGATTTGCACCACACGCATGACAAACAGTTTGCGCTCGTCTTGCAGCAGCACCAGGGAGCCTCCGCCGTCGCCGGTCACCACGTTGTCGGTGCCGTTGCCGGAGTATGTAGCCAGAGTTCCTGCGAGGAGGGTCTGACTCCCGTTAAACAGTGCGCCCTGGGTCACGTCGAAGAAGGAGACGTTCATGTTTCCCGAGTTATCTGCAAATACGCACACGACCCCTCGAAACCTGAAGTCCAAGTAAAACTTTGCGTCATGTGACTGCTCAGACAAAGAAGTAAGAGGAAAGGAATATAAAAAATAAAGAAAGATATCTTTAAAGTTTAAAGTCGAGCATGGAGTTTTGCACCGTTCCAGTGCGTAATGGCTGCATCCACATCACTGGACCGCTTTCTGCAGCAGGCGCAACTGAGAGTTTGATTTTCTACAACTCCAATTCCATGTTTCTTCCCCGACTTTTTAGTGCGTCTTCCGAGACGGAGCGCCAGGTACAAAGTGTGTTTACCCCCTGATGTAATAAGAGACAGTCCCCGTGCTCGCCTGCGAGCAGCTTCTTTTGTGCCAAGTCTCTGGTGCGTTTTAAAGTGATGATGAGATCCCCGTGGACCACACCACTGCTCACCAGGAGGAGGAGGTAGTTAGGTGGCAGCAGATAACGCGCTCCTCAGATGTACAGTACAATAGATTATTATTATTATTGTCTTCAATAATGGCGTGTAATTAATTATTCAAGGGTTTATTTATTTATTTATTTTAAATCCCTCAACAAGTTTAATGTAGTCAGGAAGGAATGAGACCAACTGACTCATAAATATGGACATCTTAGCTTCTAAAACTCATTTCACACTCAATTTATGTACATCAATAATATCCTCAGCAGTATTGATTTTGAATTAAACCTAAAGTAGCTTGTTCTTAAAAGCTTCTCATGAAAAGCATTTAACAGTTTATTCAGAATCAATATGAGAGGCAGATTATTGTCTTCACCGGAAAACAATTACAACGTTGACCGGTTTTTGCAGGTTGCTGGGGAAACTGTCACAGTCAGGACATAAATCAATATATAACTTTTGAATGGAGGTGTGAAATAATAAACTAGGATTGGAGCCGTGGCAAATATTTATCAGAAATATTGGCTCCCCCTGTTTTCACTGCACTGAAAATCAACCCCCCAGAACATTGCTTTTATTAAACTGTTGTTCAAATGATCATTTTGTCATTCTGGTGCTGTGCAAACTGAAATTGGAAGTTTATAATCAACATTGATTCTTGGTATCAAAAACTGATGCTGTATTTATTCTCTCTGCATGGAATAGCTGTAAGTTTGGGAACATTTAGTGAAATGATTACTTTCCTCTGTTGAGGCCATCCAAGTAGACAGAATTATATGTGTCATTTTAAAAATAACTCCACTGACGTCCTTACTGGATTATTTCAAAAATAAAAGTCGATTACCAACTGAATACACTTTTCACATTATGCATTAGGACGGTTGACGGATGGAAATCTGCCCAGATAAATTAACCAAAAACCAAATGATTTCATCTGTACTAAATCATCCAAAACTGTTAATGTGATGTAATTAAATGTAAACATACTAACAGGTGTCTGTTTAATCCTAATGTGTATGTGTGTATTCCCCAGGCCTCGTCAGGCTGATCTGCTGTTTGTCTAAAAACAAAGGCCATGAAATTCAATTTGGGGATGTTCCATAGTTCTGGGTAAGCAGCTTCCAGCCACCGAGTGACAAGAAGGTGCACAAACAATAATTAGCTCCATCCACAAACACGTACCATAAGACTGGAGGTAGTTCACTTTCGGAAATGGGTTGATAACAGGAAAACAAGGAGTGTTTGTGTTGTGGGTGTGTGTGTGTGTGTGTGTGGGTGTGTGTGTGTGTGTGTGTGTGCAATTACATCAAACAATCTCATTAGACTTTGGATTTAGTTAATTGGCAGTCAACACTGTTGTGTGCACTGCTGTGTGATTATGGCAAAGTACTTACACTTCATCTTTCTGTCAATATGTAAATCCCCCCACTACAGTTAAAACCTAATGATGCTGGTGAGCCTTTAAAGAAAGAACACAAACAAGAAAACGTCAGCGATCTTCAAATAAACATGTCTGTTTTTAAAGTGTCACATCGCTGTTAAATGTCCCCACAGAAGTTTTTTTTTCTTGTTTGAAAGCTCCCTGCGCCGATGAACCCTGTTGTCACGCTCTCCAGTTTAGCGAATGCCACACATTTCATTGATGCAACTCGGTCACTGGCAGAGATTTCTCTCTAACGAGCGGGTTATTGTCACTGTTGCCGAATACAGTATGCAGATATATTCATGTGAGGATGCATATGGACATGCATGTGCGTGTCGGACTTGTTCCTAAGCAACAGTAGACCTGTGAGCCCAATGACAGATGGTTGGTGAAGTTATTTTGGTTTAGAGGAGAAGTAGAGGGAGAGAGGGAGGGAGGGGGTGAGGTGTCTGGATGGAGGAGAGGAGGGGAAACGTTTCCACTTAACATTAGGGAATTGGCAGCCTAGCAACACAAACTAAGTGAAGACATCCCTAGCAACAGAGAGGTGGTGTTTGACCCCACCCATCTCCCCTTGTCTCCTTACCTCTCCATCAGTGTCGCCTTCATCCTTTTAAGCCCGCAGAGCGATCACACATCCCTCATAACTTCCCCGTTATCAATTAACAGTTTCTTTTAGAGACGCTCGGTCTCAACCGACCAAAGCACAAACAAATGCTGCAGGGAAGTCACTTCCATGTCTGTGAGTTTGTGTGTGCACACCGGCGCGCGACGAAGAAGTGACTTTTGACGTTTTGAATGTCTGTTACATTCAAAACTGTCAATGAGTTCACACAATGCTGATTAAGTCTATCAGCTCCACACAGTTTCTCAGTGTGGTGGTGTTTAGCTCTATAGTATCAACCAGCAACATTCCCGTGCTGCACACAGGAAGTGATTCATTCTTAGACATATACATACACACACAGTCAGGTCCATAAATATTGGGACATTGACACAATTCTGTTCTTTTTGGCTCTATACACCACTACAATGGATTTGAACTAAAGCGAACAAGATGCGCTTTAACTGCACACTTTAAGCTTTAATTGTATTTACATCCACATCGAGGGAGCGGTGTAGGAATTACAACACTTTGTATATGTGCCTCCCACTTTTTAGGGGACCAAAAGTAATGGGACAATTGACTGAAATGAATTGAATTTCATGGACAGGTGTGGGCTATGCCATCTTCATAAAACAGGTAAAAGGTCTGGAGTTGATTCCAGGAGTGACATTTGCATTTGGAATCTGTTGCTCTCAATATGAGATCCACGGAGCTGTCACTGTCGGTGAAGCAAAGCCATCATTAGGCTGAACAATCAAAAACAAACCCATCAGAGAAATAGCACAAACATTAGGTGTGGTCAAATCAACTGTTTGGAACATTCTTTCTTAAAAAGAAACATTTCCCCTTCCCCGACGTTATTGTCCATTTTCAGGGGCTCGGAAATAATTGTACAGTTGACTAAAACGCAGTTTCATTACCTCACTGCTGTTCCCTGTCATACCAAGCAGATAAAAGTCTGCAGCTGATTGTGTGTGAAGTGTTGAATTTGGTTTGGTGGCTTTTCACTGGTGTCCATTGGTTCCAGACGTCATTGGCATCAAAGAATCTTTAACCAAGTATTAACACAAGCCTTTTATTTATCATGATGTGGGTTTGTCCTGTTATTTTTGGGTCCCATCAATATGGACAACAATGTGAATAAAAAGTCTTATCATTTATTTGGTCAATCCCTCAAATTAAAGCTGAGAGTCCAACACTTCCTTGTGATTGTGTACAAAATTACAATGTGTGTATTTGTCCAAACATATGTTAACTCTATATGTTGCAAAAGGAATCACAATCTAAAATCAAATTTGAGAACGTCTAGGCATTATGCGAACACATTTTGAGACAAAACTAATTTCATACAGGAGCAAAACAACATTTCCAAATATCAAGACAACTATGAATACTGACTGATCCTATTGTGAAGTCCAAGGCTGGAGTAAGACTGAAAACAGATGCAACCACAAAAAGCTTCACAAAAAGCCTGTTCATTCAGCTCTGCTGCTGTGCACACATAAACGCTCCCTCAGTCAGGTCTGATAGTATTGCCTGACCAAGCATATTTTCACATGAAAGACACAGCATACAAATAATTTTATGTTGTTTGTTTTCGCGAAGACCAAACAGATAGGCAAATAACCAACAACAATAACTAAAATATTAATGAATCCAGTCTCACAGAGAGAAGGTGTTACTTTATCAAGGCCGTGTTGTGATCTTTTTTCCACGCAAATGGAAACGCAGTCATTACCTCCTTCAAACGAACATAGATTTCAGGGATGCAGTGCGGTGCTCCACATCAACCCCACACTAAACAATCATCCGTCATTAAAGTTATTTTAAAGAGTTAATAGCCTCCCCGAGTTTGATGTGTACGGTATATTAGAAATCCCTGTGGGCTGCACCTCCTGCAGCCTGAATGTCTGCTGAAAATCTGTTTGTTTGAGACACAGATTACAAACTGAAGAAAGCCTTGCTCCGTCTCTGCAGTGCAGACGTTTAAATGCACTCGGCTTCTACCCATTAACCTCATTTCCATAAAGAAACGTCTCCTCTTCCCTGGTCTAACACATGATTTGCATCATTTCGGCTGTTTTGTTTCTTTGTTCTTGCAACTTTTTACCTTCCGAACCGTCTTTACTACTTCAGACTTGTGCGGGTGAACTCTCGACTTTTATAAAAAAAAAAAACATGTGCCCTCATACACTCTCTTCATTTCTCCATACCTCATGTGGCCAAGAGGCGCTGGAGACAGAAGGCACGTCAGACAACACAAATCCACATTGTCCATTAAAGTCGGTGACTCTCGGGGGCACATTTCATAAGCCAGGTGACCTTTAACCTGAGGAAAAACTCATATCTGCTCACATGAACCTTCCTCTCAGCAGTCACACAGGCCAGTAGTTAACCAAACACTGATTTTGTCGGAGCGCATTTTGATATTGGCTCTCTCCAACCAGGAGTGAAACGCTTAAAGGTCTCTGGATGGATCTGTAACACGGGTCAGGACCCGTCCATCTCCCTTACATCCTCCGCCCTCCCCCTCTCCTTGCTACATGTTCAGTCTTAATTGGCTGACGTCTGACCCAGTCTGTAGCTTTTTATACAGGACGGCTGGCGCTATACGCTATTCCCAAAATGACATTTATTTGAGGGGGTGGTCAGTGAAGAAGTCTTTGGAACCAATAGATCCAAATCAGTCGGTACTGAAGAGGGGGTTTTATTGCCCATAGTGTATTACCTGCACTATCCACCCACACTAAGAGTTTAATGCCAGCAGAACATTTGACTATTATAGCTTTTCTACTTATATCTCTATATCTGTCATTTCTTCTAGGCGCAGGTCTTGGACATGGGGTGGCTGTATCTTAGCAACCAGCTGGAGAATAAGAGCAGGGCAAAGAGATACAGATTCAATAATATGACAAGTGCATTGATAAGAAGCCATGCCTTCTCCACAAACACACACACGCACACACTTCCCATAGTTTCATTTCTTTGGAGCAGTCTTCACCACCCCCACCCCCCAACCCCTCCATGTTTTCTGCCTCATTTTCTTCCTCTTAAACTTCGAATTCCCCCGCATGCTCCATCATTCGCTGAAATGGGGACGAGGATTTTTTTTTTTCCAGTGGCAGACACTTATCAGATTCATACATTAAGTGAAGAGGACAGGGAGCAATTGGCTCGTCTGTTACCAGAGAACACATCAAACACAGAAATAGTTTGTGACAGAAAAAGTCTTCTAGGAAGCGACCGAATGCTCAAAACAATTACCCACTTGTGATGAGTCCTGCTGCGTATTCCTTACATATTACTTATTCTCCACCAGGGGTCCTTCTTTTTCAATCCACAGCATCATTTTCTCTACCATATGTTTTTGTGATGATTAGTTTATTTTTAGCACAGAGTTCAAGTTGAGTGGCAGCCTTTACCAGTTTGACTTTTAGAATTATTGCTAGGTTGTTCTCTTTTCAGTCCACTAGAGGGCAGGGTACAGAGTCAATTTTGAGAGGTGAAAGCTCTGTGGTATCAACTGAAGTGTATTAGTAAAGTGTACAAAATGCTTCTCATCCCCAGTTATTATGATCACAATGTGGATGAGTTTGCATAATAAATCTCACCATGGTTTAATAAATTAGCACTGTTCTTTTTTCAAGTAATAGGGGAAACGGATAAGCTGTACACAACTGGGAAAAAAAGTGCAACATTTAAAAAAAGAAGTAGTAAATATAAGGGACAAAAACAGCACTTCTAGTACACAGTCAAATATAATATATGTATAATATTTATTTGTACATTAAACACTAATATTCCAAATCAGTTTCAAATGTTAAACTGATAATCAACACTAATTAAACCCATGTCTTAAATTGTTGAGACATACAGATAACTCATCTGAATGACAAAAATGTGTGTTGATTCAGTGAAATGGTGTAACCTGCAACCACGAGTCAATTTTCAAATCTTACAATAATAAAAATGGCAGTTATTCTGAATATTCATAATATACTCTAGCTGTGCCTCGTCCACATGCACTGTGTTTCTTCAGAAGATGAGGTCATGGGCCATGTTTTCATTATGACATGATGTTAAGTAGTCGCACTGAACGATTTTGAATAAATATCTAATTGTTATTATTTAGACAAGAATTGCGATTGCAATGATGATTGGAGACATCGGAGGGAATGGTCATTTTCACATCCATTCTCATTTTCATTCAAAAAACATTTGAAATGATTACTGTGTGATATCTGAGTAGAAATAAACATGCTCCCTTCAGTCTGTAGAATAAGATTTATAATGATAATAATTCATCTAAAATGATATTTTGACTGCTGATCTGTCCAGGCTGTATCCCGCCTTTTACCCTATGTCAGCTGGGATTGGCAAAGCACCTCTCGCGACCCTCATGTGGAGGATAAAGTGGTAGAAGAAATGGAGCTTTAAGCACAGGCGATTCTAGAGTGTTTAGGGCCCTAAGCAAAAATTCCCAGGGGGCCCTTCAAACCAGTGTTCATCACCATTATGTTACAAATAATCTGACACCAACGTAAAAAAAATGTATGAGTTTAAATGTTTTCATTTATTTTTTCCTGAAATGAATGAAATAACATGGAAAAACCTTGTTATTAAAAACTCACTCACTCATTGGACATTTATGACAATTCTACAGCCATAAAGTCAATATAAATCATGATGGTCATAAAAGGATTAAGGATTGGGCCACATATGGCCCGCAAGTCGCGAGTTTGAGTCCACTGATTTAATTTATTGTAATTATTTTGTTATTTATTTATGTGATTTTCTATGCAGTCAAAATTCCTCAGCTCCACTCTCCCATCACTTACCATGGTTTGTGCACAGTGGAACATTACTTCTGATTAAATAGCACCAGAGGAAGCTGGTGAACCACTAGTGGTACACGCACCACAGTTTGAGAACCATGAGTTTATGCAATTAGATGATAGAATACTTTTTTATTTATTTATTTTTTATTTATTTTTTTAACATTCTTTTATCTTCAGCTGCTGTCAGATGAATATTGCTGTCGGATTTTTTTTTTAATTTACTTATTTATTTATTTTTATGCCAATTTTAAAGAGAGATTTTCAAGTTAACTTTGGGGTGATTTTTCTTTCTGCCCCTCATTTATAAAGAAGTGCAGACGAGTCTGTGCCTGTATCTGCTCCCGGACACGCACACACACACACACACACACGCACACACACACACTGAGGTTTCATGTAAAGAGGCAAAGCTATGACCCAACACGCGTTTAGTCAAGAGAAGAATGAGGAAAAGCCTTCAAGTTACAAAGTGAACGAGTCCACGGGGGAACGAGTCTGCTCCGTTATTCTTCGGCCATGGCAACTTTGTTACTCCGTGCACTGACGGTGTTTCTCTTCTTGTCATCGGCAGCACATGTTTGGGGTAAGATGCTGTTTATAGTTTTTAGTGTCTTATTATTTTTCCTCACAAAACTTTCACCTGCCTGTCAAGAGTGGACTTTCCGAGGGTGTTTCCTCACGACCCTCTTTGACGCTGCTGTGGAAGTAAACAGTGTTGATGATCGAAGATGATCGATATGAATAATATGACCGAATAATAATTCCCTGTGAGTTGACTCCAATAGTGTTGGTTATTAATTGCGCTGCGCTTTTGCCGCTTTCGCCACCTTTTACCTTATAAGGGAGTGAAAAGAGTCGGGATGTGTTTCCTTAAGGGACAGGGGATCCAACACAGGGAAATGTCCTCTTTTTAATCTTGTTCTTTAATTTTAAATAATTAGGGTTATACATGTGGATATATAAATAAAACAACTTCTATTAAGTCTGAAACAAAGGAAAAGTTTGCAAAAACTCACGTAGCTGAGAATTAAATGAGTAATATTTGACGCTACTGTTTAAAGGCGGGTCATTTGAGTTTAATTTGGTAATCTAAGTAAATTAACTTCTGCAAGCCACACCCTTAAAGGTGCCATATGTAAGAATGTGGCCAAAAAACGGTTACTACATTCAAATTCAAAACACCGAGGTCTTTTAGGTTTCGTTTTCTGACGTAACTGGCAACCCGTGGTTGCTCGGCAGCTGAGACTCTACTGACTGCAATGATTAGTAGACGGCGGTAGGTGGCGCCACATGCCAAAACATGATTTCAAAACATAAACATGATTTGCAGTCTGCAAAATATTTTTTTATGCAAATATTTTGGCTGAACTGTTGTTGTTGAGTTCAGTTTGTTATATGAACATTATTCCTGAGTCTCTGTGACATATTAGGAGGATTTTATGGTCAGTTTGGTCAGTCACCTCTCCCCGCTCAAAAACCCAGTCTTGGTCAAGCAAAACTATCAGACCTGAGTGAAGTAGCATTTACGACCCTCATGTGGAGGATTAAGCAGTAGGAGATGAATGACTGAATGTATCTGTTCATGACGACTAAGGCAGAATAACAGAATCAACAACTAAAAAGAACCAAGTTACTGTGTGTACTGCAGCTTTAAATCACATATGAATACAACATTACTGTTTAAAATGAAATGTTACCAGATTAGTATTATTAATTAAATGGGTAAACTTTACTTATTGATATTAAGAAGTTGTGTGAACATACAGTGAAAAACTCAGTGATCGGGATAATCAGAGTTAGCGAAATAGCACTACCTTGCTGGCTATCAGTGCCAGATTTTCTGCATAGTCTTAGCTGCAAAAGTTTAAACGTTTGTGGGTTTTTTTCCAGGTTCTAACATCTGCACATCAAGAGGAGTTACCACTTGTCAACAGTGCTTGGCTGTTCACCCTACATGTGCATGGTGCTCTCAGAAGGTACAAACACCAGACACACCGAGACGCACACTGTGTGGAATCACTCTTCTCCTGTTCATCGATCAGCGCAGCAAGTTCTAACAGAAACCTAATTTCTCAGCAGCATTCCTCTGGTTGTCATCCTCTGTGTTTTGTTCATGCAGATTCTTCTCTGTGCATATAACAAAATGTTGCCTCTCAACAAATTTATTACAGAGCTATGAAGAAGATGCCTAAACAGGTTCTAAAGGGCTTTTATTAAGCACAATGCAGCAATAATTAGGCATTGATTTATCTGTTAATTACAGCAGCCACAGTAACCACTTCCCTTTTTTCCTTGATAGCTTTAAATGGACTTTAAACTGAACTTTATTGACTCATCACTGCCTTGAGAACTGACCAGATTGGATTTGATTTTTAAGGACTTTGGGAAGGGATCCAGCACGTCCCGATGTGACCTGGAGGAGAATCTGGTGGATGGAGGATGCACCAAAAGCTCTCTGGAGTTTCCCTCCAGCACCCTGGCGATTCAAAAGGACACACCGCTCAGTAGCAAGGCCTCGGGAACTGGTGAAGTCACCCAGATACGGCCTCAGAAACTTCACATGGCACTAAGACCAGGTACATGCTTTCATCACACATCATCGGTGACAAAATAGTGTTGGACCAGACACTAACAACCATACAACAACAATCTGCAGTGCAATGAATCTATTTCACACTCGCATCTCAACTCTTACCTTCTCAGGTGATTCCAAGCATTTCACGGTGTCGGTGAAACAGGTGGAGGATTACCCGGTGGACCTCTACTACCTTATGGATCTTTCATATTCGATGGAGGACGATTTGGAAAAGCTTAGCACTTTGGGCAACAAGCTTGCCGTGACCATGGGCCGCACCACCAGCAATCTGCGCATGGGCTTTGGAGCTTTTGTGGATAAGACCGTGTCCCCTTATATGTACACCTATCCTCCAGTGGCTGTGAAAAACCCTTGCGATGAGTAGGTGCAGGTTTCAAGGGAGAAAAAAAAAGTTTCACTGAGAAAACTTGTCCAGGTTTTAACCACTGTTGATTTTCTTATCCCCACCCACCTATTCAATACATACAGATTCAGTAAAACATGCCTGGCTCAGTTTGGGTTCAAGCATGTGCTAACACTGACAGAGAAGGTAGCGCGATTCAATGAGGAGGTGGAGAAACAGCAGGTGTCCAGAAATAGAGATGCTCCAGAGGGTGGATTTGATGCTGTCATGCAGGCTGTGGTGTGCAAGGTACAACAATCGTCGTCGTATTGAGAAACAAAAACACAGGCTGAGAGATTTCTCATAGTTTTTCCATAAATGCAGATGTGGTCTTTCCTTCACTTTATCGCATTCATTGTCCATCATTATTAGGATAAAATTGGCTGGCGCCCCGGTGCCTCACACTTACTCGTTTACACCACCGATGCCAAAACTCACATCGCATTGGACGGACGCATAGCAGGCATTGTCCAGCCCAACGATGGCCTGTGTCACCTTGATGATGACAATATTTACAACAAAACAAATGTGCTGGTAAAGGCAGAAACTTAAGTCATTGCTGTAATGGTGGTGTGTAATTTTCATTTGTATTGTTGGACATTATGTTTACAATCCTGTGTCTTCTAGGACTATCCCTCGTTGGCACTTATGACTGACAAAATGTCTGAGAACAACATCAATTTAGTATTTGCTGTGACCACGCATGTGGAGGCACTCTACAAGGTAAACAAACTATACTGGGTGAGTCATTTATTTTAGCTTTTGGCATGAAAAATACAAAAAATTCTTCTTGTCACCTCTCTTTCCAGGAGTACAGTCGCCTCATGCCTGGCACAACAGTGGGAAAATTGTCCGATGACTCTGGGAATGTTATTGAGCTCATTGAAGAGGCTTATGCGGTAAGAACGTCCTGCATATGGGATAAATGGAATGGGGTGAATATGAAGTTTATGTCAATTATTTCATTTGTATCATTGATTGGTGACTTTATTTTGAGCAGAAAATTCGCTCTAAAGTGGAGCTGGAAGTCCTGGGACTCCCGGAGGAGTTGCATCTGTCCTTCGATGCCACTTGCCTCAATGGAGAGGTCATTCCAGGACTCCAGTCCTGTTCTGGCCTCAGCATTGGAGACACAGTATGTATCAGCTGATCATGTTCCACGTTTCATTTTTATAAACACAACAATAAACAGAGACTTCTACTCTTCAGGTGTCATTCAGTGTTGAGGCTCAGCTGCGCGGCTGCCCTAAGGACAAGAACAGCACTTTTACCATCAAACCCCGCGGCTTCAAAGACGCCCTGGTGATTACGGCGGACTTCGCCTGCAACTGCGAATGTGAGGCGAAAGCAGAATTTGACAGTCCAGTCTGTAGCAACGGCAACGGGACGTATGAGTGCGGCGTGTGCCAGTGTCACCGTGGTCATCTGGGTCCTCATTGTGAGTGCTCAGTGGAGGACTACAATCCATCTGACAATGCCAACTGCATCCCAAACCCGGACAGTCCAGTCTGCAGCGGGAGAGGCGACTGTTTGTGTGGACAGTGCTTGTGCCGCGCAAATGAGTTCGGCCAAGTGTGGGGAGAGTACTGCCAGTGTGACGACTACACCTGCTTGCGCTTTAAAGGGGCACTTTGCTCCGGTGAGTAGATGAACTTCTGTCATAACAACCTGTTATCTGTCTATAAAGCAAGTTGTGTCTGTGTGTGTGTCTGTGACGGGCATATCTCGCTGACCGTTAGTCAGATCGCCCTAAGATTTTGGATATGGGTTGAGCATGGCCGGATGGTGTGCATCCTTGATTTTCGCTGATTTATCACGCTACACCAGGCAGGGGCGCCGTCAGGCAGGGGCCCCCCGGCTACTTTTAAAACAATGCATCTGCAAACACTGTGTTGAAAAATGTGTTTGTGTTTGTAAAAATTCATGGATGTGGCCACAATGGACGTGGTTCTACAGGTCGCGACTAGCCTACTGCTCTCTTCATACTACTACCTACTGCATTTTCTCAGTGCACACATCATTTTCTTTTTCTTAAAATAACTATTTCTGTGTCTCTTTATATCTCAATGTACATCCATGTCTTACCCAATATACACTTTGTATATTAACACTACACAAGAGTACACCTCTTTGTACATCCAACCTTCACACACAGCCTCATTTGGCCATAACTGACTCGCAACTACAGGAATACATACTCCCTACAGGCACTGTTGATGCACTGGTGAGTAATCATTGTCTACTAAGAAAATTCAAAGCAGACACTGCTTTATATCGTGACACAAAAGGTGTGCTTTTATTATAATGGATAATGATTAAAAACAAGACGGACACAAACTTGCGTCACACTGATCAACCTCGGGCTCAAGCAGTTTATTTATATTGCTATAAAGCTGATATCAGGAAAGATGAAGCTGCTATTCCTTTTCCTTTTCCTGAACACCTCATCCAATCTTACTGGAACACACCGATGTTTCCAGTCAGTCTCAGTGTGTAAATGCAACTTTAGTCAGTTTTTTTTTTTTTTTTATAGTTTTCTCATACTTAACTTGACAAATGAATTAACAAATGAATTTCTTGTTAAACTAAAGCCCCAAGATTATGACCCATCTTTGGTTGCTTGCAAAAGACATGTAAATAATTGCGTAAGTGAACTGCTGAACATAAAAGCAAACATTGTAAATTATCAGCTCTCTCTCAGGGCCTCTTAGAACACACCCAATTATTGTTTGATTGGTGTTCTTGCAGCCGTGCTCTATTACAAGTCTGCACAGCTCAGTGTACAGTTACTCACTCAAGGTGATAAAAGTTTAATAGCCTGTGTTACTGGGTAATTTAACGTCAAAGCAGATTGGGCTTGTGATTGTAAGGTGGGCGGTGTAGGAATAACAGAATAGGAAAAAAAAATGCTCTTGCTTCTTTACACACAATTTTGCTCTATTTTCAATCAGCAAGACCTGCATCAAACAATCACCAATCATTTGAAGTGGACCTTCACTGCTGCAAAATATCTGAGTTAAGATTTCAACACTGTTAACATTTATTTCTAAGCATTTTAAAGGGGAAGATGACTCACTCATGTTTTTGTGGTCTGCCTCAGTCTGAGTACAGGAGATAAGACATGCGATGTTGACTTCCGCAGGGTATCTGACGTCAGACTGATAAATTCCTGGAATTGGTGTCTCACGGAGCTTTGTCCCTAAAAAACGCGAGAGTGCAGGCGAGGGCAATATTGTCCGGAAGAGCGAAAGTACGCTTTATGTGTCCAGTGGATACATTTTATATATGACGACAATGTGCCGGCGAGAGTCGGCAAACGATGGCTTTTCCACTTGCTAACTGCTGTTAGCTGCCGGAGCCTCAG
Organism: Microchirus variegatus; assembly: GCF_963457635.1. Taxonomy (NCBI): domain Eukaryota; kingdom Metazoa; phylum Chordata; class Actinopteri; order Pleuronectiformes; family Soleidae; genus Microchirus; species Microchirus variegatus. The sequence continues at coordinate 20,383,349 of NC_139811.1, read as the reverse complement.
TGACGCTGACGTAGTTTCCTGTGTCTCATTTGCATTTAAAGAGACAGACACTCAAAACAGAGCGTTCTGAACAGGGCTGTTTTGGCAGAGTGATTGAACTGCTGTGGTGCTTCATCCTTAAGGTATTTTGACCAAAGCATGTCACTGACATGTTCATTAGGACACCAGGGAACTAGGTTAACTTGGAGAAATAGGGTATAATATGTCTCCTTTAATAATAATATTTAGGACCAACCAGCTACAAGATGAATAATGACAATAAACCCTTTGATTTTGTACTAAAACAGAAAACCTCAAAAAGGTCATAATGACTCTAAGAGTGAAGGAACAACACATAAACCACGGACTTCTTGAATTTACCTTCTTAATATAGTGCTGCAGTATTAGAAATGGAAGTAATTGCTGTTCTGTGGTTTCATAATGAAACGCTGTTAGATTCAGTCATAGATTTACACGTCAGTTGTGGCAAACATTTCCATAGTAACAGACAGCTCCACCTATCAGAGGCATCGCTTTAACACCTGAGGATTGTGGGTAGTATTGCACATCTCCTTGACAGAGAGAAACAATTTTTTTATATCTTATAAAGCACAGATCTTTGGCTTCTACTGGATAAGAAACCATAGTTTCACACAAGAATATCTATTCAAAGAAATGATTTAAGACTTTACAAGCAGGGAGGGTTTAAAGGATGCTATCAAGATGAATAATAGTAACAGTAAGATGCAGAATAATTCATATTGTGTACTCATCACATGCTCAGAAAACACACGTCTGCATTTTGCACTGTGACCGAGCGAGAGAGAGAGAGGGATAGACGATGGAGGGCAATGTGTGTGAGATGGAAAGCTGAAAATGTCCAGGTAGATGTTACGTTTGTGTGGAGGCTGTTATTTTTAGAGACAGGTATTATGAGAGATTAAACCCAGGGCTGGGTCACAGACACTTGCACACGAGGATATAGATGATGTATGACTGTCTACAGAGCCCGACCTGGGACCACAAAGTCACTGTGTCTCTGCCGCTGAGTTCTGACGCTGTCTTTAAAGAGCAATTTTCCTCCAGCACTGGCTCAACATGGAGCTACTTGAAGCTCCATGTTTGTGATATTCCCTGTGGCTGTTTATATCTTCTGCTGAGAGGATGTAGGTGTGGTGCAGGTCCAAGAAGCAGCAGTAAGCAAGCGCTACCCCAGGGCCCATAAAAAATAAGGACAGTGAGAACAGGAAAGTTTGCATTCCATTGCTGGCAATTGGCCAAAATTTGACTTTCACCAGTAAATATCTCTGTCTTCACCCTTCCCTCCTCTCCTCCAGCTGTGTAATGTTTTACTTCCCTGTCTTCATCTGTGTTTCTCTCCTTTTATCATGTTAGCCCCGTCTAAAGTCCAGGAATGTGATTAATGGGCAGGATTATTGTGTCGTAAAAAAAAAAAAACAACGGGTATTACGAAAGCTTTGTCTCTTGACGTTTTTCTACAAGTCTCAGCTGCTCGTTTTGACCGAGTCGGAAAGATTGCTCAACAACTAAAAACATTACACATGAGAGTGTTAAGCGTTAACCATTAACCAGTGATTCAGACAGTGCAGTAAATGTAACTCAAAGGACAAACTGAACTTGACACGAATGAGGCAAGTTGTGTGAGGGGAACTGTTTACTCAGAGTTTACAGCACTGGATGATATGTTTTGATCCCTGGAATTAGGTGATATTTCATGACGAGTGCCCCCCCCCCACACACACACACACCATCCGTAGTCTGATCAGCTTGGCTTTGACTCACTTTGCTCTTAGTCATCCACTTCTTAATCCTGTTTAGTCTCTTGCTAAGACCACTGTAGTCTCTGGGGTTCTAGGGTTGTTTAATATGCTGATGTGGCACGGCTCTCTGAATCCCTTTAAGAAAAGTTTGCCTCCAGATTCTGTCAACAAACCATTCCACCACTGTAACTCTGTTTCCTACACGGAGCTGGCTTTTGTGCTTTCTACACGTCAACAGAGTCTGAGGATTTTTTTGTGTGTGTGTGTGTGTTGAGAAACGGAAACATTAGTGTATAGAACAATGGGCGGGTTAAGAAATGTGTGTGTGCGCGCGTGCGTGTGTAATATCCCTCTGTGAGTAATTATTAATCACACAAAGATACTTTCTATCTAACTTTTATGCCGTCTAATAGAGAATGTTTATGTAAATAACAACAATATGCATTTCTTACTGCAATTCTTCTGCATTATCCAAGTGTAAACTGCAGTTTGCAGCCACTGTTATCAGATGTTAACCCATTTTCAAAGGCAGGCAAGTGCTTTGTTGTTGTTTTTTTTTTAATCAACCAGATAATCTTTTAAAGGTTAATGGCTAACAATAAAGGTACAATTTTCATCTTAAAACTAACAAATAAGAGATAATTACACTTAAGTAACATTTAACACCTACCCAGTAATTAAATGGTTGCATAAGCGACAGATGTGGCCATGGTTTCTTAATTTGCTCAGGTTTATAGGCAACAACAACACAGACGGAACACAATCCACACACACACTGATTCATTCTCTGATTGTGTAATTTGTATGTGTTTGCCCAGCCTCACCCCTGTGGTTAAGGACACTTCGACAACACATATGTGAATGAACAGGATGTAGAATTTGAACTGTAAATATCTGAGCTGAAGGAATTCAACATTTTGAAGAATTATTGCGCGATTAACGCCCTCCTCCTCCTCCTCTTAATATCTTAATATTCTTTCAGATCATGGGAAGTGTCGCTGTGGCTTCTGCCAGTGCGATTCCGGCTGGAAAGGAGACAACTGTAACTGCTCCACACGTACAGACACCTGCATGTCCAGCATCGGCCTGCTGTGCAGCGGCCGTGGTTACTGCAAGTGTGGGATTTGTCAGTGCACTCAGCCCGGTGCCTACGGAGCCACCTGTGAGAAATGCCCCACCTGTCCTGATTCTTGCACTATTAAGGAGTGAGTTCCTTGCTAAGTATTCTGACTGGCGAGAGGGATGAGTGAACAGACATCTTGAGAGTACTGCAATATTTGAGAAGCTAAATTGTGTTCGGTGCTGAGTTTGGCACTGGACGAGAGGAAATGCCACGGGGCTTATTTTCCTGGAGGTGTGCAGTGTGCTTTGATAAATACCATGCAATCTGCCATGGAATTGGTTTATGAAATCCAATGTTGACATTTTGATCCAAAGCAAAGGTCGAGGGAGTGTGCGAAAGAGGAAGGATTTAACCACTGGGGATCAAATGCACTAGATCTCTTGTTAATTTAAGACACATGCATATTAATAAATACTGTAATATGGAAATTCAATCTCTAGTTTAAACCATATGAAGCTAAATATATTTATTCATTGTTCATTATATCATGGCGGTATCAAATAACAGCTTAATTATTCAGTTTCTTTTCTCCTACTGGCTGAACACAACTGACTGGATGATATAAAAACTACTCCATCCATTTTCTATTGCTTTATCCTCCCCAGGAGGGTCACGCAGGGTGGGGGGGGGGGGGTGCTGTGCCAATCTCAGCTGACATAGGGCGATAGTCGGGGTTCACCCTGGACAGTTTGCTAGTCCATCGCAGGGCCACATATAGAGACACACAACCATTCAACTCTCACTCTCACACCTACGGTCAATTTAGAGTGTCCAATTTGCCTAATCCCCATATTACACGGGGAGAACTTGCAAACTCAGGAAGGCCCCTGTTCCAATCAGTGGAACAGTGTCTTCTTGCAGCAAAGACAAGAGTACTAACCACTACACCTGTATGGCCCCACTCCACTACATATTTACAACATATTCAGGTGTAGTTTTGTGCACCTGAATAGCTCTTGCTGTTAACAAACTTCACGTTCTGTATTTCATATGATCATCAACCACACTTTGTCAACAAATAATAATAATAACCTGTGTTGTGTCCCGTGTAAAAGTAAAAGTAAAAGGACTCTGTTTGCAGGGAGTGCGTCGAGTGTCAGCACTTCCAACGGGGCCAGTACACCAGTGACAACAGCTGCAACAGAATCTGCAAGGATGAAATCAAAGTAGTGGGAGACCTGGGTGGTGATCTAGGTGAGGAATCTGCCGTTATACAGCTTATAGTGTCATTTGGAGGTTTTTACGTCATGTTCCTGCAGTTGCTACATAATGAATATCATGTGTTTTCAGTGACAGCATACTGTGTCTTTGAGCAATTTCTATAACGATGTTTCCTCTTCTTATCATATCTGTCCTGCAGTTTCCCAAACATCCACCACAAATGCAGTGAACTGCTCGTACAAAGATGAAAACGACTGCACGGTACACTTCCAGTACCACGAAGACGACACCGGCAAATCCATTTTGTTTGTGGTGAAAGAGCCAGGTACTGTAGGGTTAGAGTTTCTGAGCACATCTAAACTGCCAGAGAACTGCACATTATATATTCTGGGTACATTATTAGGTCAGGATAAGTGTGTTCCTGAATGTCATTTCAGCCGGAGTTTGGCAGGCTACCGCATCAGGGGGAACAGTGTGTGCAACTAATAATATGCTATTCTCCAAAGAACACATCATCTGCCAGATAACCACAACTACTCTGCCACACCACAGAGACCCAAATGCATCAGTGTGCTGAATGGTTGCGCAGTAGAGTGTGTGTCACTGGACTGTAGTGTTTGCTTAACTTGATGATTGTGCTCCTCTGCATCATGGAAACCAGCATAGGAGAGAATCTGGTTCTGAATTAACTCTTTCTGCTCCTCTCTTCTCTTCAGTGTGCCCCGACGGTGCGAACATCTTGATCGTGCTTTTGGCGGTGGCCGGAGCCATTCTTCTTCTGGGCCTTGCTGCTCTGCTCATCTGGAAGTTACTGATCACCATCCACGATCGCAGAGAGTTTGCCAGGTTCGAAGAGGAGAGATCCAAAGCCAAGTGGGACACGGTGAGAAACCCTCTGAAGGGCAATAATGTAAACATACAAAACAGCTTCGTTTCAGATGGAAAGTGCTTATTAATATCTAATTGCGATTGCAGTATAACGTATACGTAATTATTCTCAATTTCATGTTTAAAAGGGATTTCTGTGTGATACTAGTGCAGATCTGTGAGAAACAAAGATGTTCTCTTCAATCTGTAGAGTAAGATGTGGATGGATCAGGACATTAATTCATCTAAAATTACATTTTGACACATTTTGACTTTGAAAAATATTGCGCTTCCTGCAATTTGAAATAGAAATTTGAAAACGAGTAATATGGCAAAACTGTGCTCATGCAGCACAAGCCATTGGGGGAAAAAAGGGGTTTTGGAGAGCAATGATGTCTTTGACTAAACAGATTAAATGGTGTCATCTCTGTTTTCCTTTCCCAGGCTAACAACCCCTTGTATAAAGGAGCCACATCCACCTTCACCAATGTAGCGTACCGAGGAAACTGATGAGTGAACGACGTGAGGAAAAACTCAGGGGTCAGTGACAAAGATGGAATGTAGTTGCACAAAAATGGATGGTGGAGTGCAAACACCGTCGTGTGACTCGCTACTGTAGCTTAGAAGTAACTACTGCTGTCAACAGTGTGGTGGAAATAACTGAACATAATGTAAAAAAAAAAAAAAAAAAAAAAAAAAACTAGAGCTATTAATATAAGTCATCAGTGGTTATGCGCTCTTTGGTTTCCTTTTGTGCAAAGTGTCATACAAGATTTTTTCTCACGACTGACACTCGGACACCTACACTCTCTGATTCCACTGGCAAGAACTGCTGCTGCTTCCTCTGTCACATATTGTGGTCGTTTGGTGAGAAACCACTGAAAACATGTCGTTTGAGAAGTACACATAAATACATTAATTTAGGCATATTTTGTGGTGTTTGCCAATGTTTCCCCCCCAAGCTTTGGTGTATTATTTACATCTAATTGCGTTTCAGATTAATCTCAACCAAGTTTAGCCACATAAATAAAATGTGCAATACACAACTTTAATGCACCACATGCTTTACTGCTTCTCATATTTTATAATGCCATCTGTTTTTTGCTCTTCTTCTAAAACTGTTTTGTTGATGAGTTCATACACTCTGCTTTTCCTGTAGAGGTTAACCTGGTTAACACTGATGATTGTGATCTATGTTGTCTTTGAAAAGCACACTGTGGTACTGTAGCTTTGTAGACGCTATGACATGTTTCTGTGACTGTGCTTGTGCGGCGGTTTCATTGGTTCGTTGTTGTTGTTGAATGTTGAGTTTGTTTACTTTTCTACTGAGCAGCACTGTGTTACACTGAAATATCATATTCTGTATCCTGTGTATATGAGCAGATTTGGCCATAATGTGATAGTTTTTGATGAACTTGCTCTTTTGTAATATAGATGTGCATATGGGCGATAACACCACAGTGTGAGCTAGTATATTTTAGGTTGTACGGCTCTGAGTCTCTCTCAGGACATGGTGTGAAATCTCACTGTTTGATTTGGTTTGTTTGTTTGTTTGTTTGTTTTTGCACAAAAAGAAGCCTGTGGTTTATCTCTAGTTCTTCACATGGGAATTAAAAAATCAATTATACCATAATTCGCCAATTTTTGTGTGCAATGTTTGACATTTGGCTTCTTAAATGCCACAGCTGTTGGTTTTTTATCCTGTATTGAGGTCTGAATTACAGAACACTAAAAAGACAAGTTATTTGAGATTCATATTTCACATTCAAAGCCTTCAAATGTCTGATTTTATTGCCCATATTTACTGGTTATTTCGGTTTATGCATTCACCCCAGACACGTTCATGATGTTGGTGCAATGTACTAAAATGGATGTCACTGTGCAAAGACAAGAACGCCTTCCTGGTACCACAAATTTACTTTATCAGGCCACAGAATATTTCCTACCGGAAGCTTAGACATGTCATGTCCTTTTCCTGTATGTTTTGAAAAATGTTTCTCATTTGTGGTTGTTGAAAAGTGCACAGAATAACTTTGTGACCACAGTCTGCTGACACCAGCCTTGTGGTGTCACTGTCATGTCTGACTAGAGAACATTAGATATGACTACATTCTGTTGTTTTTGTTTAACTTGTGAGCCTATTTGCCAATAATATTGAAGCACATCCTGGATCTAACTAAACATGTTTGGTCCCTGTAATCTGTAACACAGTAAACATGCATTGCTCTTGTTTTCAACTGAATCTCACTGTGCATGATCTACAGTGTCTCGAGCTGCAGTACCGGGAGTCAGATCTTTAAATCCAATAGCTCATTCCTGATGTTAACTGCCTCCAAACATGGACATCACTTCAGCTAGAGCAGGGATGTCAAACTCATTTTCACTGAGGGCCACATCAGCATAACGGTTACCCTCAAAGGGCCAGATGCAACTGTCATACAGAATAAATGTAAGCAAATATAATGTAAAATAAAGGTAACTACTGTATTTATGACTTATTCAAGTTACAAATATGATGCATTATAGATGGTCAACAATGGTGTTTCTTGACAAACTAACAATTTTAAAAGTCTGTATCTGGTCGGGGCAGACCTGCTCACACACCTTTTGTGAACACATTCTGCTGCTCGCGTGACACATGTACAATGATACACAGTGATCTAGTTGCTGGATGCCATCACTTTGCGGGTAACGCAATTGCCATGCATTGTGGGAAATGTAGTTTATGGTCAACGCACACCTTAAAGCAGCATAGACCTATTTTGACACAGATTTTTAAGACCAACTAATCACTCGCGGACCACATAACATGACATGGCGGGCCACATCTGGCCCACGGGCCTTGAGTTTGACCCATGTGAGCTAGATGAAGATTGTTCTCATTCTGGTAAATAACATTTTACAGTACACACATGGAATCATTTTTATCTGTGAATAAAGTAGTTATGAAAAGACAGCCAAAATATAGAGATGTCATTTATTTTCATGCTTGAAGGTTATTCCATGAATTTATCACTTAATTCTTACATCTAGGATGAAAATAGCAAGTTTAGAACATTTAACAGAATGAAAGTAGATGCAAATGTATTATGTGGGTCAAAGTAAGCCTTGGTGAAGATAATTCTGGTATTTGTCTCCCTCTAGTGTTGAAAGTTCTGCACTAATGAAATGTGGCACCAAAAAAGACAGTGCCAAACCCTCATGGCTTTACAAGATACCAAAAATGACATTTGCAGTGGTTCATCCAATGTTTCAGGTTATTACACAAGTTACAGATTATCTTACAGCTCAGATTCAAACCAAAAATATTATTTTCTCTCCCTCTGTGAGGCCTAGAATAATGAAATCTGATAAACCAAAAGCACACGTTTGCTTCCTTTTTATTTGTGTATTATTTCTTTTTCTTTATTTTCCTCCATGTACCACCACAGGAAGCTTGTGTAACACTGGTGGTACACGTACCACACTTTGAGAATCGTGGGTCGAATATTTCCGAATTCCAATCGACTTTGAATGCAGCACGCTTGAATGCCCCGCCCCTCTTCCGTCGCGTCAGATCCAGCATGGCGGCGCCCGATACCGTGGTCGGAGTGGAGAGAGACGGCAGTGATTCTGGGCTTAATCTGTCAGATTTATCCATCACAGGCGAGAAGAGACCACAGTTCGGGACGCGTTTCCTCACCGACCCGCGGCAGGTTTTCCAGCACAACGCGTGGTCAGTAAAAACAATGTATATCAAATCTGCCATTTCAGCGGTTCTGACTGTCAGCTGAACACTGCTACGTGTAGTTTGTTGTTATAGTTCCTTCTTTTGTTAACATTATTGTTACGCACAGGCTTCTCCAGTGGCGTACACAAGCATTTGGAAGAGCAGGGGCGAACATTTAAAGGGCACCTAGCCGTTAAGCCGTGTTTTGGTACTATTCTTTGTGGAAAATTAATATCATGTGCTCTAAAACAGCACCCCCCTTTTCTTTTAACCGGAAAGGCACCCATGGGAAACAACGTTGCTTGTAAACCTCTATTTGTGTTGTTATCCACCCACACTGGATCATGGTGTTGTGTTGTCAACAGGGACAATGTTGAGTGGACGGAGGAACAAGAAGCAGCTGCTAAGAAGAAAGTCTCAGAAAACAGTCAGCCTCTGCCTCCAGAGAAACAAGGTGACCTGAGGCTCATACACATTAGCTACTCATTACCTTCAGTTTCACAAACTGACACTCACTTCTAGTGATTCAGGAGTATTCATAAATAATTCTATTTTATTATTTTGTTTATGTCCAGTATTTATCAATCACTTGTTTTGTAAACATTACGGTAACTAAATGTGTTTTTAGATTATCAGTCCATCACCGTGCCTTTCCTTTTCATGCAGAGGAATTCGACAACCGAGCCAACGAGTATTGGAACGATTTTTACACGATCCATGAGAATCGTTTCTTCAAAGATCGCCACTGGCTCTTCACGGAGTTCCCAGAGTTAGCGCCGCAGGGAAGCCTCAGCTATGAATCTCATCCTGAAGCCTCCACCACACATGGTGGTCAGCAGAACGATTTGGGTCAAGCAAAGAGCGAAGGAGTTGCAGATGAGGAGTTGCCTGGCTCCTCTGCCACGTATCGCATTCTGGAGGTGAGAGAGATGACAGACATTTACAAAGTTAGATCTTCAAAACTTTTTGTTTACAGTTGCATATTTAAATATACGTTTTAAAAGAACTTTAGATTGACTCCTCTTGCAATGACTGACACAGATTTGGGGGAAAGAAATGCTAAATGCTATATGAATTGTTGTACAGGTTGGCTGCGGTGTGGGGAACACAGTTTTTCCAATACTGAAGACCAACAAGTAAGTGCATACGAGACACTGAGGATGTCAGGTTTCAGGGGATGTTTTGAACAGTACAGTACAATATGTAACTGAAAGATTTACTGTACAGTAAGTAACAGTAGCTGTGTTTTCTGCAGTGATCCGGGACTCTTTGTCTACTGCTGTGACTTCTCCAGCACTGCTGTGGAGTTAGTAAAGGTGAGATGATGAGGTTAATGAAAGCATAGTGTGTTGAAAGGTACTTTTCTCTTGTGGGTTTGTGGGGGCGAACTTATGAATTAAAGCCGCCTCCTTGTGACCAGACTAATCCAGAGTATGACCCTGGGCGCTGCTTTGCCTTTGTTCACGACCTGAGTGATGTGGAAGCCAATTACCCAGTCCCCGATGGAACCCTTGATGTTATAGTGCTGATCTTTGTGCTGTCAGCATTGCATCCCGACAAGTATGAACTTTTCCTTTGCCAACCTTACTTTCTTGGTTTTTATTTCAGTGTTTTATTGTAACTTTTTCATTGTAGATTTTTTCCCTAATTATTCAGTTCTTATACAAGTACATGTTCTTAACTCTCCCTACAGTACCTACTTAATAGTATGCCATCACTGTTCAGCGCCAAAGCATATACTGAATATATATATATATATATATGAAAAAAACGTATTTGGCAGTAAATCTAGAGTCTCGATAACTTTTCACCTTTGTCTCAGGATGCAGGCGTCCATCAGTAGATTGGCACGGCTCCTTAAGCCCGGGGGAGTGATGCTGCTCAGGGACTACGGACGCTTTGATATGGCACAACTCCGCTTTAAGAAAGGTTTGTCAGAATAAAATATACCAAGAGTCGATTCCCAGCAGGTGCTGAGAAACTTCATATTCAGAGGTCTTACATTACACTTACATTACTAACCACAGGGTCAGGGTATTTTAAATACTTAAATACTAATTATTCTGTCCCTAAATATGTCCAAATATAAGAATACTTCTAGACACAGTAGGAATTAAAATGTCTGCATTAATGTCACAGTTTCTTGTAGAATAATCATTATGTTGTGATTCTTTACATATAGGACGGTGTCTGTCAGAAAATTTTTACGTCCGAGGTGATGGAACAAGAGTGTATTTCTTTACCCAAGGTAAAGTAAACCAGTGCCTCTGTTAACAATGTTTTTCATAAATGCTTTTTTTGGGGAGATTGAGCAATCTTTCTGTGCCCCTGTTTACTTTAGATGAGCTTCATGAGCTGTTCACTGAGGCCGGACTTGATAAAGTGCAGAATCTTGTGGACAGAAGGCTGCAGGTGAACAGAGGCAAACAGCTCACAATGTACAGGGTGTGGATCCAGTGCAAGTACAGCAAGGCTCCAGTACAGGCACCTGAGACGCAAGACTGAGACTGAAACAAGGAACTGAAGGTGCTGGTCTTTTTTGTGGAGACGTATGGAATTGAGAAACTGTTGTGAGTGCGATAAAAGGATAGCTTTTATTATGTTTAAGACCTGTGGTTTAATGCCAGTGTTCCTGTTGGTGCTGCACTTCCAGCTGCAAGAGCAACGATTTCTCATTTTCTACGGATGAGTACAGTATTCGGAGGAAGGGCTGGTTACCCTGAAGTAAATTCTGATATGAAATGAGTGGGTGTTTTGATATTAATTGCATCATGGTCTGAAAATACAATTTGTCTTTTTTTATATCAAAATGAATAAAAACCTTAACTTTATAGTAACTCTGTGGGTTGTTTTTGAAAACTTTGAAATAGTGGTTGGAAAGATATTTAGCTTCTGATTTATCAACTGATTTTGAATGCTACTACTTGATACTTGAGGATGAAATTGTGAGGCAACTTTTTCAAAAGTAAAATTAATTGATTAACAGTGAAGGCTTAACATTACACAAATGTTCACTAGTATAATAACACAACTACACAAAGGCACTTACAAATGAAAATCAAACAGGAATGCTAAATAATGTTTACATTTATTAATAATTCTCAGTACAGATCAATATGAGTCACTACACGGAACAGAACTGTTTAAGACACTATGACATATGGAATCACAAACAGAGTGTGGTCCTACAGTCGAATGTATCCTGGCCAATAATTGTTGTTCTTATTATCTTTATGCATAAAGCTTGAACAGAAGGGGCAAATGATACAACTTAGGACACCACATCCATACATTGTTGAAACACTTAGGTCAACCTCTGTTTTGCTATCTGCTTTCAGCATTGTGTTTTTGTTGTCGTTTTTTTTTAACTCACTTATGTTATCATTTTATATTGCCTGTGTCACTATTTTGCCATCACATCATCTTTAATGGTTAAACTCCAATTTAGTTTTACAGTAAACATACAAGTAGCCTACAGAGTGTGGGTGTGAACATCATCGGAATGGCAACTTTCTGATAAGTGATCATTTTGATGGCTGTGTGGGTGGGCACTGTTAAATTGTGTTGTGTACAGAGAGATTTTCCATTGGTCCAGACAAGAGATTTGGGGCAGGCGTCGAATGAACCGAAGGTGAAAATACTTTGAACAATCTCACGAGAAAATGTGAGATTTTACCGATTATTGTTTACATTGCAAAAACACGAGAACCGAATCGATCCGGATTCATCTGAAACGGATCGCAACCGCACAACTTCCGAAACAGGATCGGTTTCTCCCCTGCAGTGAGGAAGGCGACTGGAACAGAACTTTTGTTTTCATCGACCTGAAAAGCCAGGACCCGAAATTCATCTCACCACCGGGGGAGAAAATAAGGAATAGGGGGTAACTATAATCCTGGCTTTAAGATATTATTAATACCTGGTGAAAAACGCAGAATCTCGAGGGTCGCCATTGTGTGGAAGGTAGACAAACGACAAAGGCACGGTATGGTCCTCGGGGAGAGGGATGTAATGGGCATCCCCGCCTAAGGAGAACAGAAAGGCGGGTTTGGGATACCCGAAGTCGTCGAGGCCTGCGAGGGAATCCACTGAGTCTACCGTGAACCACACGGCGCACTCCCCGTCTCCATCGCGGACCACCAACACGCGAGGGACGCGGCTGTGAATGCGGCCTAGCCTGGGAGGGTCTGCCGAATACTGTAGAGACAACGGGGACGGTTTTAGTGTTATCAGCGGGCCCTCTGCAGGACCGAGAAAATCTCAAACCACAGTGAGTATCTCGTTAAGGTGTCGAACAAAAGAATATTTCGTATTTGTTGAGTATGTGCGGGCGTCATGGCCCGACCACCTGACAACACACAAGTAAAGAGATGCTTCTTTTTGACAGGCGAACCAACGCTACCTTGTTGGCTAACTAGCATTGTATGCTATTTTATGTGTTTGTAAAATAATTTGCTAATGCGGAGTGGAGTTGTGGTGCATTGTTTTGGGAGTTGGTTATCTAACCAGAAATCTACTGTTGTGTCAACTGAATTATAATACTTGCCCCATCTTACTTGAGGGTGAAAACATATATTACATACATTATGCTACAAGCTAACGTTCAGCGTTAGCTCCCAATGAACAGCGGTAGCCTTGTTAGCTTACGTGTGACCTAGCTACCTCGCTTATCATTCTCTGGTGCTGATCTTATAAATCATTCTGCTGGTCATTGTTAGGTTAGCCAAACCAGCATAACCTTTCCCGAATTAGTAATGCACGAATGTTGGTGCGATCTTATTCCACCAAATGGCCATACAAGCCATGGGTTACATTTGCCATTTCCAATGAATACAGGCATAAGATACAGCTGTCTGTGCGGGGCGTGAAACTTAAACGTTAACCTTTGCACAAGCAAGCAAGCCGGTCACTTATTGTCTGTTGTGGCCCTTTCCATGGCTGTGATTGTACTTGGCAACCCCTCTGTTAGTGACCTTTCACAACTCAAACGCCATGTAACTTATGCCCATATTCCCAGGGCGTTATCACATGAAGTTATAATTTTCCAGGCAGTGACACCTCACGTCTGTCCTATGCCTTTGATACATAAGTTATACCTGATATATTTCAGTCATGATTGTTTATTTTGCTTCAGGTATTTAACAGAATGCTCAAATTACAGGGCTGGTGCTTACTTAACACTCATGATAGTGGAAACATCATTGTCAGGTTTATTGATGACTCAGAACAGGAATTTTCCACATCCATATAGCTAAAAACAACCATGACTCATCACAACCGATGCCTTTTGAAATGGTGATCTGTCACTCCCATTTGAACGTATTAGACCTCACGGCACTTCCTTAATCTGTGCTCTTGTCTCTGCAGCCATGATGGAAGAACTGCATAGCCTGGACCCCCGACGGCAAGAGCTGTTGGAGGCTCGCTTCACTGGAGTTGGTGTGGCTAAGGTTTGTGTTACAGCAGATGTCGCATAGATGGAGCAGGGGCAAATGAACTCCTGTCAAAGTGCTTAAAATGACATATTCTCTTAACACATATTAGTGAATCTCTTCTTTGTCTCACTCTGCCCCAGTATCGTTCTGTTGTTTGGCCCTGACGAGCTTGGCCCCTCTCCTTTTCTTTGTCTGTCTCTGGAGAAGGTTGAGCTGTGTGTGTTTTTTGGCTGGTGTGATATGGCATCTCTCCCTGGCTCATGATGTAGTGGTTGTATATGCAAGTGGCAGCGCCTGCCAAAAAGGCCACAGTCGGGACAGGGGTGGTTGGGGGAGGAGGATGAGTGAAGTTACAGGAGGAATGCAAAAAGTAGTTGACCAGGTGAGAGTGGAGGCAGCATTTAGCCTACCACCCTATTGCATGTTTCTTTGGATCGAGCGTTCTTTGTGGAAGGTGATCTTGGAACAGTTAGGGAGCGAGTATCAGCGCCAGGAGTGGGCCCTGTGCCAGCCATAGGCAGAGCTGAGCCCAGAGCATGGCATGGCTGCTGCCGCAGAGAAAATGGCAGCTCTCACTAAAGCATCATGCCATAGCAACCCTGTATGGCAAGAGATGCTATGTGTGGTGATTGAGGGAGATGTGTGTCAAAAATTAAGAAGGATGATGTGTCGTTTGGTGGTCTTAAAGCCCTGCAGTGTCACAGAGCAGCTTAGTATTTTGTCTTGACCTTGAGTAGCCATTTTTTCGCTACTGCTTTCTCTGACATCGCTGAGTTGGCATCAAAGAAAAGAACATTGTCATCCTTTGGTGACAAATGGCTAACACCTTTTTGGTAATGGAACAATGAGGGCCTACTCAAATTATTGGAAAGTGAATTTCTCTTTTGAAAATGTTTGATATCAGAGAGCAAAGATTGGGCTTACGGGTTGCACTGCAAGCAGTCATTCTTAAATCAAGCAGAGCATCTCTCACTGGCGTTTTCCAGAGAGAGGGGTAAAGAATGGTTTAGACTGAGAAGAACGGGGGAAAAATTTATAACATTATATAAAGGTGACAGACGGAGGAGTACATCCCCGGCAGCATGCCTAATGTTCAGCCATTTTAGGAGGCTTCAGTGAGGGAGAGCTCTCGTGTGCTCTGAATGACTAAGTATCTCTTCATGATTGGACAGTGCCTGTTGAATTCTGATGTTATTCACTTGACTGACAGACATCACTTGGGAAACCAGCATTAAGTCTGATGCAGGCCCCGATTTGATGGTGATGATGGTGGTGTTATTTAGCTCTTCTCTTACCTTCGTTGGTCACCTGTTTTTGGCTTGTTTGCCCTCTAATTACATTCACACATAATACATATACATGGAGACTTTCGAAAATTCAGATGAATGTCAACATACTATTTTGTATATTTTTATTCATGCTTTATTTTCATGTGATTTAACCTCATTTTAACAGGGCTCTGGTCAGAATCAAAATGAGTCATCCAATCAGAGTCTATGCAGTGTGGGCTCACTCAGTGACAAAGAGCTAGAGGTTGGTCTGCATTACATATCAACATACTTTGTTCGTAAATCCCAATTGTCTCTCTGTCTTACCTTTTTTTTTTGCACTTGGTTGATTCTCACTGCTTTACTGACAGACGCCAGAGAAGAAAGCAAATGACCAGAGGGTGAGAAAACGGAAAGCAGACCACTTTGACAGCAGCCAAGGTAGGTTTGACCCTCTACTGTGATGCTCCATTCATGCATCCCAACTGTCACAATCTATCTGAACTCCCTGTCTCTCTCTTCCAGGCAAAGCAGGACCAAGAGGGCATAAAATTAGTGATTATTTTGAGGTAAGTGGCTTTTTTTTTATCTTTGCATGTAGCAGAGCACATGGAATTTCAAGTGTGTTAGTATTCATTTCTCATACTTTCTGATCCCTCATTTTAGCCATCTCGGCTCTTCCACTGAACATCTTTCCTTTTCTTCTTTCTTTACATGTCTGTCAGTTTGCGGGAGGTAGTGGTCCTGGTACCAGCCCTGCCAGGGGAATCCCACCAGTGGTCCGCTCTTCCCCACAACACTCCCTATCCAACCCCCCTGTCACGGTGAGCATGTTTGCTCTATGTGTCTCCTGTTTTCTTCTCAATCTTCCCACAGCCTTTTCTGTCATTTTCTCTTCTTTGCCTTTTATTAACACTAGTTAAAGGTGGGGATGAATGAGTTTTGTAGTAATATTCAGAATCAAAGCACGTTTTAATTCACCATCATCATCAAAGAACGCCTTCATGTAGGCAAACACAGTATTATAGAACCACCAACCACTCACATACAGTAAGAGGATTTGATGAAGCAGTTGCACATAGATTTTGGTGTTTGAGTCTTTTTTTGTATTTGGAGACTTCTATTATTAAACTCAGCACTTGTAAAATGTATTTATTTAGTTGTTTTTATGTGCCCATAAAACACCTAATGTGTTAATTTAGTTGTGATATTTCATACATATTACCTGTGCCAAGCTAAGCTCGTGTTTTGTATTGAGTAAAACTCAACGTCTTAGTAAGTTCAAATTTTTACTGAGTGAATGTGTCTTACTTCCCAGGTGCAGCAAGGAAGTCCCTCCTCTGTCAGCTCAGCCAACACGGAGCACTCATCGTGTTCACTGAAACCGGCTCCTCTTCATGTTTTCCACAAAGCGACACAGGTACTTTACATACTCTCAGACTTGAAGATTGGTATATGAACCAGCACCACATTTGTCACTGATTCAGAAAGATGCACCATTAACAAACAATTCTGTGCTCGATTTGTCCTGTAGTCTGACCTTACTATAGAAAAACTAACAGCAATGGAGAACAACAAGAACTCTGACCTGGAGAAGAAGGAGGGACGAATAGACGATTTACTTCGGGTACGACTCTCATTACATTTTATCTGTTACTCTACTCTACACTTTGAATTGTGAACATTTTGTGTACTTTGTCCTGATTTTTCACCAATGTAAAAGTTGAAACCTTCCCTCTATCTGTATTTGTATTAACAAGATAATGTTTTGCTACTTTTTTAACCTGACCCTTTTCCTGCTTGTTTTTAATCTTTTTTGCTTCAGGCAAACTGTGATCTTAGGAGACAGATAGATGAACAACAGAGGATGCTGGAACGATACAAGGAACGCTTAAATAAATGTGTCACCATGTCTAAGAAGCTGCTGATTGAGAAAGTATGTTCTCTGATGAGTACTCTGGTTTATGAGTTATTGGTTACCACAGTGATTGGCTCATTGTGGGCTAGTTTTATAAGCCCTAATTTAATCCACATGAAATCCGTTTTGACACCTCTGCATTTCTGTTTCTCCTTAAGTCCAAGCAAGAGAAGATGGCATGTCGGGACAAAAGCATGCAGGACAGACTTCGGCTGGGCCACTTTACTACAGTGAGACATGGAGCGTCTTTTACTGAGCAGTGGACAGATGGATATGCCTTCCAAAACCTCATCAAGTGAGAATCTTTCTTACTTTGTTCCTGTATTTATATTATTCAACAGGCAAAATGAAAACCTAGCACTCTATGTACCCCATGGGTTATACATAAAATGTGTTTATGTCAATTATAAAGAAAGATAGCCTACCATGAGAGCACTGTATTCTCGTAAGAGATAAAGAAACCTCCAAGGAGCCACAGAGCTTACTTTATATTTAACACAAATGGAGAAAGTGAATTGAATGTATGGTTCACACTTGTGAATCGTGAATTGTGTTTTCTAGACAACAAGAAAGAATCAACTCCCAGCGAGAAGACATCGAAAGGCAGAGGAAGCTATTGGCCAAACGAAAGCCACCCTCCATGGCCCAGACTCCACCGCCGAGCCTGGAGCAAAACAAACGAAAAAGCAAGACCAATGGAACAGAAAGCGAAGCGTAATATGCTTTATTAAATCTTTTTATTTATTTACTAAAAATGTTTTATACCCATTGTTATCCAGTCTATTTGTGTTTGAACTTGTGTGTTCTTGCAGGTTATCACAGGCAGAGTACCACGAGCAAGAAGAAATCTTTAAACTAAGACTAGGCCATCTTAAGAAGGTAATGCTCAGTAAATTTGTGTCAGGACTTGAGTTTCAAAATACCTTCTCTGATCTCTCTGAATTAGTTATTGTCTTACTTGCACTGCTTGATTTTTTTTCTTCTAAATCTTGTTTTTCCTTGCAGGAGGAGGCTGAGATTCAGGCGGAGCTGGAGCGGTTGGAGCGAGTGCGAAATCTACACATTCGTGAATTGAAAAGGATCCACAATGAGGATAATTCCCAGTATGATTTCCTCTCTTATCACTCTTTCCAAGTTACCCTGTCCACTACTGATATATTCCTGTGCTCCATTTAATTCCTGAGCTTATGTTGTTTTGTTTCACTTTGTACAGATTTAAAGATCACCCTACGCTAAATGACAGATACCTGCTACTTCATTTACTTGGGCGGGGAGGTTTTAGTGAAGTTTACAAGGTAAGAGCAATGACATCTTTTACTTAGGATTAAAAAACATTTTATAGCGAATGTAGTGTTGCTACTTAGGCATTATATATTATGTCAATAATGTTTATTTGACGCAGTAGAACAACTTAACATGCTTTATGCTGCTTAAATAGTGTCTTATGATTTCATAAACTGGTATTAGCATTATTTGGCATAGCACTGTCGCATTCTTCAGAAAACATTTGAAAATGCACATTTCATTAGATTAGGATTGTCCTAGTTTGCAAGATGGGTAATGTTCCAAGAATCTGGTGTACCTGTGAAAATATGCCAAAAGAACACACCCATTTGACGCGAGTATAAAGAAGACCTGTCGAATGAAACTTCAAACTAATGGGAGGAATTTATTTGACAGGCTTTTGACCTAACAGAGCAAAGGTATGTTGCGGTCAAAATCCACCAATTAAACAAGAACTGGAGGGACGAGAAGAAGGAAAATTACCACAAGTGAGTGTTCAATTTACATCAGTGTAAAGACATATTTACTGTCCACATTTATAATGAATGGTGTAAATGTTGGAAATCTTTGTTTCAGACATGCGTGTAGAGAATATAGAATCCATAAAGAGCTGGACCACCCACGAATAGTTAAACTCTACGACTACTTTTCACTTGACACTGACTCGTAAGTTATTTGCTTTTTTATTTGAATAGAAATTGTGTTTATTTCCAACGAGAACAGATTTTTCAGTATGTTGAACTTTTATTCCTCCCATTGTGGAACAGGTTCTGCACCGTCTTGGAGTACTGTGAGGGCAACGACTTGGACTTCTACCTGAAGCAGCACAAGCTCATGTCAGAGAAAGAAGGCCGCTCCATCATCATGCAGATTGTTAACGCCCTCAAGTACCTCAATGAGATCAGACCACCCATTATCCACTATGACCTTAAACCTGGTGTGTTTACACTCCTCAGTGACTGTTGCTTGTTTTATTTACAATGGCATTAAATTACTATGCATCTTCTTACTTTACAATACTTATAGTATTAATATAACTGTCCCTTAAATTAACAACATGAGCCATTGGCAGACCATATTACCCTAAACTCGTTACTAATTAGCAGCTGAAGAGACAATACATGTTTGTTTTGATAAAATTAGCAATAAATTATTAATTTTAACTACTTGGAAAAAGATGGGCAGTTTCTGTTGACCATGAAGAAAAACCACATTGTATGTTTTGTGTACTTTAACATGGTTTGACCTCTAATCCGGTTGCCTGGACAACATCCTCCTTGTAAATGTTTTGGACATGTTTATAAGAGGAAACAGATACTTTACCTTTAACAGACCTCTTAATATAGTTGTCATATCTGACTCAAAATATGAATATGAAGTATTCCTCTTTTGGGAAGCCCATGGCCGAGTGGAAATGGAACTTGGCTTAAAACGGGAGGGTTGCCAGTTCAAGTCCCCACCAGGCTGGGGGCTAAGGGCTGTGTGAGTCATCCAAGCTGGGGTAACCCTGAGCAAGTCTAGGAAGGTTCCTAATAGAGGATGGGTTAAATGCAGAGAAATAATTACCCATGGGGGATAAATAAATATATCAATTATGCTAACAAATAACAATTTTTTTCATTGTGTTCAGGCAACATCCTCCTGGTGAACGGTACTGCGTGTGGTGAGATCAAGATTACAGACTTTGGACTGTCAAAAATCATGGATGATGACAGCTACAACTCTGTGGATGGGATGGAACTCACATCACAGGGAGCAGGGACATACTGGTAAGTTGTACAGAAGAGGATCCTCAACTGCTGCAGGAGTGTCATCACCTGTGTTATAATAAATCATGCTTTTCATTTTTACCACTGAACCTTAGTCCTCAAGAGTCACATTTGTCAGATAGTCAGTGCTGATGAGTTTGAGTGTGCTTGAGTGCTTTCACCCACCATAGTCCATTAGGAGTCGTAATCCTCTATGCAGAGGCATTTTGTATAAAAAAAGCAGCCAGAATGCTGCTCTTTTCAGGAAATCTCTCCATCCACACGAAACCCTCTAAAGTGACTAAAACCACTGTAGTACATATGTCAGGCTTGTCGGTGGCAATTTGTATACAATCACAGAAACTGAGACAAAATTAACCAAGCCAGTGGAAAGAAAAGAAACAATAAAAGTTATCAGAAAGCAAATGGCAACACTAGCAAAACTAGTGTTGCCATTTACAGACACCCAGCGTCTTTCTAGCATAACTCCAAATTACTTTCAGAGAAACAAATAACCAGTTCTGCCGCACGAGTGAATTTCGTCCAGCTCTATTTACTGCAATTGGGTTGGTCTACGGAGAGCACGGAGTCACAGACATGTGGAACAATCACTAATCTGCATAGTTCATTGAAGTAAAAATAGTGTGTGTGAAAATAGGTTCTGTTGTCTACTCCCCTTATTGTACGATTCAGCCTCACTGTTAATCTTCAACACTTATTTTTCCTTGACTCTTATGTCTGAAGTCACTGAGGACAGGATGTGATAGTGATATCTAGTATCTTTTTGAGCTAGTTTTCGTTGAAAGTAGTTGGCAACACTTCTAAACATTGTCCAAAGACAAGAGGATGGTGACGACAACGCTGGCAAAGAGGTGCTATGATATCATTGTTTTTCATATATGTTGTCGACACGAAAATGCGAGGGCAGAGGTTTTTCCCACCCAAAATGCTGTTTCCATGAGGACGAAACCCCAATGTGATGACAAAAAAACATGCTTATTCACCTATACTTGTTTCTGTGTGGACAGGCCCTAAATTGCAAAAAGAAATATGCACCCCGAGAGCAATACAGTGAAGAAAATCTGAGAAAGATGCAATTTGTGCTGAATTATCAAACTGAGAAACTTTCACTTGCTACACTAGTTTGTGGAACTGGAAAAGAAAAGTGTGCTGGAGGTTTTGACACTCGGCCTTTAGAGCAGTGTCCTGTATGGTCACTGAGTCTGACAGGACACTGGATATTGTCTAGTTTTGCCAGAAGCGTCACTCTAGGCCCAGCAGTTGCATACTTTTGGATTTAATTGCATCAGGCAGAAACTTATTGTAATTTTCATTTCACATGATGTAGAGAACTTGCAAGTAGTCATATATGAATGCTCTCGTAGAGCATCAGATATTTTGCCAAAGGTACATTTATAAAATATGTTCAGCAAGTTCTTTGTCGAAATTGCTGACAGTAATGTTCTGTTCGTGGATTATAGCAGCATTAAAAACTCCACCTGTTGGTGTCAACTGGTAGCAGCTGAAAGCATTAGTCATTGTTTTTCTCATAGTAGTTATTAGGGGAATGTCTCTATACATATCCAGGGCTTCAACTTCTATTTATTTGATGGATATTAAACTCTGTCTATGCTGTCTGAGCAAAGACATTTCTCAAGAAATGTGCTTATGTTGGGAAACCAATTCTCACATGCTTTTCATGTCATGACTTCAAAATGTACATTGAAACTGGGCAGGATTTTAAGGTCTGAAATTAACATGGATGGTTCTGTCTTCTTTAGGTATCTGCCCCCTGAGTGCTTTGTAGTTGGGAAGGAACCACCCAAGATCTCCAACAAGGTGGATGTTTGGTCTGTGGGAGTCATTTTCTACCAGTGTTTGTATGGCCGAAAGGTAGGAGAGTCACAAGACATTATTGATTTCTTATGTTGTATGTTATTGCTATAAAGAAAAAAAATAAAATACTGAACATAATGCAAAATTATTGTAAATTATTAGTTCCTAATCACAATTTTATTTCCATTGTCTTGTCTACATGTTTCTTTAACATATTCTCTTTGCTTTCTAGCCTTTTGGACATAACCAGTCACAGCAGGACATCCTGCAGGAAAACACCATACTGAAGGCAACAGATGTGCAGTTTCCTCCTAAACCAGTAGTCACACCTGAAGCTAAGGTACTGGAATCCCTCAAATCACTATTAATCCATTTGTATCTGTTCTTTGTGCAGGGTTCCTATGCAGTATGTATAATTTTATAATTTAGTAAAATTTTATTTCCAGTCATTTCCAGGTCTGGATAAGTATGGAAAAAAGGAAAAGAGTATGGAAAAATGTTTGTGTTGTTTCTAGACTATTATCTCAATTTCTAAAATAAAATATATATTACACAACATAGCCTATCTGTAGATTATATGAAACTAATCATGCTGGATGTGCAATGGTGTTGGCATGGTTACTGTTCGCTGTGCGTCTGCGATTCTCTTTTTTTTTTTCATACGTGTCGTCGAGTCAGCCTATTGTCTGCAGTGACAGTGTCATGGGTCAACGCAAGTTTTCAGCGGGCTGGCTTTATGAAGAATGAACATTTATTTACGTAATAAGCATCTAACAATTGGTATTCAGATGTTTAATATTGACAGGAAAAGTAAGGAATTTTGAAATGGAAAACTGTGTCTGAATCATTCCAATCTTTCTTTTTTCTATCTCCCTCCAGGCCTTTATAAGGCGCTGTTTAGTTTATCGTAAGGAGGACCGTATTGATGTGCACCAGCTGGCCAGTGACCTCTTCCTCATGCCACACATCCGCAAGTCAGTGGCCTCCTCTGGCACCTTGGGCATGGCGGTGGCCTCCACATCCAGCTCCCCCAACAGCAGCGCCTCGAACTGAACTGAGTGGCTGAACCATTGGAAAGAGCGGAGAAGGCCAGTGCTAAGACCACGAAGAGTCCAAGAAAAGAGGTCAAATGTGAGAGCAAGGGGTGCGTGAGAAGTCATAGATGGGTTGGAAAGGGAGACGTGTGTCACCTTTCATCCACATCATGTCCATCCACCCCTACCTACTTGTCCTCCTTTTGCAAAAGCAATGGCATTGATCTGGGGGTCAAAGCCCTGGATGACTCGCACAGCAAGGGGCGAGGTTTTTTGGCTCTAAGTCGGTTAAAAGTGGGGTTCTGTGATTTGGATTTTTCTTTTCTGCTTAAAAAAAAGAAAACTAAAAGAAGTATTGAAGTGCTTCAGCTTGGCCAGATGAAAAGGACTGAGGAAAGGCCTCATAACCCATACACACTCACAGACATGAACCCATGCATGTGCCACTCTGGTTGGAGGTAGGCTGAACTCCTCAAATTCTAACAGGGTGTTTCTTCTCATCCCCCTAAAACAAACTGAGAGAACAAGTCTGGCCTGCCGTTAAATATCTTTGGCTCTATTTCATCCAACTCTGCCGTTTCTGGGATCCTCTGCCCCACTTAAATTCCACACCCAGATAATTTGTGACGAGGAGGGACAGAAGCTACTATCCCCTCTACGCCCCTCCCTCTCATCTCCTCGTCAAACTCCTGTGACCAAAGCTTAGAACTTCCAGTTGGTGGCAGTGTTCCACCTCAGTTTTTATAATGAATGGTTTTAGAACTGTGTTACATGATATGAAGTGGAAGCTGTTGAGGAACGACCTCTCATTTAAAAAACATGTTTCAATGTTAACCAGTTTTACTGTTGGAAACTGTTGTTTAGCAAGTTGCCTTTTAATTACAGCTGTTATCGACATCCCCTTACCATAAACACATATTTATTTAGATACGTTTTGAATTTATTTTTGGCCAATAAAATGCAAGGGGACTGGTTTACCTTATAGTGCTGTGGGGGGAGAATGGGCCTTAGCAGACCGTTGCATAAACCATTAAATACTATTGGTTAAAATGTGTTTGTTGTTCTGCGTTTACTATCATCTGTTTTCAACACAGCTGACGGCATATTCATGAGTGTTATGTGTGTAGTTTCTGTTTATCGTCTTCCAGCACAGATTTGGTTTGACAGATTATATTTCAAAGCTATATTCAAGTGAAGCCTTGCATTCAAGCCATGCCAAGTGGAAAAAAAGGATCCTGTTAAGAGTGTATGTTCAGAATTCAGTTTTGATATCTGTCAAGTGGATAAATGGGTCAAGAAAATACGACTGTGCATCTCTGTTGTAACGTCACATTGGCTGTAGCCGGCTCTGTAAATAATCTGGCAAAAAACTGAATTTCTGTCGAGGTATGTTATGGTTTTCTCATCAGTCCATGTATTTTTCCTCTCGCCTGCTCGATCCACCGTTTCTCCACCTCCTTCAAGCTTAAAGACCTAAAAGCAATCTTTCAATACTTTTTCTGTTTTTCCCTGTTTCCCTTCTCAAACTGAAAATGCTCTTATAAACAGGCTGATGGAAACTCACCGAGTGACAGTTGTCAAGTATTGGGGGGGTGTCGTGGTAAAAAAGAAATCAAAGTAAGCCTGAAGGCAGTACTGAATTGGCCCTCACTCCCCCATAAACTTTGATTGCAAGGTTTTATATTGAAATTAAAACTACTCTAAGAAGACTAATCTAAGATGCAAGCATATATATACACTGCCTAGCCAAAAAGAAATTGCCACCTAAAAAAAGGGTCACATATTAAGTTGGACTGCCTTTAGCTTTGATTATGGCACTCATTCGCTATGGCATTGTTTGGATAAGCTTCTGCAATGTCACAAGATTTATTTCTGTCCAGTGGTGCATTCATTTTTCACCAAGATCTTGTGTTGATGATGGGAGAGTCGAACCACTGCGCTAAGCTTTCTCCAGCACATCCCAAAGATTATCAATGGGGTTAAGTTCTGGACACTGGTGGCCAATCCATGTGTGAAAATCATGCTCCCTGAACCCCTCTTTCACAATTTGATCCCAACGAATCCTGGCATTGTCATCTTGGAATATGCCCGTGCCATCAGTGAAGAAAAAAATCAGTTGATGGAATAATCTGGTCATTCAGTATACGGGGAGTCAGCTGACCTCATTCTTTGGGCACATAATGTTGCTGGACCTAGACCTGACCAACTGTAGCAACCCCTTACCGATTTGCTTAGATAAATCCAGCTGGCAAATTTTGTTGTGGCCAGGCAGTGTATATAGTGATGATATTCTTATTTGGTTCATGTTCAATTGACAAAATAATATACACAAAAAGAACTTGGTAAACCAAAGGTGTAGTGCTGAAAACTTACAACCTTATCTTAAAGTGTGTATATATACAATATATACGATATTTGAAATATAGAACTAACAGTTTTGTTTGTCCTTGGCCTAAAACCAAGAGCTGAACCTCACTGATGGAAACTGCCTGTAAAATGTGACGTGTTGTTTTTCAGTTGTGTTTTATTCTTCAGTAAATAACAGCACAGAGTGGTTTAATCAACCCAGTAAGAGCTGAGAACAGTATATGCATGTGTGTGTTTGTACCATTGTTCTGCCTTTTTTTTTTTTTTTTAGGTCATTGTCGCCCATTCATGTCTTCTGCACGTGATTACTGAATGATGTTCTTGAGACAGACTTCAACACCTGGCTGGAGAGACATTCACAGAGCACAGCAGACAAAGGTGAGAGAGAGAGAGTGGCTATGAGTGGATTACCGTGATCACTGTTGTTGGCGTGCATTGAATGTGTCTGTGTATCTTTACACTCTAGAGTGTCTGTAGCAAGCAGATAGGTCAGCCATGATCCTCATCTTAATGATGTCTTGCTGCTCAAAGAGGTTTGTCAGAATTGCCTCTGTAGTCTTTCTATAAAACATGCAAAAAGTAACACCAGACTTTGGCAAGAACCTAATAAATAGTATTGATATATAAAATATGAACTGCCAATATGGAAATATTATAAACTGTATTTTTGACACTGTTTTTTTGTTGTACTTAAGACCGCTACAGCTGGCTTTTGGCAATTCCACTCCTCGCTGGACAATGAAAACTGTGCATTGTTTACATATATAACATTATGTTAAAATGTAGTACTACTAGTTACATATCAATCACATGTTTCTGCTCGCTGAAATACTGGAGCACCTCAAGCAAAAATCCAAAACTACAACCAGGGCATGTAGAAACCAAAACTCTCTGATGAGGCAAACACTGTAATGTATTTGTCACCATAGAACTTGTACAAAAAAACTTCATTTCAATGCACATGTCCACAATCGCTCACACAAAAAACACATTTGTCAAAAATACATGGAATTATAGACGAAACATTTACACGTCAATCATTTTTTATGACACATCTAACATTCATATAATTCACGTCCCACTCCTCTGCCGATATTTTATCACTGATGAACCTTCCTTCTAAACAAGCTTTAGTCAATCTTGTTTTTAACCCTGATGCTGTATTACTGAATGACGCTCTTTTAAATGTGTTATTTGTCTCAACTGTCTGCTTTAAAGGACTTTGGCTCAAATCATGGTCCAATAATTTTAAGATCCTATATATAAAAAAAAACATGACTTATGAGTACCTTTAGTCTACATTCGGAAGTGGCACATAAAAAAATGCCTGAAGGTTGAATTTGTTGCAAATTTCTGTTGTCATCCTCCTCTGCCGATACTAAAACGTATTCGACCCTCAGACGACCGATTGGTCAGAGAGTGTCGTCAGTGGAAGAGTCAAGAGCACGGCGTCTGACACGGGAATCAAAAAAAAATGCACTGCTGAAAGGCGGCGATCGTGAGCCAAATCACAACCCGTTCTCGGAGGCGATCCTAGAGTCTGTAGGGGCCCTAAGCAAATATCCAACCAGTGTTCATCGCCATTATGTTATAAATAATCCGACACCAAAGACATATGTATGAGTTCAAAACATTATTTTGTTCCGAAATTAATGAAATAACATGGTAAAACCTTGTTATTAAAAAGTATGTGAAAATATAAATAAATAGCTTTAAAAAACTATATAAACTTAGTAAAAACATACATTACACTGTAAAGAGCCCACCTTATAAAACAATATAAATATATAGAACAATAAAATATTGTAAATAACTGAAGAAAACATATAAATTAAGTAAAAAGATGCATTACACTGTAAATAATCCTCTTCATTTTCCAACTTGCAGAACAATAACTAACACAGGTTAATGTGTTGTGGAGCCCCTTTAGGGAGGTTTCCTACTGAGATGTCATTGGAAATCGGCCATTGTTTTTTAGAAGGATGGGGAGGCGGCTGGTCACTGCACATTTCTGTAAAAACAGCCCTCAAGCTCCGAGTGTCGGGGCCCCCCTCTCGGCTCGGGGGCCCCAAGCAGTTGCCTGCCTTGCCTGTTTCCACAAGCTACGCCTCTGCCCGTTCTGCTCTTTTCAGCTCAGTGACTGTGTCGGATGGATTCTGTGCTCCCGTCTTGAACTAATCTTTTTCATGAACTGATTCTAATGATTCAGCACACCGAAAACTACTGCTTTACAAGTGTACAACACTTGTAAAGCGTACAACAAATGTGTTTCACGTGTAAAACGACGTCACAGCAGTTCCATGCAGCTGTGCTATGATGACTCGGCTTGTGTTGAGGAGGTACAACTGTATAGTAATGGAAAACGATACCAAACTTTAATGGAATCGAGTCGTGCTGGAACTGTAAAGTTGAATAAGCATGGAATTAGATTTGCGTCAATATTTTTAAGAAGCGAACACTTCACCACAAAATCAAAGGTCACAAATTGCCAATAAAATATCGATTTAATAATTTAAAATTTTGTATTTTATTTCTTTGAAAAATGCACTTTTTGTTTGCAATGATCGTAATTTTGTTTGCGCCGACTAATTTTGTTTGCAATTCTGACCATGGGCGGGGCTTTGGAAGCTGCCTGCTGATTGGACCAGCTCAATGGACCGGAAGTCGTCACAGGCTTGGAGTCGCTGTCCGTCTGGAACTTGGTCCCTCTCGACATCCAACAAAATAATTGTAAGTATCTAACCTTTGTCAGATTATAAGCTGTTGCTCCAAAACAGCTTCCTAAAACCCGCCCATGGTCAGAATGGCGCAAATAACAAGCAGTTTGTTTTTTTAGTGTGTATCTGCGTCATTACCTCGTTTATGAAGCCCTGAAGGTTCGAAACAAACAGTTCAGTCACTGCTGAGAACGCTTTGATGTATTGTAATCTCCGGCTCAGCAAGATCTCTGAAAAAATCCGGTCCAGTTACATAAACAGCATTTCTCCTGAATAGTGGATCCTCCTGGTCCGGGCACATCCGGTTGCGTACATTGTACCGTAGAAGAATAACGTCCGTTGTGGAGCTGTTTCACTCACGACAGTGTCTTCTGACTCTGGGTCTGACTGAGTCAAAGTCGTAAAAGGGACTGCGGCGGGGAGTGGTGGCTACGCCATTTTTAAACACTGTTAAAACAAGGATTTGATAATGAGTAGCAGTACATCCAGAGTTCCAGAGGGGGGAGCTGTGCTTCTGAGAGCTGGTGTGCTGATTACGTCACTTGCAAGTATTGGCCAATCACAAGACAGTTGGGAAGGCTCTACGCTGGCTGGCCAATCACAAAACACTCTGTCTGTTGGGGGTGAGATTTATGTCTGAAACAACACGGCTGACGGGAGCTTCAGTGAGGAGAGATTCCTATTGGCTCAATTACAGCAACTAGGAGGTTTTTGACCATAAAAACAAGTTAATGTATGTAAGAAGACCTTCATAACTCACATATATGTGCCATAGGAGCACTCTATGGGAGCTTTAAAAAAAAAAAAAGTCCATAAAAAGTCAAAATGCTAAACAATGTCGATCAGTGTTTGTCAAACCTGGAAATGATGATGTTCTCAAATGTCTTGTTTTGTTCACAAACCAAAAGGATTGAGTTTTAATGATTTCTTTGTTATATGGAGCAAAGAAACCAGAACATATTCCCATTTAAGAAGCTGAAACAATAAGAATCTTGTTATAATAATGATGAAAGCTTCAAACCCATTAATTGATTACACTGGTCAACCCCAAATGTATTATTTATAATATGTATAGCTGATTTAGGATCATTTTGCTGAATCCAAAAAATCACATTGGTTTTGCTCAATCAGGTCAACTTTCTGAACAAAGCTACATCATTATTTTTTTTACGTTTTGTTGTATGTATGGGTATTTTCATATGTCATGTGATGATGATATGATGATTTTTATATTAAAAGTGAATGAAATTGCTTCAACTAGAAGATCTTGCAAAAATAAGCCTGCCGTATTCTGCTACATCTGCGGTGAATACACCATTGTTCCTAACAGGAATCTAGTTACAAGTTCCATAAAGTGTGCTTACCATGCTTATTTTGGTATTAAACTTGGTGGCCAGGATAAATCTTGGGCTAAATGTAATCAATTTAGTCAGAAGATCGGATTTTTTCAAAATCAAATCAGCATAAAAACCTGATTGAGAACAATGGATGTGTTTGGATTCAGCGGTGCAAAATGGTTCTTATAACCCCTTGTAACCCAGTGTTATCAAAACAGTTGACGATTCATTTAGTAATCGATTAATAATCAATGCATTTTTTTTAGCTCTAATTGATATTTGCTCAATTCATAAAGTGTTGCTTGCTTTGTGAAAAGTGACACAAATCTAATTCCATAGAAAAGCGCCACAACATGTTTGCATACATTTAATATAAATATATATATTTTTTTTAAGGCCCTGTCCCAATACCTCCCCTAACCCTACATTTTTCCCCTAACCCTACATTGTGCACGTTCACGTGAGGGAGGAGCAAGGGGAAATGCGATTTCCCCCTTATAATCCACCCTCAAAACGAAGTGAGCTCTGATGCGGGCTTAAAAAGAAGTCTAAGATGAAATTACCCATGATGCTTTGCGAATTCAGAAAGCCGACTGATATTTTTCAACGAAGATGGCGGCCACATCTGCCGAGGAACATTTTCATTGTAATATATTTTTGCAAATAAGCACGTTACAATGTCAAATTGTGTTGGAATATGTTGGTTTGATATACATCTAAAGGTTGAGCTTTGAAAACTAATCTCAGAAAATAAGTGACGATTTATGAAAGCAGCTAGCAAACTAGCTAGCGAGGGGCTACCTGCCGAGCGCTCCGAAAGAGCACGCCCGCCACACAGAGCTGCATGATGGGCAAATGTTCTTGAAGCACCCGGCAAACAGCCGTCAGCCAGCTCTGCTACATCTGGGTAGTTTTGTCAGTGTTTTGGATGTGTGTACCGGCGTTCACCTGAACACAAATACCCTGGACGTGTCAGATTTCAATCACATTCGCGATACATCGTTTACGAGGACGGAGAAAAACCGGCGTTGACGGAGAAAAACTGCAATGTTCTGCCTGCATTTTTTCTGAATGAATATTGTAGCACGCTCCACTGGTAGAATTGTCAACATGTGACGTAGTTTAGCACGTTCGTTACGTTCACTACGCTAATTTGCAGTGGAGTACATTGCAGTATGTAGTGGTGTCCCAATACCACTTCCCTCAGGAGAATTTATGGTTGAGGGCACTCAAAACCAAGGGGACATTTTAAGGGGGAGGTATTGGGACGGAGCCTTAAGCCCAATTTATACTCCTGCGTAAAGTGCTCTGCGCAGGCTACGCAGAGTCCTCTGCGTCGACGCAGAGACTCTACAACAGGTTCTGCGTCGACGCAGAGGACTCTGCGTAGCCTGCGCAGAGTCTCCGGCTGCACGGAATATTTTTTAAGTGTCTGCGATCGGTCCTCAGGACAGGCCAAGCGAAGCTGCTCTGTGCCAGCTCACAGTGAGCACCGAGCGTCCACAGAGGGCGGAGCTGAATACCGTCGACTTCGTCGCTGCCGAACTATAAATACGTCATATCTATACACACACAGCACATGTTTAGACTCTAAATGGCCAATTTCTCGCCTCAAATTATCTTAAAACTGCGTTCCGGGACACAGAAAAGTGACAAACGGCCACTGTTTCAACAAAAACAGTCTTTCTCCCTTGGATGCCATTGCTCACTGTAGCCAAAAGCACAACAACCTTGCGCAGCGACCCCTACTGATCGGGCGGGAAATTGCAGCGCCTATCCATCACCACGACGCAGAAGTATAAAGGCTCGAGTGGTCTACGTGGTGACGCAGACGGATAACGTATTAGGCAGTCGGAGAAGTATAATGTGGCCTTTAGGGCCAATTCCAATTCCTATCTTAACCCTCAATCTTAACCCTCAAGCTCAACCCTTATCTTAACTGGCCCTCAAAACCAAGTGTTGAGGGTTATTTTGTCACTTAGAAATGGGACACCCCTTAAATGCAGATACGTCTTCAGACTGCGGGGGGCAGAATAACGCGAAAGCTGCGTCCAGTCTGTCAACTCCAAAAAAGAAGAAGAAGAACACATTTAAGTCACGATTATTATTTTATTATTATATTTCATTCACCCTTAGTCTGGATTTTGTTGGACTAACACAATAATATGTCTGTGCTATATTATGTAAATGTAATGAGCAATACAGGCCTGTGGGGGTCCTCGGGCCTTATGTTGGACACCATACAAACACTGACCGACACACACACACACACGCACACACACACAGTGGTGACGCTGCTCCATTCATCTGACTCGGAGTCAGACTCTAGCGGTCAAAAGCAACTGTGCAGCAGCTCTGTCTCATCCGCCTTCAAAGTAAAACACTCGCTCAGTTGTTTCTCCGGCTTCACTTTTCTCCTCCTCCTCCTTTCCTGCTGTGTTTGAGTGTGTGTGTGTGTGTGAGAGAGAGAGAGAGAGAGAGGGGGAGAGTGTGTGTCTGTGTGTGTGTGTTTACGTGTGTGAGTGGAGTGCGTGTCTGTGCGCGTGTTGTAGCCTAGTTTGTGAGCATGCAAGACACCGAGCGTCCACGACACAACAGACCAGGAGGAACATGGACAATCCGGCAACTTTTATTCTACAGATGCACTTTATATTTATTATTGCTCAGTGTGGGACTGCAGAGGAGCGTTTCTGGTGAGAACTCTCTCTTCATTTCATTCATGCAAAAGTCGATTTAAGTAACCGGGCAGGCACTGAAGCTAATGTGCATGTCCGTTTCTTTTTTTCTTTTTGTTTTGTTTTGGCAACGAATTACAGTCCACAAAAACCGCTTTAGAACGCAAATGACTCAAATCTGTTTTCTGCGTATTCCGGCTTTGGTGCTTTGGTATGCCACGAACCAAAAGTCCGAGCAGTGAGTGGAAACAGATGTGAAGAAGAAGAAGAAGAAGAAGAAGAAGAAGAAGAAGGGGAGGAGGGAACGAGCTCTGCAGGCTCATACTGTAGTTTCTCCTTTTTTCCCGATTTTGCTCTAAAAACGCACAAATCAACGCGCGCGATCCAATTCATTGTTCTAGTTTTTTAAGTTGTGTGGGGGTTGAATTTTTTGTGTGATTTTTTTTTCATGCTAAAGGCTACATTGTAAAAGTAGCGTGTAATGACGCTTCACTAGACAACCTGAGGGCAGATGTGACCTTTACATCCTGTTACAGGCTGCAATTAACACGTTCAGTCCACTACACTCACCATACATGTGATCTCTGAGTGGGTACAAACAACTCCGAACTATGTCCACTGCTAAAGATGAGACGAACTGAAATTAGGTTGAAATTGAGTTAGGGCTGCAACAATGAATCTATAACTATTTATGTCATCGATTGATCAGTTTGAGTGTTGTTCTAATCATAAAAACAAGCTTTTCAGCATCTTTAAATGTAAATATTAGTTGGTTTATTCACTTCATAGAACAAAGAAATCATTAAAACTGATCCAAATTGGATGGAGGACAAAAACAAGACATCATTTTGGGAGGTTTGGTAAACACAAATCAAAATCTTTCAACATTTTCTGACATTTTAATGGACAAAACAACTTATTGATTAATCGAGAAAATGTTGGTTTTAAACCCACTTCATATGAGATAAGACTTTATTGTTCTAAAAAGTCAAGAGCTGGTATAAGAATTAAAATATAAGAATATGCAAGAATATCAAAGTAAAATATAATTGGAAAAAAAAATACATTAAGAGTGTCACAGGTGTATTCCAGGGATTTAAATTTGTTCCGTTAAGAGATTTATTGTTCCTCAAGGGAAAATTAGTTGTTCAGTTAAAAATAAAAACACTAGTAAAAGAAACAAAATAAAAAAGACATATAGCACAACAAGACATGATTAAAAACATCCCATGCAAATAGAGCAAAGGAAAATGTGCATCTTGAAGTATGAAATATAGAGTGTAATTGCACAGATGTGACAGATATTGAAAATGAAAAATGACAGGTTGTGTGTGGTGAGACAGAGTTCAATTATTCCACATTGTTGTTCTCCAGTCTGATGTCAGAGCTTTGTCACCTGGAAGTCAAAAATTCTACCAACTTCACTCTCCTGTCAGTGATTCTCCCGACTGCTCTCTGAGTGACTGGGAATATAAAGTGGAACACGTATCTGAAATTCAAAATAAGAATACACTGATCTGCCACATCATTAAATCTATACCTGTTTTTTTACACCAGTCAGTCTTTCAAAAGTAAGTATATCTTTAAGATATACTCAAATCTGTCCACAACATTAATCTGGTCAGGAATAAATACTGTAAAATATACCGAGGCACAGACAGTAATCATACAGACAGTGATGTTTTTCTAACTTTTAAAGCCACCGTACTGAATTGTCTGGTATCGTCATATTTGGCACTTGCAGCTATTTTAATGTTTGACCTTATTAAAGTTTGATTATAGCTGGATTTATGCAGATTTTCACTCTCAGCCTTCAAGGTAACAGATTAGACCCTTCATAATCCAATGCTGTTTGCTTAGAGGAACAATTGTCCATTTTTTATTTTTTTTAAATGTCTGCCATCAGAGTCCCCTGAAAGTTTCTGAAGTTGCTTTTTTTTTCTCCAAACTGATCATAATCAGTGACGTGTTGTCTCTGTGCAGTTGCCATGTGAACTCTTTATTGTAATTTTTCCACCCACCCAAGAGTTTAAAAGTGAAACATCAGCAGCAGCAGCAGCAGCAGCTCAGTGTTCTGTCATGAACTTTCCTGTAATATGAAACAAAAATGATTCTCAGGAACATGTATTGTCAGTTATGACACCCAGGATATTTCGTCCTGGTTCATGACGAGCAGTCGGATTCAATTTATTCAGGCATGAGTACAAAATGAAAGACTGCTGTGGTGACATCGAGTCTCCACAGCTCCACATCTGTTGTGTTGTTGGGACGCCCTGCAGGGATGGACAATAAAACACTAACTTTTGTCATCTATTTGAAACGTAATGGAAGAGAGGTTCCGTATCTCTGACATAATGTTTGCACATCAGCACATCTGTTTACTTTCCTGCTCGTAAACAAACGTTTAAAAACCACATTGAATTGCGTGGTTTCTTCAGCTTTCACTAATAAGCAAAAATCAATTGAATAATGATGTGTTATGTAACTTGATAATTGTCCGTCTGACTGTTCCGGAGAAGTTTTACTGTTATAACACTTGCCCAGCTCAACAGTGGCCAGACGTGGATTCTTTTTCCCACTGCTTCGATGGAGTGTTGCCTCTTCTTATGAACTGCGTGTACAAACCTGCGCTGTCGTTATCGCCGTTATACTGTGCACGTGTGGGAGTGATGGAAAGTTACGACGCTGCGTGCACTTCTTCTCGCTCGCTGCTTTCTAAATTTGATTTGCACTTCCCCTAAGGTTCCAGTTCAGTCAGTTTCTGAGTGTAGCTGCAAAATGCAAATATGCCCTTTCCTCTCATCGCTGCCTCCTTCTCGTCTCCCTCCTCTCCCATGCCTCTTGGATGAGGTAAAACTTATCCACAGTTTGGGTTGCTTCAGAGGCCAGACCACCATAAAACACCAAAGACACAAACACAGAGGGCTGGAATTTCCGGTCTTATTTGTTGGTTGCCATTTCATCACACTCACCAGTTTCTTTTTTTTTTGTTTTACATCATGAAATTTCATGGAAAATCCTGCTTCAGATTCGATTCTTAGATTAGATATAGAAGTGTAATCATCAGCAGTATTGAGTCACTCTCAGCCACTCAACAGAAAACATGTTATTGATTAGTCATCCACCGTCCAAAGTCTTGTCCTGATTCCGGATCCAGCAGATGACTGTGTTGAGGAGGTGGAAGTTCTGGGAATATCTGCCTCTCTTGGCAGGTTCTACTGGTTGTTCTTGGCCACAGGTTTCTTTCAGCCTCCTTCTCTCTCTCTTCAGCAGGAAACTGTCCTCAGTGGGGGTGACAGGGCAAAAAAGAGGATGAGATCACAGCAGGAGAGCTGTTGTGGCTTAGCTTCCACAGAGCTCAGTGGCTTAAAGTTAATCTGGAATTCTGCACTCTCGCTCTCTCTCGCTGAGAGTTTTTTTTCTCTCTTTTCCACATGAAACATCCCATCATGTCCTCCTCGCAGAGTGGAATTAAAAGTCCCTTTTCAATCTGATTCTTTGCTGTCTGGAACGTAATCCTCAGGTTGTCAAGTGGTTCTGAGAGCGTTTGCCAGGAAACTCTCATATTGTCACCTATAGCTTATATTCAAATAGTGATGTAATGCTGTTTTTTTGTTGTTGTTGTTTTTTTTTGGTTTGGGTGTCAAACGCAGACTCTGTGACCTATTTTCTGAAACTGAAAACTTAATTGACTTGTGCCGGATATTCAGACTGAGCTGAGATTGTTGTGACAGAGACAAGAGGCAAATTAGAATAAAGGAGAATACTGAGGGTTTATGTAATCTCTACTGAGGGCCTCAGATAGAATTAGCTAATTCATCAGGTTATCAGACAACTTGTTTGTTTTCTTTGTGCCCTGTGATAGTAAACTAAATTTGCATTGTTTTTTAAGAGCCCCTGGACTACAGGAATATAAGCTGTTTCTCTCTTTTCCAACATTTGAAGTGAATATCAGGGTAATGGAGTGGTTGTACTTGCAGTGAGTTTGGAGAAAACTTGAGGAGGTATTGATCTGGCAGAAGTCTGACTCAATGGATTCACCAGACTTGAATTTCCACAGAAACAGGTCACTGCTTCTTTTTTTTTAATCCACATTTTGTCCTGCTCTGGATTATGCTGCATTAATAGAAGTGACTAGTATAACAGCCTCGTGGAAACAAAGTCTCGTCCCCGGGAGCGACTGAGATCTGTGCGGATTGTTCTTTTTGCAGCCGTCTATAAAAGTATTGATGTCCCTGTGAGAGAATCTTTCAAGATTCACACAACAAACTTGGCAGTAAACAAGGCCCACAGCTGCCTGTAAGTGAGAGATGAACAGCTTTATAAAAAGAACAGGGTGGTGATTATGTCTGATTATACTCAATATAATACACTACTTCAAAAACCTACTCTGAGCCGCTCTGCCACGAGGCTGTTACTGCGTTTGCCGCTCAGCCAAAATGAGCTAACACTGTTTTAGAGAAGCTCAACCACAGAGTGTGAGAAGAGGGGCGTGTCCGTCGCCTCCGCCAGATTACAGGGGGGGGTTTTAAAGGGCTTTTGATGAGACTCTATTGTCTCAGTGTCCATAAAAGCAGCACAGGAGGTTGGAGTGTTTTAGCAGAGAGTGAGGAAATGAGGGATTGCCTCAGACCTGGCCTCAGTGGACTGAAATACCCACGAGTTGTGTTTTTTAACCGAACGCACAGTGATCTTTCTCACCTACCCCACTTCCTGGCCTCTCACAGGAGCTGGCCGAGTAGGATTGTCTGTGAGCTCTATGCTAATAGTTTTTTTTTTTAGTACGTTTTAATTTAGATTCACTCCCACACGTCTTTATTTTCTCCCATCCTCACTCACACTCACTACCACACACCAGTACAGCCAGCTTTTTTGTAGATACCAATTTCTAAATCGTTCAAGAAAAACACCAGAGAAAGAAAAACACATTTTTTGGGGGGAGAAAGGGTGTTGGGTTTTGTTCCCGAAATTCCCAGTCACTGCATCTGGCGTTCAGCCATTGCCATGGATTTGTTAAGTTCACCACTTTTTCTGTTTCTTTTTTCACTAACTCTTTGTTTTTTCTTAACATTTTCTTTATTTTGGATGTTGGTAACATGTATGAGAATACTGTCAGGCTCCGTCGGTAACACCATGCTTGTCTATATTGCTCCTTAGAGGATTAAACTGCAGTAATGTCTATAAAGACATCAGTGTGCAGTTGAGAGAAATCTGCAGACTGGAACCAGATTCCCATTTTCCCCCTGAGGATCATAACACTCAACAAATTAATCAAATTCAGACCTGTTAACATCAAGTTGCATGCTGTTAAATGTATGTACAAGTCACTCTACATGTTCCCATTATGACATACATTTCATCATGTATTTATCCACTAACTGCTGCCCTCCACAAGAACAGAGGCTATTTCAGGTTAAACGTGGGGGATGAGGTGAATTCTTGACATGTGGCTCATAGTGAAAAAGTCCAACCTTGCATTAAAAACATGTGCAACCACTTTTAGCGGCTGTATAGCGTGTCATTTCAATTACATCCTGTGGAGAACTCTGTCATATGTACAGGATTATTAGAGGATTTGTGATGCTAATGTTTATTAAGCGGGGAGACACCAGAGTCGAGCTAACCCGACACAACAGCCAGCAAACGAGATATCGATCCGTTCCCTGACCCCTTGTCACACGAGGTGTTAACACTGGACTCTGTTTTCATCACTATTATCGACTTATGCCACTGTTTCCCCTCTCTCTCTCTGCACAGCGCCGCTGGACTCCGATGACTTTGCGTTCTTCCATGAGGGCGCCCAGGGCTGCCTGGGGGTGCGGGATCACTCCCTTGTCCTGTCCAAGTCCTGTGAGGAAGACAACCAGCGCTGGAAATGGGTGACCCGGGGACGCCTCTTCAACCTGGGCTCATCGCTGTGTCTGGGCGTGACCACTGGTAATTTCACCTCCACCACAGACAAGTCTCCTCTCGGTGTGTACACCTGTGACCGTGAGCCCCCCAGAATACGCTGGACCTGGAACTGTGGCCAGATGCTGGACAACCTCAACAACTATCTGCCCTCACCATCAATTTTGAACTCCTCTTCATCCTCCCTTCCCTCTAAGCTGAAATGGACTCTGCATGGTGGTTTACAGGACCTGTGTACTAAAGTAAATGGAGGTAAGCAAAATCAGAGACTTACAACATCTATAATACAAAGAGTTTCTGACTCACTGAGATATTTTAAAATTTCAAGCCATTAATCCACCCTTTAGTAAAAGGAAATGCAGTAAACATATAAGCACTTAACATTAATTTTGAATATTTCCCAAAGGGAATAGAAAGCTCCTTTTCCTCCTATGATCCCAGCTCACTTCAACTCGACTCGCCTCGACACGGCACGATTGAGGTTTTCCACGACAAAATAGTAACTCAACATGAAACGGCGTGACTTTGTTTTACACCGACACACACACACACACAAACGAGTGACGAGTGACTTGTAAAGCAGTTGTTTTCAGTGTTAATTAAAGCTATTTGTTCAGTGCTTCCTCCATGACCGGAGCACAGACTCAGTCACTGGACTGAAATGCAGCAACAGGGTTTTTGATGCCGCTCATCATCAGCAGGGCTGTGGCTAAATACACCAGACTCCTCCGTTAAATATTGATATTTTAGACATTTCCCTGGTAATTGTTGGAGATTAACCCACTTTTTTAGGATTGTTAAGTCTTTTTAACTGATCTGCAGTTTGGCTTGATTCCTGTGTTGTACGTCTTGCTCATGCCTCTTCCTGTGACGGCACTCTGACCAATCAGTGGCTGGCGAGTCTGACGACGTCAAGCTTTGTATTGAGGCAAGGCTTGGGGAGCCAGTGGAAACGCAGGGTTAGCCAGTGGAAACGCATAAAGAAAACTAAAAATAAATAATGAGTCAACAGATACTGCACACACTGGAAGATGCTGCATAAGGTTTTCAACACAATACCACAATATCCCATTATTGATGATAAACAATTGGATAGTAATATGTGCTAATATATAAATGTGTGCTCATATGTGTAAGTAATGGGCTCTTTGCCCAGCAGCCATTTTGACAGGTCACAGTAGGAAAGTCACAGGTGTAAATAATCAAATCAGTGATGGCTGAACTCCATTTAACTTCCTCAGTTGCTGGGTGCATGCCGTTGTTAATGTGATCAACGCCTTTCCTGCTAAAACATGTCAGAAAGGCTCCTCTCACCGCTGTCTTGTTCCCTTTAATGCACTTTAAACCGAGAAAACTGAGAAACTGATGTGTTTATGATCTCCTCTACTCATTTTCTGTATAAGGCACCTACAGTTAGTGGTGTGTGTTGACAATGCACAATAAAAACACACATGCTAAGACTGCAAATAATCACTTTGTAGGTTTTGTAGTATTTTGAGGCTCCAGTGTGAATTATTACATAATATTTTTCGTAGTAGTTTCTCAGACAGTTTTCTGCAGCGAGTGACAGTTACTTTGTGGAAGACATGTCCTCTCCTGCTGCACTGTGGTGACACACTCACAGAGGCTGTCTGCATGAGTCAGGACTAAACGGATAAGGCAGAATATTTTTGTAGGTGCATAGTGGTGAACGCTGTTGCCCTGCAGCTAAAGAACCTGGGTTCATGACCCAGTCGTTTTCCCGTATGGAAAACTGGAGTAGCTGGAGAAAACAGAGTACATGGAATGCAAAAACATGCAGAGGTTAATTGAACAAATTGCCCATGTGACTGTGAGCGTAAAATGGTTCGTCTCTGTGTGTTGACCCTGTGGTGGACCGCAGACCTGTCCAGAGTGAACTATGGACACCCCTGGACAGGTCGCACTACTTTGGGTCCATATTCCAACATTTCGTCTTACTGTTTTGCTTCACTAGCATATTTATTTGTTCATTTTCTTTTATTTAACCAGGTAAAACAATCATTGAGATTTAAAACCTCTTTTCCAAGAGTGACCTGGTCATGATGGCAGCACAAACGCAGAACGGTGACACACGAGACACAAGTACAATCACACAATACAGGAAAACAAGAGTAGGATTACATGATTACACAGTGCAATCACAAGAATTGAGCTTATTTCTCTGTCTTTTATAATTTATAATTTCATCATGCTGTGTACCCTTTACACAACATTCTGTAAACTCATTTGACAGTGATTTGAATATAAAGGACATTCATTTATCTGTTAAAGTTTCGCACTACAGCTTTAAATAAACACATTTGCCGGCAATCTGATGAAACACACAATAATCACTATTAAGGATTCAGTTGACTAAAAAGTTACTTCATATACTGAATAATGTCATAATAAGTCACATTATTGAATTTGTGTAAATGTCCAGACAGCCAAAGGACCTGCCATCCTCCTGGCTGTAGTAATTGTCGAGCTGCTCCTTCAGTGCATGTTTTGCTGCCTCACTATAGTGGATAGACTTACCGTTGTGGACACCACAGCTGCATCTGATCAAATGGACGCATGCAAACTCTTGCACTTGGGGAATTTTCTGGGACATGCGGCTGGCTGCCAGTCAGAAAGCCAAGGAAAACTTTGCTGGTGTTTGTAAACGCCGGTAAACACAGAGTCATGCGCTGCCTTAAGTATATTTGTATTTATATATATTCACTGTAGGTTATATATAACCATGGTGGTTTGCAGCTGAGGCTCATTTCCACCACCAGCACCATTCTTACCACTATCAAGTGTGGTGGTTGTTCAAACTATATCACGACGCTCAGACGAAGGCGTCTGTACTCAACGCTGCAATTAAAACCACATCTACCATAAATATAAGACTGTAAAATCTCCCCGAACCACCTTCTTCATTCTTCCTCTTTTACTGTTTGTTTTTGTGTGTGTATAGTGGGGTTGGCTATGTTGGGAAATGTAACTTTCATGCGCTGAACTTCACAAGTTTCTCTGTGAAGTCGGCTCGCTGCTGGAGAGGAATATTTCTGACATTAGTCAACCGGGAAGCAGCTCGACTCTAGCCACACAGCCAGTCAGTGGTGGAGAACAGGGGAAGTCAAAAAAATCTTTCCTCCCTTATTTAACATGTCTGCCCTACTTTCCATTGGCCCAAAGTGTTTTGGTAACACTACATATCGAGCCTCTCCCTCTTTCTCTCTCTACATCTCTCTCACTGTTGCCCTTTTCCTCACACCATACTACGCTGGTGACATGTAGATTTTAGTAGTATTTTGTCAAACTGTCATTAAACAAACCCAGAAAACCTATTAATAATCACTTAAAGATTCTGATTTACGATACAAATAATACTTAAATTATGTTTTCTTCTCCTCTAACTCCACAGCTGTTGGTTTTATTTTCACATTGCATTGATAATTAAAGATGATGACATATTTATTTACTGTTCCATCTGTGGACCAATGTTTGACTTTATCATCAACAGATTAGAAAATAATAACAATAAGACTCATGCACATGCAGGGATTTAAAGTCTTTCCCCTCTCTTTGCCCAACAGAGATCTACACAATCCAGGGGAACTCTCACGGCCGCCCCT
This sequence comes from Microchirus variegatus, assembly GCF_963457635.1. Lineage (NCBI taxonomy): Eukaryota > Metazoa > Chordata > Actinopteri > Pleuronectiformes > Soleidae > Microchirus > Microchirus variegatus. Next base: position 20,341,577 of record NC_139811.1, on the reverse strand, counting down.
GCTACCTACCCTTCATCTATGATGGAAAGTGGTTCCACAGCTGCACTAGTATCGGGCGTGAAGACAATCATCTCTGGTGTGCCACCACCTTTGACTACGGCAAGGACGAGCGCTGGGGGTTTTGTCCTGTCAAGAGTAAGTGATGACTTTCAGCTCACTGGAAACATTATGAGCTAAACTGTACAGTGTGTTTACATGCGATTTTAGTCGGACTAAGACACTAATTTGTTTTCTTATGTCATGTCAACACCTTAGTCCGACTAAAATCGAGCTACTCTAAGTCAGACTAACATACGTTGATAATGTTATTTATAGTCCAATTATTACTGCATGCATACGCTTAGTTGGAATGGTGTCAGACTCGTGTCGGACTGGAGTCAGACTGGAGTTGGACTGGAGTCGACTGGAGTTGGATTGGAGTCAGACTTGGTGTTCTGCGCATGCACTAACATTTAATTGTCCTGGAAGTAGAAAGAGACGATACAAATTGCAGTACTGTTACCAGAAATCATATATGGTGGCGTCTGTCTTCGGACAACGAGACAACCACAATTTTACGATTAACATGTACAGCAGGTACGAAAGATACAGTCCAATCCATCTCGTGGTCAATCTCACCATTCGATATTTGTTTGTCTGTGATGTAAAGGTCAACAAGATACTGATTAAATATACGCTCCTTTATAGAGAGATACAGCGCCACCTACGGAGCTGGAGTCAGGCGTACACGGCCATTAAATCGATTTTCTCCTCTGTATGTATACACGGACTCGTCAAGTTGTCCGATTGCCTGTCTTAGTCGGACTACTGCCTTAGCTCGATTAGCTCATGTAAACGTACTGTATAGTTTCTTCTCATCCATATATCTTCACATACCTCCTGTTTCCAGCTACCTTATCTGATCTAACTTGACTCTTCATTTTTGTCAGGCAGTAACTGTGAGACATTCTGGGACACTGACCCACTGGCGGACAGCTGTTACCAGTTTAACTTCCAGGCTACGCTGTCATGGAGTGAGGCTCGGATCAGTTGCCAGCAGCAGGGGGCAGATCTGCTCAGCGTCACCAAACTGCATGAGCAGACCTACATTAACGGTAAAGTCTGTGTACGACTGCACATGTTGAAGTGAGAGAAAACTGCGACATACTTGTTCATATGCACAGTTAGTCACAAGCTGTAAATGTAACAGTTTCTAAAATTAGGACAGATAAGTGCAGAAATATCACAGCTTTGTAATTTAAATAGTCTCTTACTCAACAACGCGCACTACACTTCCCATACCAATCAAATTAAATCAACATTCTTTCTCATATAACAGAAATTTGCAACACAATTAATACGAAAGAGGCTGAGTAATTTTAGGGTTTTCACATTCAACACTCTCTTCTCCCAGAATCAGGGACTATTTTAACTCCCATTTGTTGTTTCTGGGATTACAAAATAACATTTGAAAGAAAAAAGGCTGTTCTTTTCCATTTTAAGCTTCAATTCATTTAAGCCTGCTTATAGCAAACTCAATGAAATTCAATAATGGGATGGAATTTCATGTGCAGGATAATGTCACATTCTAACAAAAACTTTCAATTTAAATTCAGGAATAATCTATTTTTATTCAGTTGTGTTGCTGCTCCGACACAATATCCTGTTATTTCACTCTGTTGGCTTGGGTCAAAAATAATAAACAATAAAATACAGATGGTGGTTCTTGTGTTATATTTAATAGTTTTTGAGGAAGGTGTTGTCTTGCTGTTTTAGGTTTATTGACTGGCTACAGTGCAGCTTTGTGGATTGGCCTCAATGACTTGGACGTCAACGGGGGCTGGCAGTGGGCCGACTCCTCACCACTGAAATATCTTAACTGGGAGCAAGGTTAGTCCATAAAAACAGAATCAACCCTTTCTAATCTCTCTGATTTTTCGTTCAAACAAGCACCTGGCAGCCTTCCAGTGCAGCCACAGTCTTCTCTTCTTGACAACCAGAGGTTTCAAGGGTTCAGTGCTTTGAACAAGGGCCCTTTGCTGTTGTTGGTGCTCTCTTTATGTCTTACTTTCATCCTCAGACCAACCAAACCATGCTGAGGAGGAGAACTGTGCCGTGATCAGAACAGAGTCATCCGGTCGTTGGCAAAGTCGCGATTGTTCCGTTGCTCTGCCATATGTTTGTAAGAAGAGGCCCAATGCAACCCTGGACCCCTTTACTACAGGTCAGTGTGTTGGCATTAAAGTTCAGCGTAGCAGTTACGGTTCTGCCACCTGTTTGATCATATTTTTTTTTGTTTTGTTTCTCCCTCAGATTCATGGACAGATGATAAGAAATATGAATGTGATGTGGGCTGGCAGTCTTTCCAGGCTGGCTGCTACAAACTGACCGCGGAGAAGACTGACTGGCATACAGCTCGGAAAATCTGTCAGAAGGTGGAAGCCAACCTGGTCAGCATCCACACTCTTCCTGAGCTGGAGTTCATCATACGCAACGTGAAGAGAGGTGATTTTTCTTCCTAAATTGCTTTGCAATCAAGACCCCGGGAATTGAATTAAATCACATTCACCCTTTACTTTGTCTGTTTGTTCCCCATTCCAATTTAACCGTGAAATGTATTTCTATGGCCTGTTTTTTTGAGTTGTACACATGTGCTACAGAGGCTACCACCAGATGGTGAATATTAAGGAATAAAACATATATTATAATTTATTATTGTCAGAGTAGGGCATGATGTTTTTTCTGCATAATGTAAAGGAAAATCAGATCAGACAGTCATTTAAAGTGATGCTGAAGACCGGTGCAGTGGGTTCACAGAGTCCACATTCAGATCTATCACAACACTGACAAAATATGTTATGTTGTATGCAGTAAATATGTTTTAAATGTTCATAATTAAGAACTTTTATAAAAACTTCCTGGCAGATTTGGAAATCTCTTCATTAACAGCACATTAAATGAGGATTTAAATGTCTGAGGTCATGGAGTTGCTCAAACTAAGTTATTGAACCTTGTGGAAAATGTGAAAATCTCATATTAAAGCTCCAGTGTGCAACTTCTGTCCCCTAAACACTGCTAGTGTTACTAACCTCACATCTCAGTTGAGGCTACAGAGCTGAAATTTATGACTTGAGCTCCTTTAACATTGTTGTTGTTATCTCACTTGTACTGTGATGTAAACACATCACTGTGTCAAGACAAACACAAAAACAAAACATTGCTATATTGAGGAGAATGTATTATCCATTTCCTCTTTCAGACAATGACCAACTATGGGTTGGGCTTCATGACACTGAAATGCAAATGGACTTCCAATGGACTGACCACTCACCCGTCACCTTCACCTTCTGGCATCCATATGAACCCAACAACTTCTGGAACACCCAAGAAGATTGCGTCTCCATGTGGGGACCTGTGAGTGACTTTAATTCACCAAAGTCAATTATCCTCCATTCGTATATATATTTAACAGCTGTGCTGTCTCTCTCTCTCTGTTTGTTTCTTACTTACTGACATGTGCAGGAAGGCCGCTGGGATGACAGCCCTTGTAATATGACCCTGCCCTCCATCTGTAAGAAACCAGGAACAAATGGTGATGGCAAGCCACAGCACCAGGACTGCAAAAAAGTAAGTCTTTTTTTTTTCTTTCCTTGGATTTGCTGCTTCATACAACATTTTGGAGCTCCATCTCAGCACTCTTTTTCCAGCTGCTCACAGTATGTCGTGTCACAGTGAGCTCGACTGCAGCCATTACCTCACCTTTGACCCCGTTACCCAGAGCTGTCCTCCATCTCTCATTCTTCCACCGGACCACGAGTCTGCCCCACACCCCCCCCAGTCTGTAACTGTAATATAAATGACTCCCTTAAGACTTAACACTAACAGGCTCACCAGACAGTCTTCGCTCTGGACACACAAACGCAACAAAAACTTTTTTTTTCTTTGGAAAGAAAATGTAAACACAAACCACATTATACTTATTTAAATGTAGATTGTATATAAATTAGGGACATCTAAGAGTGAGACTTCTGATCATAACAAGTGGAGGATTTCACTACGGTCTTTTTAGTTTGTACAGCAGTAAGCTTTCTCTTCAAAACACCAAATGTACATTCAGGCTGATGTAGAGATATGACGATCCAAGATGTCGGTCTTTATAGAGCGGGGGTGTCAAACTCGAATGACCTGCGGGCCAATGAGCATCAAGTCTGGTCAAGAGGGGGTCAGCCAAAAAAAACAACTGTACAGTAGTGGGTGGGTAATATGAGCTTTAAATGATAACACAATATGTCAACATGGTATTGCAATTAAAATAGAATTCCAAAGTAAAATCATGTGTACGTCACAATAAAAACACATTTATAATGCAAAATAAATCTACTAATATCAAAAACAGAGAAATAAAACGAAAACTGGGTAATTATATCCGCGAGAAATGCGGATATTATGGAATTGGTCTCACGCGTCCGCGTCCGTAGATTTTAGCCGTTAACGCGATAACTGGAAAGGCGTTTGAGATTAAATTTTCTTATTTTTTTTATGGGTCACATACCCCCTGTAGATGATCCCTATTGATTTTGAGCTGTCTACCATTATTATTAATTAGTTAATTAATTAATTATGATATAAAAAACATATTTTCGCCTGTATCTTCCAAAGTATTGCAGGTATTGGCTTCAAATGTTCCATGGGCATCACCTACCACCTGAGAATTATCCCTATATTTGTAGCTTTATTATTTATTAGCAAATTAATTAATTTATTATGCTAAAAACACATTTTCGGCTTTATCTTCCAGACTGATGGCGATATTGCCTTCAAATGTTGTACAATGATTCATGTAACAACTATCTACAAGTACAATCATTATTACTTTGGCTATGATTGGTAATAGTTACATAATAAGTTAACTGGTTAACTTATTAGTGAACACAGAAAAAATAGTTAAGGCATTTTTTCTTTATTATTGAGCTCATTTGGACACATTGAGGATATCATGGGTTTATTTAGCACTTATTCATAATATTTATTACATTATAATATAAATGTATTAATTATCATATAAAAAATAGTTAAGCCTCCTTTTCTTTATTAATGCATTGAATGGAAAGTTTGAACATATTGTATGCTTTTTCATGAAATTGAATAAACATAGTGTATGCTTATTCATGACATTTGGACACTTTGAAGATATGGCAGGTGTGGTTAGCATTTTAATATTCATAATATTTAACAAGGTATAATAGGTTAACTAGTTTTATTAAAAACTAGAGAGAAATTTATGAGTTCAGGTATTCTGTGTTCAATATGGAGTTTATATGGATACTTTGAACATGTATAAAGTGTAGTCGGCATTATATCATAATATTTAACAGTTATTTTGTTGAATTTATTAATAATTAATTAAAACAGTTAGTGGCAGGTGCGAGTGCGTATACTTTGGGTATAGTGGAAAGTTGAGGATTGGACAAGTTCGCGGATATACCCCTTGCTGTTGGCCCCCGACAGCGTAGGCTAGTTAATTTAAAGAAATATCTGCTGTTAAACTCATTGACAGCTCGCTAATATATAAGACCAGCTTTAAGTCGCATCACTTCATTCCAAATTCACATGATCACAGAATTCGACAGACAGAAAAAACAACAGAGCTGGTGAGTGTAATACATTTAATAATGCAGTAGTTTCAACTGAATGTCTTATTGCTACTTTTAGAAAAGTATTGCTAGCAAATAAATGTAGTATAATATTCTGTCTGTATTCTATGACCTCGCTGTTTTCATTATAACATGAGATTAAGTGGTGGGGACCACAGGCTCTGCAATAGAGCAAGGCTTATGCCTAAAGCACATAAAAGGCTTATTATACACTAATTCAAACATACAATATTACACACTGACACTGATGTGAAACGTTTGTGTTCTCATTCAACAAGTGAGGCTTATTCAGTACATTCTGCATTCACATGTACTGTCCTGTCTGCTACTTGCACCCACATGGTGAATTGAGTTATATCTGTAGGATCCATCTACAGCTGTCTCTGATTCCACACTTCATAATTCTCTCCACATATGACTGGAGAACCTGTCATACCTGACCCTTTCCTGCTGAACCACTGCTGAAAATGTTCGCTGCTCCATTTCATATCCGCTACTCCATTTCATTGCTTCTTTTAGTGTGACGTTTCCTGAAATGACCCACGTTTTAAAAATGAGGAAATATCAAGACCCACTTTGCAATTGCAAAAAATGAATGTATGTGTATATGTATATTTATGTGTGTATATATATACATATATATATATATATATATATATATATATATATATATATATATATAAAATATGAAATCTTCTGGTTTGCAGCTTGAAGGTAATCAGGAAGTTAGATTATACTGAATAGCCACCAGGGGGTGACTACATTGGCTGCAAAAAAGAAGTCAAATTGTAACCCTAGAAAGCAAATTAAAGGGAGCAAATCCACTGGTTGCAAAATAATGAACAATTGAATGGAAATCTATAGGAAAATGGGCCCTCACTTCATTTATAACCCAGTTTTCACGTAATTAATAGATTAATAGTCTCGATCACTAGTTGTAGGTCTTCTTCTTCAATAACACGTGATGTCAAATTTACAAATGATGCACCCATGTAGAGAAAATGGGTGCCTGGTTGCAGGTGATGTCTGTGAATTTCCTGTAGCAAAGCCTCAACATGGCAAAAATGGCAAGGTCTCAAAAAGTGCTCTGTTTGAATAGAAGTCGATGGAAATAGAAAATAATAGAAAAATGAGCCTGCTTCCTATTTGATTTACATAATTCACACCATGTTCCTGAGATTCCTGAGTTCCATAGTTTCAGGTGTTCTTCAATAGAATGATCTATATTTTGACATATATATATTTAGATGTATCTAATGACGTCCTGTAGGTCGCTGGTTTTTATGGGTGATGCTACTGCTGGTTGTTACCTGAGGCCAACCAACATTTTCTCACAGGACACAGGGATTAGTGTGGTAGTTGTCACCATTAATAAAACTCAGGGCTGAGTGGTAAACGGAATATAAGAGCAATACAAAATGAAATATCTCCTGGGGTCCCAACCCTGTCTCTGGGAATGACTGATTTAATAGGTTCTTTTCAGTAATGTGTCACACAGGAGATAGTCATGTAGTGAGGAAAGATATAGTGTGTCTGTGTGTCTCGAGGAGTGTCACATTTCTGTGTCTGTGTGTTGATATATGATGGAAATGATCTGAAGCCGAGGGCCGCGCTGGTCCTCAGCTGTTAACATTCAACAAAGATCTCTTTATGGATGGACCATTTGTTTGCCATAATGAATATGTACGCGTCTCCCCAGTGGGAGTGAGGCATCATGGGTGGTAATGCGACGGGGGTCATTTGCCACAGCGCGCGCTGCATTTGCCCCGCGGCGCCGCCGCTTATTTTGAGCAGATGATCTCACTGCACACAACATGTGAAGCGACGGTGACGAGAAAGCCTGCTGACCATTTCTGCAACATTAAACAACATGATCCGCAAACCATTTACCCCATCCAGTGCTGAGCTCATTTCTCAAAAAATGTGTCATGGATTGCTCATTATTGTAATGCCGCCATTTTACTTTCTCACCAGAGAGTCATTGTTTGTCTGCTTTGTTTCTTAAAATGAGTGCAGCTCAGCTGCTCGAGCAAGATTAGAAAACCTTAATCGCTATTGTCACACAGATACAGCCTGGGGTGTAAGCAGCTGCTAAGGCTTCCCACAAAATAATCTAATATTTGACCTCTCTGGGTTCCTGGGTTCATCTTTTGTACCGCTTAAACTGTTTGAAAACACACCTCCTGAGTCCTGCACCCCTGAGACAGGGATTCAGCGATAGAGATTACGAAAGCAATTTTTTCTCTTTGGTTTGGGTTAACAAATTATCGCGGATTGAAAATAATACTGTGAATACTGTATTTTCACCAACATTTTCCAGAAGACTGAGAAACGTAACATAGAGATATGTGGCTGAATGAAAATCTACTTGGTTAAAGGAACGCTGTGTAGTATTTATTGGTTTATATGACCCAAAATCCACTTTTTTATACATATTATGTGCTCCTGCATTGTCTAGTCGCTGTATAATAGTTTTTGTTACATTTTCGTAGGGTTTCAAAAAGTCATGTAAAATAACATGGTCAAGGGCCGCTGTTGCATTGCCACTGTTAGCAGCGAGACGCCATGTTTCTACTGGAGCCTGTACAGACAAACCAGAGAGAACAAATCAAGTGTCACTTTACTTTGTAGCGGAAGTCCCGCCTCCACTGACGGAGCTAATACGATATACAAAAGACACACTCATACATCTGAATAAATACTAGAACCTCATCTGCTGACACGGAGAAAGACGACAAGGACGACATTTGACCGGCTGAGGATACCGCAGCGCTCAAGGAAGGGAGGGGGTGAGCAGAGGAGCAGTTTGTTGTTGTAAATTTCAGCCTCTCCTCTAGATGTCACTATAAACTACTTACTTCACCTTTAAAGCTGCAGTGCGTAACCTTTGGTGATTTTGTCAGTATTCTTCCTCTGTGTCGTCATCGTGATCAGTTTTTTTATCCTGTCAAACTGCTGAACGACTGGGTTATTTGGGCAGATTAGTTCACTTATTGATGTTTCATAATTCAGTTATGCTCCTACCTGTTTGCACTCACTTTGCTTTACTAGTGCAATGTCAAATGTCACTAAACATGTCACTTCCTCTGTGCAGTGATTAAAAAATCCCTATACTAAGAAATTCAGTCAGTGGTGCGTGAACTCATCACTTCACTCCCACGGAGTGAGAGTGAAGTATTGTATTGTTTGTGTTGAAGGAAAAGTGTTATGAGGACAAACCTAACAATAGCTCTTTAGGTTAATGTTTTGATATACAGTAGACAGAAAAGTGTGAGAGATAGATGTTTGTTTCTCTCCAGCAGGTGTAATCTTTCAGCTTTCTCTCCAGATGCCAAATGTGGTTGTGTGCGTATTCACACAAAACTCTCCACAAAGTGTCTCATGCTTTCATTCTTGCACATTATCTCACCCCTCGTGACCTTCTCTGTGTGTTGGCTGCGCTCAGCATCTGTACACGTCCACAGCTACAGTAAATGAGCTGGCAGGAAGGGATTGAGGCCAGGGAGATGTTATTTTCTGCGTGCAGAGGCTTGTTCCTTGTATTCTGCTTTTGGGATAAAGTTGGCTGATATGAGTGGACTAACTTCTGTTTTGAGTGATGAAGAAAATTGCTCTCTTTTTTTTGAGTGAGAGAGAGAGATCCTTTGAAAAAGAGAACATGTTTGAGGTGTCTGTCTGTGAGTGAATGGGACATGTCTGAGAGTGCTGAACAGATGTGAAAGAAATTATGTGGAAGATTAAGGGCAAAAGGACTTTAGTGGTTAGTGATTGAAGTGGAAGAAATGCCCTGTCTGCCCATTTAATACTTGATCCTCTGTTTCCCTTTCCCTCTTCATCTTTTTTTTGGGGCCTAAAATGACGTAGAATTACTTTCTTATCATAAATGGTGCTTCTGAAACATAATCACTTTAAAAGCCCCATAACTAAGTAATTAATGCATATTTTGATGCACCAGTGTTATTATAGTGAGTTTTTAGGCCTGTCTAATCTCCTCTTGTCTTCCGTCCTCTCAGGGCTGGAAATGGCACAGTCCAGCTTGTTACTGGGTGGGTGAAGATCTGCTTACCTTCAACGAGGCCAGGAAATCCTGCGAGGACAGTGGTGCCACCCTCGTTACCATCACCAACAGGCGTGTACAGCAATGAACACACATACTGTGTAGCAATTAAAATACATGGTAGACACATCTCTTATAAGACTCTTCTGAACCCTCATAGGTTTGAACAGGCTTTTGCCAACAGTCTGTTGTTCGGTCGCTCTGGAGATTCCTTCTGGATTGGCCTCCATAACCAAAGCAACCAAGGCTCTTTCCACTGGCTCAGCAAGGATGAAGTGTCCTACACCAACTGGAATCGTGACCAACCAGGTAGCTCAACAGCAATATGTCATGTTGAAATGAGTCTGTGAATGTATATATATGTATTTTCTTTAACGTATTTACATTGTTATGACCATTATGTTTTGTTTATTGGTTGTCAGCCTCTGTCTGCTTGTGTCCTTATTGTCTTTGTTGCTATAATGAGTTCTCTTCCCTGAGGGGATTATTAAAGTTTCCTCTAATCTATAAACAGGGATTTCAAATTGCCCAGATCATGAGATCAATTCTGAACCAGAGACAGTTTTGGATTGAATCTACAAGTGGAATCTCGATAAACGTTACCATGTGTTCTTTCCTTCTTTGTTTATGTACAAAAATCCTCATTTGACTCTGCGGTAGCTTTGATGAACTGACAAGCTGCACATCGAACAAAAGCAGAAAACAGTGACGATATCAGAACAGGAATGAGGCAGGAAACGGAATGATTCTCTTTTCAAAATTCAGGCTGTTGTTTATATTTTAATGACCTATATACAGAGACACTATCCAGTTGTAGCTGAATCTTCTTGCTTTTGAGTCGCTGAAAGATCCAAAGATATGAACTCTCTCACCTCTTCCCAGAATATTGCTGTGGTTGGGTTGGCCAGTAACAGAGAAAATGTTTTCATTTAAAGTAGAGAGGACCACATACAGGAGTGGACTATGCCACAAACCTAAGATAATATCGTGTGAGGAAATTAGTTTTTCAAAATCAAAATACTGATGTTCACAAGATAGATATAAGTACAGTCATATACAAGAAGTCCATATAATAGAAAGAGCAGCTTTGACTAATGTACACACATTTTTGTAAACATGAGCCATAGCAGAGACTGAAGGAATGTCTCAAAACTTATTTCCCACACGTTTCCTTTCCTCCACATGGCTCCTGTGTTTCCGCGTATTTCGTCAGCGCAGCATCTTCTCCTTTTTTGCACTCACCTACATTTCACCCTGTGTCTATTTCAGTCAACGTGGACGGCGGCGGCTGCGTTTCTATGGCGACGGGTTTCACGACCGGTCTGTGGGAGGTGAAGGAGTGTGCGTCACACAAGGCGAAATTCATCTGCCGACAGAACCAGAACACGTCGTTGAGCCCCGAGCCACCCGTCCCTCAGCCAACCCCGAGTCTCAGCGGCTCCTGTCCCAGGGGCTGGAAGAGCAACGATAACCTGCGCTACTGTTACAAGGTTCATCCTGGGAGATGTTTTCACACTGCCAGTGCTCATTGTACTTGTGACTTGAGTGTTATTTACTCTTTATTATCGGTGTGCAGGTGTTTTACTCCTCCCAGCTGGAGGAAAAGCAGAGTTGGCTGCAGGCTCACCTGTACTGCAGGAGACACGGAGCCAACCTGTTGAGCATCACCAGCCCGGAAGAAGAGCAATATGCGGTACAGATCCTTCATGAGATCTTCGGGTAGGTGTGCACCTCTGACCATGATGAAGATGATGATAATGACTTTGACTTTAATTACCCATTGATTCAGATCAATGTTAAATAAGTCAATTCTGATTAAGCTGATTTCAGCTGTAAGACTGCGTGTTTCTCAGTATAGTGATGTTTTCAGGAAGTGGTATTTTATGTCAAAACAGATGCTGGGACAGGAAAATTGTGCTAAAATAAAGTAAGACGATCACAAAGAGATTGAAATGTGACTGAAAACACAAAGAGGCACCTATGGAAAGTCTTTAATTAATCCTAAATGACTTTCTGAGGACTTGACAGAATCAACCAGCATGAGAGAGCTTTGTTGGCCAAAAATATATGATCTAAATCTGTCCTTTTGACAATGCTGACGATATGATCCACAGGGAATCGGAGGAACATGAGCAGCACTGGTTTTGGATCGGACTGAACCGCAGGAACCCCATGGATAATGGCAGCTGGAAGTGGAGCGATGGATTGGCTGTGAGTCGTGACGACAATAGTTGGTCAAAAAATAAATAAAAGATGCAACTCAACTGTGAAGCAACAGTTTTGAACCTAATTTGAAAACAAAATGTGTGTTTGTTTGTCTCAGGTTACTTACCAGAACTTTGGCCGCTACTCTTACAACAATCGGCAGTGTGCTGCAGCAGACTTGGGAACCATGACCTGGTTGGCCATGCACTGTGATTCTGAGCTCGACTGGATCTGCAAGATCCCCAGAGGTAAAACTGCACGAGACTTATTTGAGCGTATTTAAAAGATTATGTAGATCGAATCAGTATTGGTGTATAAATACTCACTGATCACATTATTGGGTACAGAGGACGCCTAATAAAGTTGTGTGGCAACCGGTCCTCTGGTTATTTGAGTTCATTTCTATCATTTTTAACCAATCTGTTCATTCTCCTCTGAACTTTTATTTTGCTGACCACTCTCTATAAACCCTAGAGGAACTTATTTGTGTGAAAATCCCAGTAGATCATCAGTTTCTGTTAGTTTGCTCTAACTATCATGCCACAGTCACAGTCACTCTGATGCTCAATATGAACTTCAGAACTTGCCCATGTTTACATGTCTGAATACATTGAATTGCTGATATTTGATTGACAGCTTAGATATTTGAGTTAAACAGCAGTTGAATGGATGAATGGATGTACTTATAAAGTGGCTGATGAAATAATGATCTATTTTTCCTTCCTAAAGTGATTGTTTTTATGTGATTAACTCACCTTTGTTTGATTTTGTGTATTCAGGTAGTGTTGCACAGGAACCAGAAGTGTCTGAAGGTTTGTTTTATTCAGCTTTCAAATTTACTTCTGAACATACAGAAATGATCACTGAATCATTGAAAATCTGCCCGTGTTTTCTTCTTCTAATTCCTTATCTCTCATCTGTCAGGCACCAGTTCACCAGAGTGGATAGCCTTTCAGGAGGCCGAGTATAAATTCTTTGACCACCGCACCACTTGGGACCAGGCCCAGAGAATTTGCTCCTGGTTTGAATCCTCACTGGCCTCCGTCCACTCAGCAGGGGAAGAGGCTTTCCTGGCAGACACTTTACGCAAGGTTATGATAAACGTGTTCATCGTTATCATTTATAGGAGTTGATTTAACCCCAGAACTGCAATTTATCGTCATTGTCTCCAACCAGCGGTCCAGCTTAATCTGGCCAAGTCTGTTATCAGGCACAAACATGTTTGTGAAGATCACCACTAATTATGGTGTCTCCACATTCTGCATAGCAACCACACTGTGTAACTACAGTTCAGGATCGTAGAACCACACATTTAGAGTCCTGCTGTGATATAAATCAGCCGTATTCTTTTTCTAAATGTCATGTGGCCTTGACACACTTTTTCACAGTTTCTCTGTGTTGTTTAGATGGTGAAAGTGGAGGGTGACAATTGGTGGGTGGGGCTTCACACCTATGAAAATGACGGCCGTTTCCGCTGGGCCGACCACTCTGTGCTCAACTACGTGTCCTGGGCTCTGGGGAGGCCGCATGCACTCAGCCGTGATCGCAAATGTGTCTACTTATCAGCCAGTAAAGGTAAAAACATTCAGAATATGTGACCTCAAGAGGCTAAATCCCATGTACTTAGCATGATTTTGTGTTTTTTTTACTTCCAAACAGGGGACTGGTCTGATCAAAAATGCCACTCTGACTTGCCTTACATCTGTAAAAGAGTGAATGTCACTGGCACCATTCCTCCAACCCCAGCAACCCCTCACCCTCCCGCAGGCTGTCCTCAAGGATGGGCTTCCTTTCAGCATAAGGTAGAGCTACGACACAACAGGATTTGAAAGTGTATTTATCATGTTATAACAGGCCGGGAGGTATAGCAACTCAACTTTAATACACTTTTTACACTGTCCTCTATCAAACTGACCAAATTTGACCTTAGCTGACTTCTTTGTGCTTCTTTTTCTCAAGTGTTTCAGGGTGTTTGATCACTTGTACAAGGTCACGTGGTCTGCGTCCAAGTTGAAATGTGAGATACAGGGAGGCGTACTGGCCATGGTGTCCAATCACTTGGAACAAGGTAATCAGAGCAGAGAACAACTGACATAGAGTCATGGCGGTGGAGATAAGAACAAAGATAGGTTTATTACATCGCCCATAAGATTCTGAACCATTTCGAAGCCCACAGAATCGTGATTTTTGATGTTTTGTAAATGGAAGTTCAGGGGCATCATCTAAAACCAGGCTCCTATCTGATACTGGTGTCCACTCATATTTACCATGCTTTATCACGTATTTTTCCTTTAAATGGGAACATGATTTACAAATCAAATCAAACATGTGCTATTAATGGTTTAAAACATAGGCTCATTTTCTCATAGACTCCCATTCTAATGTTCTTTTGCAACCAGTGTAGTAGCCCCCTGGTGGCTATTCATTATATTGTTACTTCCATGTTTGCTTCAGGGAGGTAACAGTAAAACTATGTCCATTTTTTATATAGTCTATGGTAACAATGCAATCTTTTTATGTGCTAGAACACATTTTAAACAATCCAATACCTACTACCATTTGTTAGCCATTGTAAAGCTAACTTTTGTAATTTTTCCTCTTTTTCCATACTCTTATAATGTATATTTTTTTAAATCCAATACGCCAATTGTTGTTGTTATTTGTGGGAGTTAATACTATTGTCATACCTGTCTATCTCAATCTTGTCTCCTCTTCACAGCTTTCATCACCACCCTGCTGAACAATGCCAGCATTGACCTTTGGGTGGGTTTGACCTCAGACTCCAAAGGTCATTTCCAGTGGAGTAAGACCAGCCTGCTCAGCTACACCAACTGGGGTCCTGGAGAGCCAATCGACAACAGTGGCCCACACCAAAACAAGACGAGGGTGCGAAACAAGTTAACACCCATGTATTATAACGCCACTGTCTTCTATCTGTCCCCGCTCTGATTATTTCACTGTCGACCTCGCAGGGGAACTGTGTGGTGATGATTCACGGGAACCCAAGGAAGAACACTGGCATGTGGGCCTCCCGAGCCTGTGAGATGGAGAGTAACGGCTACATTTGTCAAAGGCATCAAGGTGTGTCATCAGATATAATCTTAGACAAGTAGCATTTCACAAGTGAAGAAAAATGAGTGAGTCGACTTACATTAAAATCCTACCTGACTTTCTTCTCTCTTCAGACCAAGCTCTACCTCCAGCGCCTGCTCTGATCCCTGCCTCCCTGTCGACGCCAGTCGAGCTGGGCGGAGTGACGTACCGAGTGGTAGAGAAGCGCCTGGACTGGACCGGTGCTCTGCACGTGTGCGATTCTTTGAATGGGACTCTGGCGACAGTGAAGGATCCCTTCCAGCAAGCTTACCTCACCCTGCTCATCAACAGTCTGCGTCGGCCAGCCTGGATAGCTCTCTATAACTTCGGAGTGAGTCTGTTAACTTTTTTGTTATGTTATAGGTCCATCTGGTAGTTGTAGTAGTAGTAGTAGTCTGACCTACATCGGTCTTTTACATTTGCCTTTCTGTTTCAAAATGCCAAACACACAGTTTGTCCATTAGAGCTAATGTAAAAACATGGCAGCACAAGGTGAGTGCTTCCATAAAGCACTGCATTTGTCCAAAGTACACATAAAAGGCTTATTCTGAAGCTATGAAATACACCGTTAGCCTCAGATGGGTAGTATATTTATTTTTTTTGCCAATAAACCAATCCTAATTCAATTCTATTCAATTTAAAGAACTTTATTTGTCCCTGAGGAGCAATTTTAAGGCAAGTACCTCAGTCATACACATTAACAAGAGACCAATAGAAGAAGAAGTAAAATAAAAAGAATATAAATACAAGAACCATATAATATAAGAAATATTACTCCGCTGTCTGAGCTTTGCAACTCATTGGATTTCATGTTCTCAGGGACGGAGTTTCACCTGGTTGGGTGAAGAGGATGTGTCCTATTCAAACTGGAAAGACGGGGAGCCCAATCAGATGGCCGGATGCGGTCACATGACCACGACGGGGCAGTGGTCTATGAGTCCCTGTGACGCTAAACTGGAGGCTGCTATCTGTCAAATTAGTGGTATTTGTGTTGAATATTTCAACGATATAAAGGAGTTTACACGTTAGCAACGATAGTGTGGGGCAGTATGTGTTACTCAGTACTGTTGTAATATTATTACTTTACCCTAACTTATACTATTATAATTGGGACGCAAAGTAGCACTGAGTTACTGTGTTCCTGGATTTTTATTTTTTACCTTTAGAGGCAGCAGGTCATGGCAGGTGTCATCAGAACTTTTCCAAAGGAACTTATGATCACGTTATGATTGTACTTATAGAATAGAATGAGTAATGTAAAATTACTTTTCATACCAATTAATAAGGCCAGTAATATTATGACTTTATTTAAAACATAACGTATCAAGCTTACTGAGTACCTTCCCCATCACTGTTTACCAAAACCATGACATTTATCACTTTTCCGTGGTTAAACCATCATCATCATAACTGTGTTTCCGTCCTGCCAGATGAGCCTGTCGGTCACCAGTGGATCTACCCTGGCAAGTGTCCCCAAACTGTAGGAGAGTGGGCGTGGGTGCCATTCCGAAACCACTGCTACGCCTTCAACCTGCACACTCTTAGACTGCAACAGGACGCGCGCACGACCTGCAAAAAAGGTATGGAAGCAGCCAGAGCTCCCACACGCTGACATGAGACAGACTGCTGCCCGTACACAGTGGCAAACTGAACTGACCTCTGACCTCCCCCACTGCAGACGATCGGCCAAAATGTATCAACATGTCTACATTTTTAGATGCTTTTTATTCAGCTGCTCCATTATCAAATCTTCCTTTTTCTCCCTCTCATCTAGCGGGCGCAGAACTTCTCACTATCTTGGATGAGACGGAGAATGGATTTGTGTGGCAGCACATCCAGAGCTACGCAGAGCAGGCGTATGGAGCCTGGCTGGGCATCAGCGTAAAAGGTCCAGCCTGAGACGCACACCCGTCCATCTCTTATCACCGAAATCCTAACTTATTAATTCATTTTACACCCGCTGCTCTTGCTATGTTTGAAGATAAATGTCCTAATTAAGTACATTTAAGCAGGTTAATTGTGTTTCCATTTTCACAGAACAGCCATGAAAGAATTAATTACATAGAATTAACTCGATAAAGACTTTCTCTCAAGTCCAATAAATGTGAAATGTGAATGTCCATTGTCCTCAATTATATATCATTTGATTTGAATGCTAAATATAATATGAGAAACCACTGTGACTCAACACACTACATACTTTAAAGGGTCTAAAACTACAGAGGGCTGACTTCACTGTGTGCATGCCTGTGTTCCCGCTGCAGGCAGAGGTCTGGTGTGGACTGAGGACACAGAGATGTCATTCACCAACTGGGAAAAACACGATCTTGCATTTTCGGTTCTGTCTCCAAACTCCTGTTTCTGGATCCAGAGCAACAGCGGCTTGTGGAAACCGGGCTCCTGTCGGAATCGGACGCATGGAGTCATCTGCAAACAGCCACGCAGTAAGCACACACACACAACACCAGGTTTTTCCAAGAGTTTCAGTTGTAAACAAATCGACTCCATGCAATGATGCAACAACAAGACGTTTGTTTTCCAGGTTTCACTGTACAGTACCCTTACATAGTAGTGCAGTGGTTAGCACTGGTGTCTCACAGAGCCATGGTTCAAGGTTTGATTCCTAGTAAGCCTGGGGCTTTTTTGTGTGTAGATTTTGCATGGATTTCTCCCAGTGCTCCAGCTTCTTCTCTCAGTCCAAAGACGTTTGGCTTCAGATTAAATGACTTTAAATGCGCGCGTGTGTGTGTGTGGTCCAGTCCGCATATAGGCCAATATTTTTGGAGAACATTGCTTTTCCTTTGTGTTTTGGTCTTTCAAACTCATGCAAACTGTGGGTTAGTTTTCTGAAAACACATATTTTGGGGAAACTCCTGCTATAATGATGTTTTTGCGCAATCTCCGTTCATAGTGTGTGTCAGGGCAAACTAAGATTTTGGCTTGTAACATCACACCGTGTACAACTGTGACCTCAGTTTTATACCAGTATGCGAGGCCATCATGTAGTTATGTCAGATGTAGCCACACTTATGTTAGTATTTGCATTGATAACTGGACAAATTGTTATTCACAAGGCTTTACAGTTACGGTAATATCGCCACTTGTTGACTTCGCATGCATTTGACAACACTTTTAACAGTGAGTTTTTGATGTTTTCCTTTGATTGAAGGTGTTTTTGAGTCTTTTGGGTGTATGGACAGGATTATATTATATCATTATAACCTCAGTTGCCCTGTGATAGACCTGACAATCTTTCCACGCAGCCATTGTCAGCTGGAATTGGCTCCAGCTCCCACTGTGACCCTCAAAGTATAAGCTGTATTGACAAAGAAGATGATGGAAAATGTCGTTTAATATCAAACCTGAAAAACGGTGAATATTGACTTGTCATTTCAAAGAAGAAAATGTGAAACCTTGAATAAATTCTAGTGTTTTTACAGAGGCAGCCACAGAAAACACGACAAAGTGGGAAAAAATAAACAACTATAATTAAAACTTTTACTATAATTAGAGTAATTAATCTGTTATCTCTCCCTTCTTCCATGTGCAGTTACTGAAACTTCAGCTGTAAAAAGTAAGTATGATTATTCTCTAACATGTTAATAGTGTGTGCGCTGTGTGCTAATCCAGACTTCCATTTTTTGTCTATGCCAAGTGGACAGCGACCATCTGCCCACCATGATTGTTGTCATAGTGACGGGCCTGGTGCTGGTGGCGCTGATCCTCGCCGTGATCTTCTTGTACCGACGGCGAACTCTCGGGTCGCGGGGTTCCTACGAAGGAGCTCGCTACAGCCGCACCAGCTCCAGCAACGCCGAGCAGATCGAGAAGAACATCCTGGTGTCAGACATGGAGCTGAACGAGCAGGCGGAGTAGCAGCGAGTGACTTTGGACTCTGGATCTGACACAAGAGAGGTTGATTTCAGTGTGTTGACATTCATGTGTTGACTCATCGTGGCATTTATGTTTTAAACCCTAAAAAAAAAAAAGAAGAAGATTTTTTCCCATGTGCTGAGAGGCTGTGTAGAGCGCAGCAGATATTTTAGTTTTTAAATTGAATCCCAGACCTTTTTCAGACACTTTTTTTTTGCCAAGACTTAACAGTTTAAGTCATTTCTCTCCAGACAAATCATTCTATATGTACGACTTTTCTCCACACAGCATGCATGGAGGCTGTGAATGGATCTCCTGGGAGTTTGGTTTTATTGCAGCTGGAAAAGTTCAACCAAAAATCATTTTTAATGAAATGACTCGTCGCCGTCTTCCCTGGTGCCAGCGTAAAGTTTTTGGCTTGGTGTATATATCCTTTCTTGTTCCCATTTTGATTGAATGACTCACAAACTAAAGGACTTGTCTCTGTCTTCTAAATACACACTCAGTCTCCGTCAGGACCAAATTCATCCATAAGCCTTTGTAATCTTCTTTGCCATGACTGTATTTACCAGAACCTGACATGTGTTTTGTTGTTGTGTTGCGTTCATGTCCTTGCCATTGATTTATCCTCACCTCTGCAGCTGTCGAGAGCTGTTACCGATGATGTGTGCGTGGTTTTTCTTTTTGTGAGCCTGCTTCTCTCCTCCTTTTCTGACGCGACACGTCAGCACCAGCTGTCAGACGAGCAAAGTAGGAAGAAGTCCAAAATGTGAATGTGTGGAAGACGACAGGGACCAGTGACCTTAAAGCGTCTGAGGGCAGCACACTACGATTGTGCACATAAGTAGAACTTAGTATTGAAAGCTGGTCTTTAAATAGATTGCGTTGTCTCTTTGGTTCGGCAGGACGTAGAGTTGTCTCTCAGCATCTATGGCTCTGTGTACATTTTGGCACTTTCCATTATTATCTTGATCCAGGTCAGTCTTAGTCATCAGATCGCCTTTGTTCATGATCCTTTAAGACACAGTTTGCAGCTTTGTGTTTCCTGACTTGTGTTTGTTTTGGATCCTCGTGCCACCATCTGGAGCTGATTCAGCACTTTTGCCGACAGTAATTTTCCTTGTTTTCACCATAAAGAAAAGGTTTGCAATTTGGCAATTTTTTCGCCTGATTTATAATTCCCATGGACCGCAGTTCACTTCTCACTACGTTTTATCGCTTGTATATTTTCACTCCGCATAGGTTTATGTGTTTTCAATCCACTACGACTGGTGAAGACATTTGGAAACGTCTTCTTTTACCCACAAAGTAAAACATTCCTCATGTACAAAGATTCTGAGCTTAAGACTTAAGACATAACTTTCTTCCATTCTCTCTTTGTTTTTACCTTATTGTAAGATTTCACATTTGTGCTTCAGTAATGACCAGAATTGCCTCCTCAAAAGTTTTTCTTCCCCCCTCAGCTCTTGCCTCTGAGTGCATTTCTGTCTTCCTTGCCTGAAGGAATGCTTTGGAACCTTTTCAGTCTGAGGCTGTGAAAAAAAACGTCTCCTTTTTTTTTTTGCTCTTTGAGTTGGACTAAGATAGAGGGGGAAGGTATTTAGAGAAAGAGTAAATAGGAACGTGTGTGTCTATGTGTGTGTGCAGTCTCCAGCTGTGGAATGTTGAGTCGGCAAGAAGAGCTCAGTGGCACGTCTGGAACCAATCAGAGAAGGAGGGCTCAGGGATATGAAGGGTCACAATGAGGACTGAAAAAACCAGATGAAGAAGGAGAGAAAAAAGGAGGAGTTATGGATGTAGGAAGAGAGGGGAAAAAAGCAGGGAAAGGAGTCGAGCAAAGGGTGCAGTGGTTTGTCCCAGGCTTACCCCGGCCTCTGCTGGTTGTTGACTGCACAGGTCTGTGGCCACGTGCAGGAGATGTGAACTTCAGTGGTGATGTGGTGACGGTGCAGCAGCCCGTGGCCGTGCAGGACGGCTCATGTCCCTGTGAATATTAATAACCTGAAGAATCTGTTCAACCTTTTTTTTTTTTTTTTTTTTCATTTGTTTGTTTTTGTGTCACTTTTATATGAAATGAATAAAGTCCATGTTCTCAAAGCCACTGATATCATAGTTATTGGCGGATTATTCACCAAAGATAACACAAAGACAAACAGGTTGGTTTCCATCTTTGCCGTCAAATTTCCATGGCATTTATGTAGATATTATTATAGGGAATTGAGCTTGTAACTGGAAAGTTGCTGGTTCAATTCTGGTAGGGACCATGGGCTGGGTTGCCCCTGAGCAAGGCACACCAATCCGCCCATTGCTCCGCAAGCACCTGGCTTGTGTGTAATTCACTATCAATATTTAGTGTGTGTGCAAAAATGACTAATTCTGAATCTGCTGTGTGAAAAGTTGGCTGCAATGCTGTTGTTTATCCACAAGAGGGCACACCTCGCCTGCTTTGTTAGACAGCTCCTGGTCGCGTTGACCGTTGACTGACACTATCACAGACCTGGGTCACTTCTATTCCACCTATCTATGAATACATCACCATTGTTAAAATTAATTGTTAAAAGAATGTTTAATCACTGGTCCACGTTTCTTTAATCAGGTATGAGAGTTAACAAATCACACAACCTATCTGCAAAAAATACACAGAATTAAATACATAAATACAAATATACGTGCAAATTGCATTATAGGTGCATTAACCACACAGTTAAGACAATACAACGACCTGAAGGTTATTAAATATACAAATCATTTCTAAATGTTCATTTCCAAAATTAATATATTCATATTAACTGTTTATTTCCTCATGTACACTCATGGACCACAAATAAAGCATGTTCAGGGATGGTCCATTGTATACCTTGGTTTTTATTTACTGCTCACTTGATGGTTTCCCCGTTTCTGTCGTATGATTTATTCATATGAAATATTTAGAGCTGCCCGTCTGCCACCAACAACCATGCAACGTCTCTTTAATCACTCTTTAACTCTTCCACATTCTGATGAACTTCAGTAGGTGGACTTAGCCACGTCTGTAGGCGAGTCGCTGCCTTACAATTGGCTGATTTGCCTTGACAAGCAGTTGAACAGGTGTACCTAATAAAGTGGCCTGTGTGTACATACACAGCAGCTATACTGGTCAGGCTCCACCACCTCCATCCCACAGCTGGATCATATGAGGCCAACATGGAGAAAATTACACTATATTTTAACTCGACAACAACATCTGCTGTGATGGAAACTTGTGGCCTTTTTTTCCTCACCAAACAAAACAAACCAAAAAAAAAATCTGCACCTCTGCAGCATCACATCTGAGCCGGTTAACTGCTTGTTATTCAAATTAAACTGGCTCTGTGTAATCCGTCTCACTTAGAATGGGGTGTCAGAACTCATCCAACAGTGCGTCTCAGGCAATCTGTTTAAAGCCTCCCGTGGTTGTGTATTTCAGCTGTTACTGTATTTATAAGACGTCGTCTTGTTGTTTTTAAAGTGTGTCTCTATAGTGTGAGGAAACTTTTCTGTCGTATCGCAGACACAGCTCCACCGAAAGTCCCGTAACTTGTTGTCTTAGTACCTTGTTGTGTTGAGGCTATTACTGTTCTTAAGTGCTTTTGCTCTCTGTTGTCCTCTGTGTAAAGTGAGGTGAACTCGGGGGCGTCTGGCCGTGGACCTTTGGAGACGAATTGCTTGATGCCCGCACGTCTGTTATTTTCCGTATTTACCACAATTCCTGCACAGTTCTTTTTTTTTTTTTTTTATATTTCAGGTGCGTTATAAAAAAATATCACAATGGCCAAACAAATACACGTCATTAAAAATGTGTCTCCATGGCAACAGCTACAGCAACAGAATGTCAGCCTGAGATGTTTCCAGCCAGTTTTAATCATAATGATTTTTGGTTTGTTGTTTGTTTGTTTTTGTCAGTAGTTCAGTCTAGTCAGAACTCTCTGGGAGGGCAGTTTAAATGTGTCAGTGTCAGGTGGAGAAAGGTTGAATGGCGACGGGGATTTAACGCAGCCTGTGGCTTTCTCTTTGCTTAGGAAGCAGCCATTTTGCCTGAGGCGTCCTGAATGCACCTGTCAGGGGGTTTTGGACAGCAGCGGTGGAGGTCTCTGCTGTGGCAGGAACAGAGGAACAATAAGCACTGCTTCATTCCTCCTTGAGACACTCAAGTAAAAAACACTTCTAGACCAATTAACCACGAGATGAGGAGGGAAATGAGATGGAAAGCCTCAAATATCTCGGCTCATGTCTAATCAACGCCCTCTTAATTTGAGGGTTTGGTGTTAGGATCCTGCTCTTGTGACGGCCGTAAACTGCTGTTTATTTCCCTTCTTCCTGTCTTAACAGTGTTGGCACTGCAGCTGAGAGCGAGGGAGGAACCAGAGAGAAAACAGCGTTAACAAGTGAAATTAAAAACCCATTCACTCTCCTCAGTCATCCATTTGGACGCTGGCCAAGGGAGAAGCAGCTGTTGGGCTGGCAATGGAGGAGAGAGAGAGAGAGAGAGAGAGAGAGAGAGGCACAGGGAGTAAGAGTGGATTCTGTAAATGAGAGGAGGCTTTGAAAGGAAAGGAAAGATCATCGTTTTCTCAGAAGTGGAACAAGTTCCAAAACATGTTATATATAAAACATGTTTTGTTTTTTTTAAAGAAAAACAACGCAGGCTTTTAACCAAACAGCACTTTGGTTCTTTTTTAAATCTACAAAACAACATGAATGATTAAAGTGAAAGGATTTGTTAGAAACTTTGGACTGTGTGCTGTTTGGTGCATGTCAGTGTGTTGTCATACGCTGGTGCAGGTGTGTAACATCATGTTTTGTGTAACATTGTTCCTCATTTTTTATTTTCATTACACACGTTTTCCACAGTGTCAGACGACCTGTTCCTCCCTCGTTCCTGTCAGATGTGTTCAGTTAACTCTCCTTTCAGTTCCTGCCAGTTTGTCTTATCTGTGTCCAGCGTTTAATTTGTGCTTTCCTCGTGTTTATTCTTTGTGGTTTGATAGTTTTGCCAATTCTATTGACTGCCTGTGCATCAACCAACCTTTTTTTCATTGCGAAAACTCATTTTTGCTTTATTTTGTGATGGCTTTTTTTTGTTAAAACGTGGAAAACTCAAAATTTCAAGGCAACTTACTGCAATCAATTTTTGACTTTACAGCCCAATAAAAGATCTCAAGTTTCTAAAAAAGTTCCATCAACTAATATACTTGTGTTAGATTAACTTAAATAAAGTCAAAATTCTGTTTTCAAACAATTAACTAATCTTGTTCAGATAAAAAGAAAATATATCATTTAGAATTTTGAGTTGGCACAACTCTAACTTACAAGTTTGTTTAACAAAATAATAATAGTTGATGGAACTTTTTAAAAACTCAAGATCTATTGTTGGTCTGTAAACTCAAATAATTGATTGCAGTAAGTTGACTTGAAATTTTGAGTTTTCTCAACTTTTTCTTTTTTCCAGTGTATGCAAAAAGTAACATAATCCTATCCAATATGTGTGTAGATAAAGTTTAAAGAGGTGTTTGTCTAGGATCGTCATTAAGGCCCGAGCACTCACGCAGTGGTGCGAGCATCTATTGTTCTTGCAAGAATTATTATTAATCCTTTTTCTCCCCCAAATGATCTCGAATTTGGACGAAAATTGGCACGCAAATCAGAACTGGCGAAAAAAAATGTTATAAAATAATGGCAATGCGAAAAAAAAAAACAATGCAAAGTGGCTCAGTAGCGCCCACTTCAGGTCAAACGCCTATGGAGCAGGCCCGAACCTTAGCTGGGAACGTGGTTCAGCCCAAGACGAACAAAAATCCCCTTGGGTCCATGACCTCGACTCAACAGGAAGTCGACCATTTTGAATTTAGTGTCCGTAAATTGACATATGTCGTTTATAGTAGCATTAAACTTTGTACGTGACACAAGAGACCGACCATGAACATTTCTACAAACACAAACTTCATCCCAACACGATCACGTCAGCAATTGGGCGGTGGCTGCAAGGGCTCGCAGTATTTGTTGTAGAGCAGGGGTCTCCAACAGGAGCTTGTGAGCTACCAGTAGCTCCAATTCCCTTTCCGAGTAGCTCCCCAAAGGTTTCAATAATGAAACATACCCCAGCTTATATTTTACCCCTTCTAACACTAAATTATTATTTGCCAATTAGTTGTCAAACAGTTGTGCTGCTGTCAGTTTGATGTGTGTGTGTCAAATCAAAGTCCAGAACAAGACTGTCTTTGTTTGGGTTGAAATAAGCATTGATGATTACGTTGTAAGAGTCAGACATATGACTTGAAAAAGTCATACAGAAATACAGAAAATGTAGAAGTTTGGGGAACACAAGAGACTGCAATGACACTAGCAATAAGTGCTGAAAATGTGCTGAAGTTTGTAATGCCACCATAATACTATAATGTATTTCTCAATATGAGTCTATTTCTCGGTTATTGATATACAATATATTATGATGTACTTTTCGGGCAAACTCAATTTAGAAACCTGCTCACGGTAAAGTCGCTGTGTAATGTCTGCAATTCATCACACTGGTGAAAATCTGGTCTTTTAAACACAATGTGGTTATAATGTCATTGATTCGCAGCATCGCCAACAAAAGCCTGATATGATTCTACATTTTTAAAGACATTGCTTGTGACCATATAATATAAATGGTATCGAAAAAATCAGTGAAGGTTGACGAGTTTCTATCCTCTCACGGTAAATTGTACATCCTCATATTGTCTCACATTTCCTATTGCCATGGAGGTAAATGGATTTTAACTGAAAAATGACTTTCATCAAAACATTTCAATGAACCATTTTGTTCTACAGGGCCACTGTGGAACATTAAGGATGCTTTATTGGCAGTAATTTAATAAACTACCCATAAGTATGTTTGTAATCACTCACTCACTCATGTTCTACTGCTTTATCCTCCACGTGACAGTCGCAAGGGGACTGGAGCCATCTGATGTAGGACGAAATGCGGGTTCACACCCTGGACCATCGCGTGGTCGACACCCAGAGGAAAAACAACATGCACAAAGTTGAACCAGGATTTGAGGCAGTGACCTTCTTGACTGTGAGGCACCATTTTGTTATCACTGACACACTAACTCACTCTTCTTCTACTTGCTTTATCCTCCACACGAGGCTCACGGGTCATAGGGCAAAAGGTGGGGTACAACCTTGACAGGTGAGTTATCAAGAGACAAACAACCACTCACCCTAACACTCACCGTCAATTTACCAAATCCCCACAATTTTTCAATATTTCTGACAACTTTTACTTTTACTCCACTACATTTCCAAAATAAAATGTGTACTTTTACTCCTCCTACTTTTACTACTACTCGCGATACAGTTTCCCTTAACCATCTTTGTTACTTGTTACTACAAAATAAAAGTTGGTGATGTGATGCCTGTTTGTTTTCGCTAGTTGTCTTTAGCGGCACCAGCTGTTAGCCGCAGATTTCAGCTCCAAATGGACTTCAAACACACCAGCGTCTTGTTGTTTACCGTGTCCGACACCAAAGCTCTGGTTTCTGTTGTACACTCCGGCAGGGCCGTTTCAAGGAATTTGGGGGCCCCAAACAAAATGGACATGGAGGCCCAGGCCCAAGGCTTGCTGCTGTCAGCAACTACTGAGAGGTGCCCCCTTGAGGGGGATCCCGATAACGGTGTCATTGCACCTACTGCGTTGACCATCACAGAAATTAAAGGGGCGCTCACACAGTTTATCGTTGCATTTTATTCATAACCAGTCGTTGTCTTGGGGCCCAAGGCCAGCTCGGGGCCCCAAGGAATTGCTTGGTTTGCTTGCCTTCTCACGACGGCACTGCACTCCGGACGCCGGGCTTCAACTATCAGAATGACGTTGTACTTTTACTTTTACTTCTAATACTTAGGTACATTTTATATGACAAAATTACTTTTGACACTTAAGTATAGTAAATGTCAGGTACTTTAAGACTTTTACTCAAGTAATATTCTACATGGTGTCTTTAACTTCTACCGAAGTCCTTTCCTGGTGACATACTTGTACTTTTGCTTAAGTATTTGAAGTACTTTATACAAGACTGACTTCATGTATCCATGGTGTGTCACCATCATCACTTTAATATAAAAAAATGTTGGTCCCGTTAGAATATGCCTATTTAAAGGAGGATCTATGAGAACCTCATCAGCTGATGAACAACTCAATGCAAAGGCCACCAGGGTTCTGCACATGGGAAAGGGAGTCCTCTGTTTTGACGCACTCTGCAGTCTCACCTTTAAATGTCACTAGTTCTTACCCCCTAGACGCCCAAACGCATGGTTCCACAACTTAAATCAAAACTGCACGTGATAAACTGGAAACTACCTGGATATCGACAAAAAAGTACATTTTATGGCTCTAACGTAGGTGAAACCAAAGCTCACTGAAGAGGAGCAGGTCTGTTAAGGCGCACTTGCACTTGCACCTGCATCGTTTTTCTACAAAGGCATCGCAGAGATGATGGCGTCTCCGTCTCTGTTATCTACAGTGGCATGAGCCTTTGGCTGCGACTGCTTCTGGGGCGTCATCACTCAGTGTACGAAAGCTCTCTATCCACCTGTTGTCACCGCGAGATCCTTGTTTTTGTCGTTGGCCGAAATCCTTCAAACTGCGAGTGTGGAGTCAATATAATAATCTCCACTGCCACTGGGTCGCCTGATAAACACTTTGCAGGAACACTGGCATGCCCAGAGACGCTTCACTTCACTCCCAGCTGAGAAGAGAAAGAAACCCATCAGGAATCAGCCATTGATTTTTAGTCCCAAGTAATGAAAATGAAAACAAACCCGGGTGCAGAGATTCTCCTCATCACACATACTCTTTATGTTAGACTTCTCTCGCTAGACTTCGGAGCGCTTGATATCACACGTTGAATTCTGTCCCACAAATGATGCAAAATCACTGCCACTGTATTTTAAATCCCTAAAGATGAGGAAATAAATAAGAATCTGCTGTGAGGCTGCAGGGTGCTTAAACCAGCTCTGTGTTTGTGTCATTAAACTGCAACCACAATGGTAAAAATGTCACTTCTCTACATGTTTGTTTATCTTTTTACATTCTGTACAAACTCTACTGACATCCACTGCAATGTGTGTGTGTGTGTGTTTGCTCTTGCAGTGTTTTTATTCATTGATATTCCATTGAATTCACTTTTAAACACATTTTTATTAAACATTAAAATGTGGCAAGATGGTTAGTAACTAATTTCCCTGTGGGGTGACATTGTCAGAAGAGACATTTTAGTTTTATACGCACTTTAATCTGTGTCTAAATCACAGGCCATACACAACAAAGTGAGATACTCACTCACTCACAAACACACAGCACCAGGACGAGAGCACGAAGAGAAGGAAGGGGAAAAAAACCAAAACATTTTGCTGTCACTTTGCTGTCTAAACTCATCTGTGCTCCTGTCTTTCTTCTCTCCCCTTGTCTTTCCAGTGAGATGCAGCAGTGTTGTGCATCAGTCTGCGTGTGCTTTTCTGTCAGTGATGGACAGTTGTAAGAGAGTGCACTGTATTTGCGGGGCCAGGACGTTGGGACAGCTGCTGTGCAGATTCAGGTTGGTGGAGGCAGCAGATGAGTGGGTTCCTGGGTGTGGTGCAGTTATCTCCTCTGTGCAGATGAGACCACGTCCTCGCCTGTGGGATGCTGCTCGTTCTCAGGCCAAGGACGGTGTCCATGCGGTGAAAGGAAATTATGGCCACTCTCCAAGTCTTTGCCTTTGGGGGGGAAACTGGGATGTGCACATGGTTGTCTTGTTTGTTGGCCATTGTTGGGAATGTAATTGGCATACTTAATGGACCATAATTAGGTCCTGCACAGTTTGCATTAATGTCAGTTATGTTCAGGTGATAAATAAATACAGGAGATGAGATTTGGCTGTGAAAAAGTGTCTCACTAACTAAATTTTGTACTATTTCACAGCATTGCCTTCATCGGCAATGTTTGTTTGTTTCTTTGTCAGCAAGATTACACAAACATTACTGCACAGATTTGCAACACAAATATAAATGAATGCAGAAAACAAAACCCATTCAAGTACAGAGATTACACACTCTCAATTTTTTTTAATGTTTTAAAAGCAAAATAGATTGATTTTGATTTAGTAAATCACATATTTCTTATGTTGAGATTCGTACGGTTTAGTGCAGAAGCGGATTAGCGCCACATTATGATTTTGTTTGGAAATAGTTTTTAAAAAAATAAAAAGCCAGAATTCTGAGAAAAATGTAAGAATTTAGAGACTTTAAATTTCACTCTGATCTCAGAAATCTGTTTTTTGTAAGTAAAATTCAGAATTCAGACTTTTTTCCTCAGGAAAAAAAAATCTGAATTGAAAAAAGTCAGAATTCTAATCAGAATTATTTTTTTCACAAAATAAAAGTCAGAATTCTGGGGAAAAAAGTTAGAATTATTGCTTTAATCTCAGAATGTTCACTCTAATCTCAGAAATCTTTTTTTTCTCAGAGTAAAATTCAGAATTCAGACTTTTTTCCCTCTGACTTTAATCTCAGAATTTTCACTATAATATCCAGAATGTTTTTTCTCAAAAAAGTCAGAATTCTGAGAAAAAAAATTCTGAATTGAAAAAAGTCAGAATTTGGACTCTAATCTTAGAATACTTTTTTTCACAAAATAAAAGTCAGAATTATGCGGAAAAAAAGTACGAATTCTTGCTTTGATCTCAGAATTCTGACTCTAATCTCATTTATATTTTCCAGAATAAATGTCAGAATTCTGACTTTCTCAGATGCCAGGCTCTTTTCCAAACATGTTTTACATTTGGCCCTAATCCTCTTCCGTGATATAGAACAGATTATCCAAATACTTAGTTGTTTTTAATTTTGTGTCTAACATACTTATATAATTCTTTTTTGTTCCTTTTTTCTAGGCTCTATAAATGAAAGTCACAAAAGGAAGTGATGTCAAACAGCAGTGACACCATCACCTCACATTCCTCCACCTGCCACATGGTAATTCCTCCCTGTAAACAATAAAAGGCACCATTATCATCACAAACCAGGGACAGGATTAGACACATCCTCATTTGCATGGATTTCCACCCAAAATAATAATAATAAGACGGTTTCAACGAAGGAAGGGAAATAAAGACAAAAGGTGAAGCTAATTTATGGAAAGCTTTGGCTGCTCCGCTGCTAACTACTTTGATGCTTAATCCCTTATTAACCCCCACAATATTAGGCATGAACGTTGAAAATGCACACATGTGCATATTTTATTTCCAGTGCATGCACACCTGGAGGAGCCAAGGATTCCTGAATCTGGGGAGCAGATACTGAGGCCAATATTATCCCTCTGGGAAATAAAGATAGGCTGAGAAGTGAGATGAGGCCACTGTGAAGACGCGCCGCAGAGCAACAACCCAATCCCGCTTGTGTTTACTCTCTCTGGTTTCCAGGGCAATGGCAGGAGGCGCTGCCTTTCCAGTGGAGGCAAACCCACTTAGACGAGAGCATTTCAGCCTTGAGAATAAAAATGTGTGGCGGGTCAGGGGTGTTCCATTACTGCCACTATTTTCTGTTGCAGCGGATTTCTTGGTATTACACAGAGTACATGCATTTGCTTGTGTGTCGCTCTCTGTCTGTGTATGTATGCATTTTTAGATAATCTAACTATCTCTCTGACCAAAGAGCTTCTTGGCTTAATCCCATTATTGACCTGCCTGTGAATAAGACAGCTGTAGATTTCTGTGGGTGCAGGCTGCACTAACAAGTACTTATCTAATCCATTTTTTTTTTAGTTAGAAGTTAGAATACATGCACCCATGCTGTATGTGTGTGTTTACATGTATTTATATATCTTTGTGAGGATCACATCTGACTTGTGAGGGGATTTTGGCTGATCTCTATGTTCTGCCACACCTTAAAAGGGCTGTTTATGGGTTAAACCCTGGTTTTTCGGCTCATTTACAGCGACTAGGAGGTTTTTGACCATAAAAACAAGTTAATGTGTGTAAGTAGGCCTCCATAACTAACATATATGTGTGATAGGACCACTCTATGGGACTTTTAAGATCTGGTTCTAGGTTAATTTTAGGGTTAGCTGTGATTTCTTTTTTCTCTGAAAAAAACCTGTCCGGGGTTGGGGTTAGGGTTAGGGTTAGGGTTAGGGCACATCTGGTTGCGTACATTGAACCGCAGAAAAAGAATAACGTCCGTTGTGGAGGTGTTTCACGAGCGACAGTGTCTTCTGACTCTGGGTCAAAGTCATTAAAGGGACTGCAGCGGGGAGTTGTGACAAAACTATTTTTAAACATTGTTAAAACAATATTTTGATAATGAGTAGCAGTGCATCTACCGTTCCAGAGGGGGGAGCTGTGGGTGTGCTGAATATGTCACTTCCGGGTATTGGCCAATCCCAAGACAGTTGGAAAGGCTCTACGCTGGCTGGCCAATCACAACACACTCTGTCTTCTTGGGGTGAGATTTATGTCTATCTATACTATCGGCTCGTTTACAGCAACTAGGAAGTTTTTGACCATAAAAACAAGTTCATGTCTGTAAATAGACCTCCATAACTAACATATATGTGCAACATGACCACTCTATGTGAGCTTTAAGGTTACAGTAAGGAGCTATAGGGAAAGCATTCATGTCTATGAGTGTCCTCACTAAAAGAGCTGTACAAACATGTGTGTGTGTTCCAGTTATTACTCATGTTGTGGGGACCTAAATCTGTTCACACAGTCACATTATGGGGACTTGTCTTCCTCATGCGGACAAAAAGCAAGTCCCCATAATGTAGATGGTTACATATCAAGGTGAAGACATGTTGGGTGGTTAGGACAAGGTTAAGGTTAGGTTTAGGCCAGTAGTTGTGGCTAAGGTTAGAGCGAGTCTCCAGGAAATCAACGTAATGTCTTCAGAAGTCATGGAAACCAGACAAAAACCAAGTCCCCATAACATACATTTTAAGGTGAAGACATGTTTTAAGGGTTAGGTTGAGTTAGGGTTTGGGTTAGGGTTAGGCCAATAGTAATTATGGTTAAGCTTAGAGGGTTGGGGTTAAGTCTCCAGGAAATGAATGTAAGTCAATGCAATGTCCTCTGAAGTCATGGAAACCATGTGTGTGTGTGTGTGTGTGTTCACCCAGTGGTTTGCAGCTGAGTGTATCCCTCTGTGAAGGAGACGGCGTATTGTGAAAGAAATTTCATTGGAGTCATCGGTGTTGGTTAAATCGTGTCTTTACTTCATGCATGAAGGAGAGAATCTGTCACCAAAGCTGGTCTAAATGTTCTCTGACGTTGCTTCAGAGAGCTCAAACATATATACAGTCACATCAAAGCAAGTTACAACAAGACAACCCACTTTCTTTATGACCCACACATGTCATCCTGTGCCCCTCATTCCGACCCCTGCTTTTACAATCCATTGTTTGTTCACAGCTTGACTTTTGGTTAATTGTTATCTTTAACAACATCAGAAAGCCTTACACTAAACCCCCCACGGGAATAGAAAAACTATCTATTTCCCACATTCCTCTCTTTTGACACCAAGTGTCAACTCAATTTATTTGGGAAATCACATAGTTTTATCAACTAACTCTTTACTATGACTATACTCTGCAAACATGTGAGTCTAGGTTAAATTTGGATTTTCAGAATATAACATACATTTTGTAGAGTGTGAGAGCAAAAACCCTTTCGAGCAGTTCAAAACATCCTATTTATCCATTATCCTTTCAGAAAGGGAAACTCTCTCACGGTTCCGCTGCCCCGGCAACCACACACAGGTACTCCATGTTACAAGAAACAGTAATCATACACAAAATGAGCATCATTTAAAAAATCAAACATTGTTTCCATCAAAACAGAACATAAAACATCCTTACAATCTAACATTCCCTTTGCACATAAACACAAAAATACAAACATTCACATATGTTATCCGGTAAATTTGAATGTTAAAACTTCAGTCGTGTTGTCTCCTGAAATGTCCAGACTATGTTGAATCAGTGAATCCTGTTACTGACGTTCAGGGCCCACAGTCCATTTTCTGCTGTATGAGCTGTTGCTTTCATACAGTCAACGTTTTCCCTGTATTTTTGCATCACTTTCAGACCAAATTCTGCTCTTGATCTTGTCGTACACTTCCTTGTACTTGCTCAGTTGACACAATGCCATGCTCCTTCAGACTAAACTGCTGATGATGTTGTTATCATCACAGTTCAAGCTCCTCCTCTCATTGGCTCTTCCACTTCCTTTGCACCCCCCTCGGGTACACTGGTTCACAGCAGCCGCAGCCACTCAACTTCCTTGTCTCAAGCTGAGCTTTCACCATCTTTTCTGAAAGTAAAGCAAACCTATGGACTAGCCTATGGAGGGCAGTCATCTAATGTGGGTTATTTGATATTCAGTACATTGCAATCTTTCAAACAGTGGGTCCTTTCTGCACCTGTGTTAGCATAAGTTCACCTGTTAGCATTCCATGCAGTGTAAGTACTATGATTTAAACATGCAGTTATCCAAAACATAATCAGTTTAGTGTTGTGGTAGTACACTTTTCATTTAATTTTGTTATTAAATCACTGTTGCATTAATTATATCAACCAAACCTTAACTTTAAAATTATCAACGGTAATGACAATCAACCACTCACTTCCATACTCACACCTCAATTTACAACATTCAATATACCTAATTCCCTGGCTAGGAGTTTAAACTTCCACTCTTTCCAAATTCCAAAAACATCTTTCTCAATTTGTTTTACCAACTGCTCTCTCTCTCTAGGTTATCCAATGGTGCTATTACAATCCAATGACAGACTATCAGTTATAACTTTATTTTTCCTAGTGACTACACTATTCATAACTAAATATTTCAACTCTCGATCTGGTAATGGAATTCTCAGTGGAGTATTAAACTACCAAGAAATATTACAAATGTATTATATTATTGCATACACAATTTTAAATTATTTCCTCATTACAAATGTATAATTTATCATATCTTCCATTACATTTATTTAATTTTTCCAAAAATGTAAAATTTGAATTTTGAATTTTATTGTTTCAATATGTATTTCCATTATTGTTCTCCCCCCTTGCAGATTTACTCTGTGCACATTATTACAAATTCTAAGTCTCCTTACTTTCGTTATTTTACCTTTACTTGTATCCTGTGCTTTGTAATCTTTATGAGGTCCTTTATGAAGTCAGCATGTTCCTTAAAGACCTAAAAAAAATTCTTAAGATTTATTTCTTTAAACGTTTAAATTAAATACCTAATTTTGTTCAGACCAGGCATTAGTTCTTATTTCAATTTAACAGCTTAAATACAATTCACTGTGACAAACTAAAATATCAGAATATATATATTTCAATCTATTTGCATACATCTTAAATCTGCTGAAAATGTTTAACTTAAATTTCTTCATCCAAATCTTTTTAGTATATCTCCACATTTGAATTGTATGTGTAGCTTACTTACAGTGACTTTAATCCTGTTGTTTTCCTTTCAAAGTTTTTGAGAGTGTGAAGTTTCACACCACACAGGGGGAGTGAGCAAATGTCAGAGAAACATGATAATAGAGTAACATATGGATAACCACTCCTACTTCACAGAGAGTCTTCAAGTTTCATTTCTCACTAAGCCAGTGAAAAGTACACTGCTCCAAATCACAACAAAAACAACCATTCTCACTGCACATTGATTTCCCAATTGCCACTTACATCATTATACATCATTATACATCACTAAAATAACATTTACAAAAACTTACATCACCAACAATTGATATACTGTTAATCTTTCCTTTGATTTTAACCTAATCAATGTCAATCAAACCAATATGTCACCACCTTGAAGCAGAAAACCATTTCCAAATTAGCACATTTGACCTTGTACTAAGTTTAAATAACAACACACTTCAGACAACCTTCAAACTCTCCAAGACACTCCTCACATTATTTACAGAGACACATTCACTCAAAGTTATTTCTGCAGAGTCAGTTTCCTATAAGTCAGTCAGATCTGTTAGTGGATTCACGGATTGAATCAGGTAGTCATCCACTATACCTATATCAAATGTATGTAATTGTTCTTTAATAATGTCCAAAATTATCATAAGATATTTATTTGGTCAATATGAGTTCACCCAAGGCTTTGAGAAGAAAAAGAGCGTCCCCAATTTCTCCTCTCTTGGCGATTCATCTGAAAACAACATAGCGTCCTATGTCGTTCCTCATGACCTTTATTATCTCCTAGCCTAATTGTAGATTACTTTACTTATTATTCATTTTTATTCTTAATTAATATTTTAACCCTATAGTGACTGTATTGTATATTTCAGATGTTAGTTGGTTACCACTTCAATCATTTTCACATCACATCAACATCATCCACCAACACACATCCCTTATCTACAATGAGACAAAGCCATTTGCAAATCAAACAAAATCTTGTCACACCTTCAACTTAAAAACTATTTCCATTTCTCTACTGGGCCTTTCAAAGCACTCTTGAACAGCTTGAATTCTCCCATTCATTCATTCACATTCATGCTCTACATCAGAGGTGTCAAACTTATTTTCACTGTAGGCCACATCAGCATACTGGTTGCCCTCAAAGGGCCAGATGTAACTGTAAGACAGAATAAATATAACTAAAAATGCAAACGCAACCTCAGAAAAAGACTTTGAAGCACGGGTGATTCTTCAGCCACAATTTGACCATTTGTTGTTTCCCTTAAATTTACACGTACTCTACATAAACCACACTTATCAAGAGCCGTTAAGGACTTAGTGTCTTGATCAGGGACACTTCATCCTAGACAATCTTCCTCTCATTAACCATCTCATGCATCATATAAAACACAGGAACAAATTAAACTGAGCTAACTCAGCCCCAGCCACACATCATCACCTCCATAGTGACAAGAAATATATAGTTCTTATAACAAAAAACAAAGTTCCTATTATTTATTTATTTAATTAATTAATGTGTTATATTGTAACAGTTGTTTTTACTATTTTTTTTATTTGTATGTATTTTATTCAACATTTTAATCAAATCTCAACTTCAACTTTAACTTATTCTTTCCACTTTTATTACTTTCCACAGTCTTTCCCTTATCAACTTACTTTTCCTTGCTTCTCAAACAACTTCATCATTTTATAACAGTCTATTGAACATCCAAAAACCTCCAAAAGCACATGATTACCATGCACAATAAAACACTAAAAAACTTCCTCATCTTCTAGGTTCTGGTGTGTACGTGTGTGTAGGTGCATAACCTGTTAATTGTCAAGTCATTCTGATGAATCCTCAACTCGTCTGGGTTTCCTTTCTCCTTCCCCCCTCCAGCCTCCTTGATCTCTGTCCTTTTGAGCCTTACATTGTCGAGCCCAATGTCCAAATTTGCCACAATTGTAGCAGCTCTTATCTCCATCAATTCTCCATCCTCCTCGTCCTCCTCCTCTTCCTCCTCCTCTCCTGCCTCCACAATTGATGTTGTCTCGGAAATACACATCAGAAAATGCAAACGCATACTTTTCAACTTTTCATACCACTTATCTGACCTTGTCGCTTTCGGACTTCCTGTGACACTTCCGGTATGTGCAGGAACGGAGATAGGAGGTGCAGAGTGAGAAGGAGGGGGAGAGATTGGAGCAGAGGCCTGGGCTGGAGGTGGCGGTTGTTGAGTGCTGATGCACGGGGGATGGAGACCCAGAGGCGTATTTCTCCTGTTTATCTCAGTTGGAGTTAAAAACAGAATTAAATTTATAACATCCTGCATCTCTTCTTCCTGTCTTTTCTCAATTCCCTTAGACTTAGCCTCAATCTTTTCTACCAATTCTTCGCATTCTTCTAGCAGTAGTTTTCCTCTAAAACCATACTTCTTTTCCCACTTTTTTATATATTTCACATTATCTAACGCTTTCTGGCTCATCCGTTTCACATCTCCTTTAAGTTGAACCTCGTCAGGTTCACAACATTTATAACTGTTAGAGTTTCCCATTTTTTATACTT
Organism: Microchirus variegatus; assembly: GCF_963457635.1. Taxonomy (NCBI): domain Eukaryota; kingdom Metazoa; phylum Chordata; class Actinopteri; order Pleuronectiformes; family Soleidae; genus Microchirus; species Microchirus variegatus. Next base: position 20,304,690 of record NC_139811.1, on the reverse strand, counting down.
TTTTATTTTTATTTAATTTTTTTTTTAACCTGCTTTTTTTTTATTTTACCGGTTTTACCTACCATTCCTCGAATGGGTGTGATATCACTTACAATGGGCTATCTTCTTCGGTTTTCAACTTCCTTTTCTTAACTTTGTTTTTTCTTATTCTCACACTAACTTTGGATAATCTTTTCAGCCAGGTGGTTTGTACGACACATTCGTTCCGAGCAACGCACCCTTGTAATATCCACAGAGGATATTTAAGACACTGAATAAGTTGTCACAAAGTTTATATTTATTATTACATTCACACGCCCATTTTATTATAGTGGGGAATTTTTATAATCATGCAACTACTATTGCAGTTCAAACGTTTTTCTTTTTTTTTTTTTTCTTATTATTTTTCTTATTATTTTTATCTGGATCCTTTTTTTTTTTTTCTTTTTCTCAAAGCTTAAGCTAGTCTCAATACCACAAAGGAATTACATGAGACGGTCCCGATTACCACAAAGGAATTACACCAGACCAAATATTCATACCACAAAGGAATTATAGAATATATCGACATTCATACCACAAAGGAATTATAGAACATCCGGACAGCTACCACAAAGGAATTACGACTGTCCACCTAGGTTTTAACAAGATTTAAAAAACACCGTACTCACTTTTAAATAGATGGAGCGTCCGCTGGTCAGCACCCGATCCTAACTTCAGGCGGAATTCCTGTCCTCCTTGGTGGAGCGGAAATTTCCTTACCGGTATTAACCTTCAGTCAGAACTCAGGCCCTGAGCAGTAGAACGTCCATCCCATCCTCGTCGCCAAAATGTGAAAGAAATTTCATTGGAGTCATCGGTGTTGGTTAAATCGTGTCTTTACTTCATGCATGAAGGAGAGAATCTGTCACCAAAGCTGGTCTAAATGTTCTCTGACGTTGCTTCAGAGAGCTCAAACATATATACAGTCACATCAAAGCAAGTTACAACAAGACAACCCACTTTCTTTATGACCCACACATGTCATCCTGTGCCCCTCATTCCGACCCCTGCTTTTACAATCCATTGTTTGTTCACAGCTTGACTTTTGGTTAATTGTTATCTTTAACAACATCAGAAAGCCTTACACTAAACCCCCCACGGGAATAGAAAAACTATCTATTTCCCACAGTATATGCAGAGACGAGCTCCATTGTTGGCATAAATTGCTTTGCCCAGGCATGATGCACCGGCCCCCTCCCCACCCTCCACCACCACCACCACCACCCCCACAATACTGATCGATCTAATCCTTACCTATAATGAGTTTCTCTGTCTGAGAGCGAGGGGTGGGAGCCAGGACATGGAGTGGAGAGGAGAAGTGAGCGGGAAGAGGTGGAGCAATGATGAGGAGTACACCCTGTTGTTGTTGCTGGTGATTATGAGGACGACTGACTTTGCCACGGAGAAGAAGCTGCGTAATATTTACAACCACGCGAAGGCTTCAAGTTATAATGTGACAGCACATTAGCGTCATGAGGTGAATTATTTGAAAACAGTTAATGACACACTCTGTTATATTGCATCGAGCGGTGAGATACAGTAAGCACCATCAGAATGTAGTAAAATACAGTAATTATACTTTTATTTATAGAGCATCTTTCATATATAAGTGCACCTTAAAATGTTAAAACAATACATATTTTTTTGAAGATTATAAAAAGAGAAAGTGCATAAACGGATAAATAAAAAATATACTATAGAAAGTGATTTTAAAAATCATACAGGGGCGGGGGAATATAAAACATCCAATAAAAGGCAGTGATTTAAAAGCATCCATAAAAGTCAACAATGTTAAAAGGCAGAAAAAGAGAAGCAAAGGCGCTCTGTGTCCACCAAATGCTTGTCTGAATATAAAGGGCTTGTTTTTGAAAGATATCCGTCTGATGTGGCTGCATAGGCACGGTGTTCCACAGTTTTCGGAGCTAAAAGCAGCTTCTCCGTTGGTTTTGTGGGAAATGAGGAACAGTTAAAAAAAAACAAAAAAAAAAACAGGCATCAGCAGAGCTGAAGATTCTGGCTGTGTGACATGGTGTTAGAAGATCTGAAGGAAGAGTCCTGAACAAGCAGGAGTTTGTCAGTCAGCAGGGTTTGTTTTTGGAAAGATAGAGAAAAGTGTATTACCATGAAACCATTAATTAGCCTCTCACTCGTTGTTTATCTCTTTGTTCTCCACATGAGGGTCACAAGGCGGCTGGTGCTAATCCCATCTGACTTATGGTGGAAGACGGGGTCCACCCTGGACAGGTGACCAGTCCATCACAGTAACACACACAGAGACAAACAACCAGTCACCATTCTCTCAATTAACATCTGCATGTTTTTGTACCTCAGGAAACCGGAGAACCCAGAGAGAACCCAGAGAGAACACACAAACTCCTTAAAAGCCAAACCAGGATTTGAACCGGTAAGCTTCTTGCTGTGAGACAACAATGCCGTTGTGTCGTGTGGCTCATTAGCTTCTCTGCATCTGATTTTGGTGACAATCTTTATTATTTGTGAGAGAAAATTGCCTTTGTCACATTGCAAACTTGTAGCTTTAAATCCATAGACACACAAGACTCTTGACTTCCAGTTGGGTCAGGTAAGACCAATTTAATCCAGCACTAAGTGTTTCTGTTATTGATTAAGTCAAGTAAGTTTTATTTATACAACCCACACAGACTGTACAGCGAGTGTCACACTTTATCCTTAGACCCTATTAATGTACACCATGACATTAACTTTGTATTATACACTAAAACTTCTCCACACCATATCAAGGTTATAGTAATAGTAAGGTAATAGTTTGGATTTGTATTTCGTTTTTAGTTAGTTTAGTCTGTGGTTTACTTTACGTTACGTTTTTATTGGTTTTAGTGTTTTAGATTTTTGTAATATAGAGTATTTGCAAGATGCAAAAAGTTTATAATAAGTATTGTGTCTCCAATAAAACTTTTCAAAATTGCCAGCAGAGACAATATAAATACACTTCATATGAAAGCAAAATTATTATGAATGAATCTAATTTACAAAGAAGAAAACTAATGGAATTGTTGTCTCGCGGAGCTCCGCTTTGTCCATAAAACACGAGAGTGCTGGCGAGGACATCGGCATCCGAAAACCGGAAGTCTGCGAAAAGTTCTATTCTTGGCTCCACAGTGCAGCACAGAGTTCTACATAAACGTCCAGCCTCAGAGGATTTATCTGTCCAGTGAATACATGTTATATATGATGACAATGTGCCTGCTAGCGCCTGCAAATTATCACTTTTCCAAATGCTAACTGCTGTTAGCTCCCAGTAGCCTCTGTGGCTGATGTCATTTCCTGTTCCTTAAGTTTCATTTTACTCTTTTTTTAAGTTGGACCTAAAGAGATACTACTAAACAGAGCGTTCTAAACAGGGCTGTTTTGGCAGGGTGATTGAACTGCTGTGGTGCTTCATCCTTATGGTATTTTGACCAAAGCATGTCACAGACATGTTCATTAGAACACCAGGGAACTAGGTTAACTTGGAGAAATACGGTATAATATGCCTCCTTTAATGCTATTGTTTATTTTTGTTTCAGTTAAAAAATATTTTTCAATTTTAGTTTCTGTTATTTTGTTAGTTTCCGTTAACTATAATAACCTTGCATATTTTTTGTGACCTAAACTCTGTATTTTGGAGATTTAACAAAGATAAAATGAGTTATAAACACATCTGTACTCAATTCCCTCACTCACACCACTCTTCCTTGGTGGTGTTTAATCATCTCATATGTACTTGAAGCCACACACTTTTGCAATGTTTCAAGGAAAGGTCTTTTCTGTTCTGACATTTACCTGCAACATGTGGTAATCAACATTTTTCCATGCTCCCGGACCAGAATAGCCCGGCAACCATTCCCCAAAAGCACAAAGTTTGTGTACACACATAAATTTTTGGCTGCTCAACCCCGAGAACACAAATCGAACAACCCTCAAAATGTCATGGCTGCTCAACTGGAACGAGCTCCAGTGGGATGAAGCCAGTGAGGTAACAATGAAAGGCAATGTTGCTTCCCTCTTGCAGAGAACCCGACTGCCAAAAGAGACGAATAGCAAAGCCGAGACGCTGAGACAGAACAGACAGCATCGCCTGTAGTTCACAGGCTGACTGTCCATCATCTCCCACAGAGCCGGCACCATGAACATCAAGGTAGAAGACATGAAGATTTTTCTACTCCATGAAAAAGCTTTAGACGAGTAATAAGTCACACAGAGCCAACATCTTTGTGACTATATATCACTCGTCTCTGAACCTTCACACACCGAGTTCGCGAGGCCTGCGATCTAATTCCTCTCATCCCTTATCTTCAAGGAACTTTGAGACAAAAGGAAAAGTGCACTGTCTATTAAGTTTAAAAATGATCTATGAGAACTTTCTCCTCTGCGAGAGTGCACCACTGTTCTTATCGTTCTTGCGAGTGGTAGCTTCCCTTTCTGTCTGTTATCAACAGAAACACCACAATTGGAGGCAAGTAGGGCTACAACTGATAATAAGTATTATTATTATTTGCCATTATCCACTACAAATCAATCATTCAGTCTAACTTATACTCGTTCAGTCCCTGTTCAAATGCGTGCCTGTGTGTTTTTTTTGTTTTTTTTTACCAATATCTCCTACATTTCTTATCCAAATAATGTGAAAGTCAGCACTGCACACACTGGTGCCCTTTGTAGGTCAACTCCCAAGTTTGGTGTCTGTCAAACGACCTGTTGGACAATTATGCAAAGAACACACAGATGAATGGAACATTAGTTGGTGCTGTGCGTGTGTGTGTGCGTGCGTGCGTGTGTGCGTGCGTGCGTGCGTGCGTGCGTGCGTGCGTGTGTGCTCTTGTACTTGCGGCATACTGAGGACCACTGAGGGTTTTTAACCAACAAAGTGAGGTCATTTTTACCAAGTGAGGACATTTTGGCCGGTCCTCACTTTGTTTTCATTGAAATCACTTCCTTAGGTTGTAAACATGCTATACTCTGTTTTTAACAGAGGTCCTCAATTTGGTACAAAAACCCAGTTTTCCAGTCCTGGTGTTTCACACACTTTTTGCTCTGGGGCACCACCTGCAGATATTTTATGGAACTGCACCCAGTAGTTCTTTATAGATGTCATTCATGAAGTAGATATTTGTAATTGTGTCGATTTATAAAGTGGAAATGTGTGTGTGTGTGTGTGCGCGTATGCGTGTGTTTTTAGGGAGTGTGCCTATAGGTAAATTTGAAGACTTGAGACTTGCGTGACTAATGTTGGTAAGAGACTGGACTTGACTTAAACTTGACTTAAATTACTCTAAATGGCTTCACTATATAATATTTACATTTTCAGAGTTCCTGTTACAATTTGTTTTTGAAACACAGAAATCCCTGGGTTTTACCAACACCTCTGCGTTTCAAATTCCCATGGTTTAATGTGTGCATAATGTCATTATTCTTTATATTTTGGGCTCCGTAGTTGTATTTATTTATTTATAAACCACCAGGCAGTCCTAACATTTTATGAGTTGTACAGTGTTTCTGTAACCGATAAAACTTGTTTTTTTGCATATTTAAATGTGGAATATCTGCGGAAATCTTCTCCATCTTCTATATTCATACAACTTGACTTGTAACTTGCTTGATTTGATGAAGAATGACTGCAAACTTGTCATAGATAGACAAAATAAACTTGAGATATTCACGTCTTAAAGCAAAAATAAACATCTAAGGTGGATAAAAGCAACTAAGCCCATAATTGGAGAGGAACAAATAAGCACTTGCTGCATTTTTTTCCTTGATAAGTAAGACATTTTATTGTCAGAATATATTTAAAAATCTAAATTTGTTTTATTCAACTGGTTGATTTTTCAACCGATTGTGTCATCTCTGTAGGGAAGACTCTAAAAAAGCGCCTGCTGTGCCTTTATGTTTATCCTCTCTGTATATCTTTGCATGGCCGAACATCTCTGTGTGGTTTAGCCGGTTCAAGTGCAGCTAATCTGACCACCGTTGGCCTCAGAGGCAAAGGACTGGCTCCACAGAGCGGCAAATGTGAAAGGCCTCTTTGTTGAGCCGTGTCATCATCATTGGGATTCAGCGCGATCAAAGTCTCCTCAGCTGGTTTCAAATTTGTCCTGTGGCTACGAGACGTGACGCCGGAGCAGTGAGCGAGGGCGCCGGGGGAACGCGGAGGAGGCTACGACTTTACATAGAATATGAATGCGGAAGGAATCAAGTCAAGGGATTTGCAATTCGGGATCACGTGGGCATCTGTGAGTGTGCTGCTGGTGAAGAGTGTGGGCTGAATAGAGTGTGATTGCAGTCTGTGGGTGCAAGTCTTTGAAAAGTCTCTACTTTTACTTTATGAATCACCTTTTTTACAACTTTTTGTGGCTTCAGTACAAGTTTATAATAGTTTTAGAATTGTATTAGTTCTAAGTTTTATTTAGTTTTAGAGCGGGTTTTCTTTTTCTTTTTTTTTTTTTAGTTTCTATTAGTTTTAGGGTTAGTTTGAGTTGTTTTTAGAAAATGGAGAATTTGCCAGGTGCAAGATTCAAAAGGTCATAATAAGTATTGTGTCATGAAAAACCCAGCAAAATATGCCATTTTTAAAGGTTATTATATAACAGAGAAACAACCATCCCTGAACCAAATATAGCAATCTACAAGAAATTAAACTGAAGTGCAAAATGTGCATCATTTGAAAGGTTAAAAAAAATATAGCCAACAGACTAAAGACACACATGACCATAAAAACATACATAATAAAAATAATACATACTACTCATAAGACACATCACATTGTTTGTGAGCCAGGAGTCTCAGGGAGTTCATCCATCCATTATCTATCGCTTTATCCTCCACCGAAGGGTGTGCTTATCTCAGCTGACATAGGGCGATAGGTGTGGTACACCCTGGACAACATGCCAGTCCATCGCAGGGCCACATATAGAGACAAACACCATTCACTCACACACTCACACCTACGGTCAATTTAGAGTGACCAATTCACCTAATCCCCATATCGCATGTTTTTGCAAAATTGAAAAACCCAATAAAAGACTTGAGGTTTAATTCACAATGATTTCACTCAACCCAATTTAACAAAATGTTATGTTTAACTTGCATCGCCTTGTGTTTCACATTGTAAACAAAGAACCCCAATTAACAACGAGATTGTTATTATGAATGACACACTTCATATGAACCCAGAAAGATTATGTATGAAATTCATTTACAAAGATTAAAACTGAGCACATTTTCAATACAATTTTAGTTCGTTTTAGAAACACACAATTCAGTTTCAGTTTTTTTTTTCTCAAACTCTAGTTTTTATTTTTATTTCAGTTAATTGATTTTTTTTTCATTATTTTATATATTATATATTTTTAAATGTTTTTTTTTTCGTTTTTTCGTTATTTTGGTAGTTTTCTACAATAACCTCACTACATCATCTGTATTAGATAATGCCAATGAAGTTCTATTCTATTCTTAGCATTTGCACATTAATATTGCGGAATATATGCTTCTTGAAGACTGACAATATTGTGTCACAACTTTTTTCAAAATTTCATGAGCTGATAATGCTGGAATTACGTTTAAAGAATGTAAGGTAACGCTTTCTTTCACAGTCCCCTAATTACCAGGCATTTACCTGGTAAATTCATGGTAACACAAAAGTGTTACTAGGTAATTACCAAGGGTAATAAGAAAGTAAAGTAAATACAGAAACATTAATCATGAAAATAATCGACAGATTAATCGTTTATGAACATAATCGTTAGTTGCAGCTCTATGTGCATTTGCTATATTTTGCACAGACAACAGTTTGGTCTGTGTTTCCACATTAAAAGCTCTTTTGTGTCACAACTCAGTCGTAGTCTTGCAGCAGCAGCAGCAGCAGCAGCGATGTCACAGAGGTCTCCCTCGTCTTCATCACTTGGAGACAGGCTGTCACAGACTACACTGGTTACACTGTGGCTGCACAGACATCTGCCATCTTCTTCCATATGGCAAACACAGAGAGAGAAAAAAAAAAAAAAAGAATCAATAGACTCGTTGTCGACTTAATGGAGGTAATTTTTGCAGCCGTCCTGTGTCGTGCAGCAGCAAAGTGTCCAGCTCACTTCTTAACCTTTCTTCGCCTTTCCACGCGGTTCAGTTCGGGATCGATTCGTGAGCGTTTAAATCGAATTGAGAAAGAGAAAATGTGAATGCTTTTGTTGGGATTTGAATGCAGCGAAACCTTTCAATCAATTGTCTTATTTTACATGCGGATCCTTTTCACGAGCCGTCTCTCCTCATCTTTGAAAACGTTGCCGTTACTGTTTCTCAGTGTCTGCAACAGCAAGAGCCTAATCACATGCTTTTCATGACCTGAGACAGTATATCACACTGATTAGTGTCTAAACAACACTGTGTATATATATATATATATATATATATACATGCTATTTATACTTAAGTTTATATGTTACTTGATTCTCTTCTTTTGCACAGTTGATTGCAACTGAGATAATGGCACAAGATATGACAGCTCACACTGTCACATGTTATGTAACAGCATTATTATTATTATTGCTGTACATGTATTTATTATCTGATAATTGGAATAAAGTCAGGGGTGTCCAAACTTTTTCGTGGACCCTTTGTGCTCACGTGGCACAGATCTGTGCCAAAGGTGCACCCGTGGAAAATTACTGTGGGGAATAATACACAACTCCTTATATGGACATCCTGGGGGTGTGTGTTTATAGGTCACATATTCAGGCTTTAAAAAAATTATGTGTTGTTGAGTGAACTGTTACATATCTCCAAATTTCACAAATTCAATCTGATTTTAAACATGTTGAGTACTTCAGGTGTGTTTATATAGTTGGTGAAAATGAGAGAATTTTTCATCAGATTCCCTTTTTTGTGCTTAAAAAAAGAAGAATATAAGACCCTCTATTTTGCCCATTCTTGTACCCTCTGTATAAACTGTATGTTTTATCTTAGTAATGGAAAAAAGCAGCCAAAAGGCTCTGTGTTCTAAGGGTTAAAGAGGGCCAGATTAGATCATGTAGAAGATTCCCGGGGACTTGAAATTATCCTTTTTAACTGTAAAAGTTAAGTACAAATGCACTGTTTTATAACAATTTTATTTCCTTTGTCACAATTGTATGCCATACAGGAGTGAAAAAAAAAACTAAAGAATTCTGCCTTTCTTTGAGTCAGATAACAAAGTAACATAAAGTAATATCTACAAACCTTATTGAAACTCTCGCAACTGCTTACCGATCTTCTGTCCCAGTCCATCCATGGCCGTAAATAATACATTAGTCATTCAGCCGTTTTATAGGCCTTTCATACATTTGCACTGGTGTTAAATTTTAAATTTGGTTTGAAAATGTGGCCCAAAAATGAATAGCCTTGCTGTGGCCCTGCTGTTACAAAAATTGTCAGTAAAAATAGTCCAAACCTTTCAATTCTGCGCATGCTTTATCGACTCAAAGGTGATTGTGTGCTGAAGCTTTATTTGTACAATCCATGCAAGTAAAGTCCAAAACTAAAACATAAATAAACACAACACATTTCTGAGAAACAGAGTGGACATAAGTTCCGGATAAGACGCTGGTCACAAAGGATTGAAAAAAAGAATTGTGTGTAGCCTCAGGCGAGAGATTACATTATAAAAAATATGAAAGTGCTCGTGCTTCACAGCCACGCATCAGATCAAGGATAGTCTCAGGCTGTGTTGGATTAAAACTCATTTAAAGCTGGGATTTTAGTCTCTTTAGAGTTTATTATCCTCTTCACTTGGATAAGCAGGTTAAACTTCTGCAGCCAGATGAACAGAAACTGCTATCTTTACCGGACTATATACAGTATATCATATGCAGCTTAAACCCACAGACACATAACTGGAACCAGGCTTAGAACTGTCTGTGCTTTTCTGAATAACCAGGAAAACTTAAGTATCATGACATGTAACATCAAACAGTCTGTGTGGACAGACACGCTGCCGGCGAGCCCAGGTGCTTTGACTGAGACGACAGTGACCTTCCTCTGGCCTCGGGCTTGTTGTCTTGAACTTGTCTACCTGAGGCCGATGTGTTTATCATCTCATCTCTCTCCACTCTCTCTCTCTCTCTGCTCCTGACATGTCTCTGGATCTAAAGCGCTCCTCTGTGAATCTTAATGTCCACTCCTGACCAAACGGATCAGAAATCAAAAACACTAAAAATACACTGACTTACTTATGGAGTGTGTGCACGGTGTGTGTGCCCATCACAAATCCTGAGACGCGCGGGGAGCACAGGTCGCTGGTGTTCACTAAAAGTGAGGAGTGTGCTGAATTATTTAATGGTCACTGAGAGGCAGAGTGTTGGAGAAAGAAGGAATCACAATTCAGAGCGTATCGAGACTTGATTTGCAGAGAGTTTGTTGACTAAATATAACAGATTATTTTACATAGTTTACGTGTAACAAATGAGAGCAACTTGCACCTTTTACCTCTTTGAAACCAGGGCTGGCCCAAGCCTTTATAAGGCCTTAAGCTGATTTTATTTGGGGGGGCCCTTCCACCACCTAGGAGTCAACTGTGCTTGACTATTATTGATAGAAATGTAACTGTAACTAAAATTGCCTTAATTATAATATAACTGTGTTGTCACTCTATATTTTAACATTAGAGGGTAAAATTTGTTCTTTTCAGTGAAGCATTAAGGTCGTTTTCACACTTAATAGTCCGCTAGACTCGTTACGATTGTGGGGTTGCAACATTCAGCCAGTCCAAGTTTGCTTTCACACTGCACCAAGAATTACTGAAGGAGAAGACAAACAATGAACAAGAAAACTCGCTCATCTGTTGGTTAATGCAGGATAACTTCTGTTTCCTCCACATAAGAGCAAAACATGGAGCTGCATCAAATCCTATCATTGCCATCTAGTAAACTAGGTTAATAGCCTTGGTTTTTAAAACATGGAACAGATGTGTAAGTTTGCACTAAATGTGCAGTCCTCAACTACAAAATAAAATCAAATAACTTTTTTCAATACGTTTGCTTACACCTTTGTTTATATCAATTGCTTCAGCTTATTGTACCGTTGAATATGTTCCAAAAACGTTTTCATGTGTATATATCTTCTGGCAGAAAAGCGCCACTTTTGACCCACTATGGAGCAACACGTTCGCACATTGCTACTTGCTCTGATCTTCGTTTATGTTTCTGTATTGGCCATTCTTGGCAAAATATCCAATTTGAGAATGAGTCGCGGCTGCGTCTGGAGAACAATCTGCTGATGCACTGGAGTCGGCGAAGACGTATAGCGCGTCATTTCAGGCAGAGGAGACGCACTATTTTCATGAATGTGACGAAGATTGCTCCAAAGACCTACAATGTAGGCTATGTCCATGGCATTTACTGCAGAATATGGTTTGGACCTGAGTTCGCGTTCTCACCAGAGGGACCGCACCAGAGTCATTTGGTGCGGAGTCAAGCAGACCGAGACCACCTCTTTTTAGCGGTCTCGGTCTGCATGATTTGGTGCGGACCCGAGTGCGATTGATGCTTTCACCCCAACGAAAACGAAACGAACTAGAGTTTTTGGTTCGAATGGATCGTTTGGTGCGCACCAACTGCTGTTGGTGTGAAAGCGCCCTTGGTTTCGCTTCAAGTGAACCAAATGCAGGAAGTGGACCACCATGCAGGGCATTGTGGGTAAACCTACATGCATGTGTGTCGAACAATGGTCGGGAGAAATGTCTGAGTCCTTTGTCGCAGTGTATATGTTCACATAAAACGATAGGATTTGATTTGTTCATTGTTTGTCTCGTCTTCTTCTTGAGTAAGTGAGGAGGGGAATAAGTTATTCAAAAGGCTGAATGTAGCATGAGGTGTGAATACAACCTTGATCTCACTTAAATCATCAAAACCAGTGGCAGATCTTGGATCTTTCTTCAAAGTCAAGGGTTTTAAAGGGGCCAGATTTTACCGTCATACTTCATAACATCCATGTGTCACGAGGCGCCAGATCTGTTAGTGTTTTTACTTGTTTATTCAGTTCTTGTTTGTTTATGTTTAAAGTCACGTTAAGTTCATGACACTTTTGGTGTTGGGTTTGAATGTTAATGTCTTGCTGTCGCTTTGTTACTTCATCTGCCTTAACACATCTCCCCTAATTCCCTCATGCACTTCACCTGGTGATCCTCAAGTAATCACTCACACCTGCCCTTGATTCCCTCTTCCCTTTAGTCCCTAGATCCTCTGTCATGTGCCAGTGTGTTGTTAATGCAAGAGAGAAAACATATTGTCCCAAGTCTGGCTCGCTCATTCTGTTTGAGATTAGCTCAGTGCTAAGTTTTGTTTGATTTTTTTTCTACTTCTATGACGAAAAACCTCCTGTGGCTCTGTGTGTTTTGCAAGAAGAACAAGTAAAGCTCTTGAATCATTCGTTTTGCCTCCTGTCTCGTGCACTTGGATCCAAGCAGTGTATTCAGCGTATTCCTAATACCTTGTGTTCAGTGAGGAGCGTGTACATCACCAGTCACGCCTTGTTAAAACATTTTGTCCTGTAATGTAAACATCGGAGGTTTTAGCTCGTCGCTGGTGACACACTGGTGTCAGCGTGTCCCTACGAGTAACATTTATTTCAACGTAATTTAAACCTTGCAAGGTCAGGTTTAAGGTTTAATGTGGTTCTGCAGAAAAAAAAATGCATTATTCAGTTTTGAAAACAGCGTTGTAGCATTTGGAAACTGAGCTGTGTTTTGCAGGCAGTGGAGTACGAATGGAAAAAGTCTTCATGGATTTTGGAAAATGTGGTCATGGAGTGTGTTTTGTGTGTAAGCAGTGAGCTTTAGTCACGTATGTGTGCGATGCGGGATTGTGGCGGCAAAAAAACCCAAAACACTTTGGGCTTATCTCCAAATAAAGTGAAATAGAGCATTTGATCACGATGATCAGCTGGTACTTTATGCCTCCAATAAAAACCAATAGAAATGATGAGATGATGAGGAAACTCTAAAAATATAAACTCTCTTTCAGCAAAAAGCACACAAGGTTGTGTGTGTGCGTGCGTGCGTGCGTGCGTGCATGTATGTGTACCATTTAGGACTTTTTCTGGTATAACCAGTAGTCCTCATCGGTCCTCGTGAGGTAGAACCTCATTTCTGAGCAAAGTTTCGGCCTAAGATTTGAATTATTAAGTTCAGGGACACAGGATGTCCAAATGAATGGAAGTCAATGCAGTGTCCTAAGAAGAATAGCAGCACAAACCTGTGCGTGTGTGTGTGTGTTGTCGGTGGGCAGCCTGCCCTGACGGAAAACCAAAGCGACACAATGACTTGCATCAACGTGTATATATCCCAGCATGCATGTTGCTTTTATCCTTGCTATCCTTTACACTCCTCTCCCTGCACTCATTCTCCACACACACACACACACACACACACACACTAAAACAGAAACCTTCAATTCGCATGGAAAACCGCGTCCGTTGTGCTGGTGAGAATCAGTATTTTGTGACGCAAATTAGACTACATTGTCTGATCATGGAACGGGGCTGTGTGAAGCAGCACCTCACCACCTCCTCACTGCTGCCTTTATCACTTTGAGGTCTGCTTTTTGTTCACGTTTAGTCTGATTGCAGAGTTTAATTCAACACCAACTGAGACTTGTCACTTATTCTTTTTCAGTCATGCTCTGCAGTGAGGCGGCGGCGGCGGCGGCGGCGGCTTTTCTTTGCCTTGTCGTCGTCATGTTCACATACTGTTTTAATGTATGTTTAAGCTGCTTATTTAAATGAGCACGCCTCTGTCGGGAGAATAATGAACACAGGGCTGTTCTTTGCTGTGTGCGTGTGCTTGTCCTCGTGTGCCCGATTGTCTCGACAGGCCGGGCTATAATAAGATCGCTGTAAAATAACAGATGTGACCGGACCTGCTGAGTCGGCCCTTTTCTCTCCACGAGCTGACAGAGATGTCACTCAGCGGGGAGCAGCATGACTGACAGGAGAGGAGAGGAAGAAGCTGAGTGACCTGCAGTGAGGAAGGAGGTTACCTGACACTTGATCACACAGCTTCCTCGTTGTCAGAAATCGGATGTGATGTTGAGACCTTGTATTTCTATACGGCAAAGAGAATCATCCAACGTTTAGAATGTTTCCAGACTTCAGTTTCTTTCTATTTATAATCACAGAGGCTGATATGTAATAAAATGACTGTGATATGTCATCAGAGACTAAATACTGGCTTCATTTTATAACAAAGGCAGTTGGCAGCCAACAGTTAGTCTACACCAGGGTTATTTTAAAAATGATAATGAAAACTGACCAACAGTGAACAATATTTGTATAATAATAATCATAAAACATAAGGTTATATTAATCACATTGTTCAATTAAACATTGAATTATATATACGCTGGTATAGTGTTTTAATTACAATGGTTTTGAGTTAATACAGATTACAGATTCATTTTCATTTATATCAAAACAAACACATTTTGTAACGCTTACTTTTGTTTTTCATTTTAATTTGTTTCCATGTCTTGTCATTAACTCTCCTGTCATTTCAGACCCCGCCTTGCCATGTAATCAACTCATTTCCCTCACTTGGTTTCCCCCGCCCATCCTCACCTGCAGTCCATTTGCTCATTCGTCCCTCAGTGTATATATACTAGCCCATTTTCATTGGACTCCTGCCAGATTGTCTGTTAGTTTTTTTTCCCAAAAGCAACATTTCCAAGAAAGCATTTGCCTTCAGATTCCTGCCTGTCCCTTGTCGGATTTGTTTGCCTGCTTGTGACTGATTTCCTGGTTTTGACTCTGCCTGTTGAACTAACTGCCTTTTCCTCTACAACTTCTCAACCTCGTTGTGATGCTTTTGGGTTCTCCCTCGCCTGTGCCAGCGACCGTGACACTTTCACTTTGAAATGCGTGCAATATCATTAATTGTAGCATCATGATGGATCATCAAGATGATTTTAAATTCTAATCAGTAAACAGTTTTTTTTTTTTTTTCAACAGACCCCTGGCCCGTCCTCTCAAGACCAGACGAGAAGTTCACTGGCTTCCAGATCATTTTGAGTTTGAGACCCCTGGTCTACACAGTGACCTACAATTATGATGTGCCAAACATTACCAAAGACATAAAGGCTCATTACCCCAAAACACCGTCTTGATCAGAGGAGATGAAAATTAGTAGAAATGAGCAGTTCTGCGATGAGTTAAAGCGGCCATAAAGTGGTCCTATGGCACATTATGGAGGTCTACTTACATACATTAACTTGTTTTTATGGTCAAAAACCTTCTAGTTGCTGGAAACGAGCCTAAAGAAATCTCTCCTCACTGAAGCTCTCTTCAGTCGCACAGTTTCAGACTGAAATCTCACCCCCAACGAGAGCTTTCCCAACTGTGTTGTGATTGGCCAATACCTTGAAGTGACTTAATCAGCACACCAGCTCTCAGAAGCGCAGCTCCCCCCTCTGGAACGGTGGATGCACTGCTACTCATTATCAAAACACTGTTTTAGCAGCGTTTAAAAATAGCTTTGTCACGACTCCCCGCCGCAGTCCCTTTGACAACTTTGAGTCAGAAGACACTGTCGCTCGTGAAACACCTCCACAACGGACGTTATTCTTCTTCTGCAGTTCAATGTACGCAACCGGATGTTCCCGGACTAGTGCCCGGAGCAGGAGGATCTGCTGTTCAGGAAAAATGCTGTTTACGTAACCAGACCGCTTTTTTCAGAGATCTCACTGAGCCCGAGATTACAATAAAACACAGTGTTCTCAGCAGTGGCTGAACTGTTTGTTTCGAACCTTCAGGGCTTCATAAACCAGGTAATGCTGCAGATTCACACCAAAAAAACCCAGCGTTAATTAGAACTTCCGGTCTAGGTCCGCTTTAAAACAAAGACAGATGAAAGCGGAGAAGAAGGTGAAGACAGACGTGCCAGTGTGGATACATTTCTCCCAGACAGGGCAGCAAAGCAGAAAGCTACAGCCAAGGTTAGATAACACTGTCTCTCTCCCTGTTGTTAGTGGCTATTTAACATTTATAATGTTTTCACAGCTTATTATTGTCTCATCTATCTCTTGCTCCTGAATCACACATTTTGTCCTCTGCTTCAGGCTCTGCTTCACCTGTCTGTCTTCTTGTAAGTCCCAGTACACGGTCAAATGTTACTGCAGAGCACCGAAAGAAAAAAATCACAATAGAGGTTCTGTGTGAGGGGAAAAGAGCAAATGGGCACACACACAAAAAAACATCCCTCTGCTCCTGGGCAGACGGCCACTGGCCCACAGCAGCCTCTCAGTCAATAGCTGTGTGGTGTGCTTTCTCCAACAAGAACCTGCTGCAGAAACCTGCTACTGCGCCACGTGCAGACCCCAAAAAAAAGAAGAAGCAATTTAACAATTGGCCAAAGGTTGCATGAGCCCTGCAGTTATGCTTTCACCTTCTATTAGAGCCAGGCAAATTTTACATATCTATAAAACACTTGATAGAAAATCCACTCTGTAATAATTTGGGTGACGTGACACTTTAACCTGCGTCTGACCCTGGCTGTTGTTTTTACGGAAACACAGTTTAAGAGCTCAGCCGTCCAAAGCTGTGAGAAGTGAATCTGATGAACACACTCAGTTGTTGTACATTTGTTAATCCCTGTGCTGCAACTTCTTTATGAGACAACATGTCATTAGCGAGATAATCAAGCTTGTTCCCGTTATCGCTGCTAATGTTAATGAGTTGTGTACATCCACAGCACGGCCTGCAGAGATCAGCCATCACTCATGGAGGTCTGGTTTTCCCCAGCGTCCTGTCTTTCCCTGGTAAGCCATGTTTCCATCATGGTTACGGTTCTTTTTGGTACAGTACGGTTTGGACCTGCTACGCTCTAATGCTTGCGTTTCGAGAACAGTAGTTCTGTTCTCGTTCTGAGAACAGTACCTTTATTTGGTAGGCAGGGTGTGCGCTGTGTCTGATTGCCGTGTCATCAAGATACTTTTTTTTTCTGCTCATTTTGAAGAACGATGAAGAAACACTAGTTGCAAAGGAGTGACATTTTCTGTCTTCTAATCAGCTCACTGTCGTGGGTCTAGCTCCACCCGTACCATACCGTGTAAAATAAATAAATAAGGAAAGAAAAAACTTCATAATAATCTTAAAATCATGCCATACACAAGTGGAAGTGGAAAAACAATAAGGTAGATTCTTTATTTTTTGGTAGGTAGTGGTAGTAGATGGTATGCACTGGTGGAAAGTAACAAAATACATTTACTCAAGTTACTGTATTTAATACTTTTTTTGTGTATTTGTATTTTTTAAGTACAATTTAAAAATCAGGATTTTGTATTTTACTTGAGTACGTATTGACTCAAGTATTGTACTTAGTTACTTTATAAATCCTATCCGTTACTGAGTAAAAATAAAAATTAAAGCACAATAAAGACCTACAGGGGGTAAATATACACCAGAACCAGACGAATGATGATGTGATTATCACCAGCACTGGTGCGTGAACATAGAGGTGACATAGTATCCTGTGTCGCGCCGGGCGCGTGAGCTCCAAAATAGTTTTGGATTTCTGACCCCTTGTCATATTTCTACTACCCTCACACCCCACGCAAAGTAACTAAGTAACTTTTACTTAAAGTAAATTTCAAATGAACTACTTTTTACTTCTACTTGAGTACATTTTCAGATGACTACTTTTACTTGTACTTGAGTAATAGTTCATCAAAGTATTGGTACTTTTACTTGAGTACAATATTTTAGTACTTTTTCCACCTCTGGAAATATGAGGCTCTGCTATCGATTTTCACTGTGGTAGCATTTTTTTGACGGAGCAGCAAAATTTGACAGAACACCGCACCATTACTCTGGTATACCCCAAAGGGAAGGGTATCGAAAAAATGGACTGTTGGGACTGGTAGTTTGGTGCAATACCAAAAGGAAGCGCAAAAAAATACATACAAAACTGAACTGAAACTTTCAGGATTACTTTATCACTACCTCAATTTGGCCATTCTTCTCTGATTCCTGGCATCAACAAGGCATCTTCACCCAGAAAACTGCCACGCAACTAATATTTCTTCTTTTCAAACAATTCTCTGAGATGGTTGTGCGTGAAAATACTCTGGTCCATCTCGCACCAACAAACGTGACACGCTCATCTTGTGGTCGACATGCATTGAGTTGGTGTCATGTGAGTGGTTGATTTAGTTAAAGAAGTGGTCGAACGTACCTAATAATGTGGCCAGCAGTTACAGTGACAACCCTACTGTCGCATAGCAACCAGCAATCAGCTCCTTTTCCATTCAGAGGAAATCTGCAGGTTCTCCATCATATGAGAAGGCTATGATGCCTGACCTGCCTGATAAATGATTTATCAAAAGCACACACACACACACACACACACACACACACACACACACAACTAGTGTAGGTAAGAGCTGTGGATGCAAAGAGAGGAATTAGAGGGAGTGAGTGAGCGTGAATCTGGTGAGAGAACAGATCGTTGAGGATCCAGATGGTGTCAGTGACAGGTGTGATCATCATTGGGAATTTCATTTACACACGACTGCACAACGTGTGATATTCTAATTCTAATTCCAGCTACACATCACACCACGAGAACAGGGGTCTGCAACGTGAATGGCTTTTTGATCCAGCAGATGAAATGATGAAATGATAAAATGCTGAAATGATTCAAGCATGAAAATATAAGGTTTTGTTTCATAAACACTATCCACTTCCTGCAGATCATAGTTTAGTGAAATCATTTTAATTTGATGTATTTCTTGCTAAAATCTCAAACTCAATGCCACCAGTATTTAAATAATAACAGAAATTAAAATGGGCAACATGCTATTCAGATATTGCAACCCTGGTCATAAATGGAAACTGTTATTGATTTTTTTACAACAGAGGCCTCAGTGATTCCTATTATGTCAGTGTTCATAGGAAACCAATATTTGTGTTTTTGTGGCCAATTAGCCATTTTTCAGGGCATAAATTAATTCTCCCCACATTTTTGTCTGCAAATAAAGCAAAGTTTACTTCGGCAGCAAGTTCGCCGTTTTGAACATGAACACAAAATTAAAAGTTTTCATCATAGTGTCATACATTATGCACACACAAATTAACAATTAAACTTTAGATAAACTGATGTCATAACACTGGCAGCACTGGACACACAATTATCTACATTACACACAATTACAGTCATTTTGGATCCTACTTTAATTGTTAATACTCTGCCTTAATGTGTTGTCTCCTAATTGAATCTCCAGCAAACACATTTACCTGCATTAAATATCACATATTCCACAGTGTAGGGATATTACACTGTGTGAGTGTGAAATTAACTGTATATTTTTACTTCAAGTTCGACTACAAATCAAGATCAAAATATTATCTTCCATCAATCCATCCATCCAGAGTCTGGTCAAATCCATGGGTCACCGTTCTATAGCAGAGCCAACATACAGAGAAAACACTGAGTGGAAAGAACAGTTCTTTTGCAGAGCTTCAGTAATGTCTCATCTGCACGTGTGCTGTCTTGATATAGTTTTAAAACACACATGCAGCGGTTTATTATCTGGGAAAAATGCTCGTTTGCGTGTGTATGTGTGTGTGTGTGTGACTCACTTTATTTACTCACCATGGAGCATTTTTAAAAAACTGCAAATCTGTCAACTCCAGCAAAACAAATCTTTAGTTTCCCCTCTCCTGGTGGCAGTTGAACAGCAGCTATATGGATTTGAGGGGAATTTGTTCCAGCACAGTACTTTATCACTATTAACTTCCCTCCCTGGTGCCATCATTTTCCCTCCATTTATTCTCTCTCTCTCTCCCTCGACTAGACACAAGAGCACTTTGTGGCACTGTTCCTCTGTCTCTTTCCTCCCCTCACTCTTTAAAATGTGTCATTTGATGCACAGGATGTTGCTGTTGCCGTGATCTACATTTCTGTCAGTTTTTCTTATTCGGCGCAACACCACTTCACTCCAGTGAGAGGAAAGAGTGTAAAGGAAGTGGGGGAAAAAAAGGTGGAAACATTAGAGACGATTGAAGAAACCATTGTTGCGAGTATTGTCCACTGTGTCAAATACAATGTGCAGCTAAACCCGAGTGATATTCACATTTGGCTCAAGCAAAAATGCTCATTTGGCTTCATGAGTAGTTTTTTTACTGCGTTGCAATTGCAAACACCCATTATTATTGCCATTAAATCAGTGTTAGCAAGCTGTGAAAATGTAATTTCCAGTTCAAGAACTCTAATTGGAGCCGCTTGGAGCTGAAGTGGAGAGCACGACACTGTCTGTCGAATAGGTTTTGACAGGTTGAGATTACCCCACCTCTGCTGGTGGAGGAGAGTTTAATAGATCGATGGCAGAGGAGGCTGAGAGAGAGTGACATAGGCAGCGAGAGAAGAAAGACATGACATGAGTGTGGTTATTTGGAAGTAAATGAGTGAGGGGAAAGTGGCGTGTGGTGGGAGTGATGGGAGGGGGAATGACTGGCTTGATTTCCCCTGTGTGTGTCATCATTGGGGAGCCGCTCTGGCTCCATCAGCTGGCCTGGAGCTCGGCTGCAGCTCCTAAAGGCCACTCCTGCCCACATCACATGGCCGTTTACAGGAAAGTGCTATGGTTTGATGAGCAGACATATTGGTCATCATTGCCTCTTTGCAGGAGATGAACAGACAAAAGGGGAAAGGGAATTACTCATTTGCCCTTGCTTTCCTTCATCCCTTTTATAAACACGGTGCAGAGATGAACTCCACTGTGTTTATTCATGCTGAAAATCCGTCACTTGGTGTTTGGTTCGCCTACACCTTTTCTGTCTTCCTTTTACTTTCGCTGCCTTGTCTGATTCATTCTGAATTCTGTACGTGTGCTGCTTGTCGGCAGGTTCCATGCCGCTGTATTTTCAGGTTCTGTGGGATTTGTTCTGTTTGTTGGCTGCGTGGTTCATCCCTGCAACTGTTGGGCTTTGGCACAAAGTCTTTGTGATGGTTTGACGTCTCTCAGGACTCCTCACAGCTAACTGGGCAACGCTGGCACATTTTTGTGTTTGCGAGACAGCGGGCATGTGTTTGGTCCCACCTGGCAGGGGGAGATAGATGGGGAGGAGTGCTTGAAGGAGTGTGAATAAGAGGCCTGTTGTAGCACTGTGGGGAGCGGGTGGGCATATTGGAGAGCAGCAGGTGCTCAGCCAATCTGGGAGGTGGCCTGATCCCCCGAAAACGGTCACCTCAAAGGACGGAGAGCTCCTGACTGGCTGCTAGTCAAAACTGACAGAGGCCATGACCACGTTGCTTTGCCAAGGACCCAGTTGAGTGCACCTGGCGCGGAGACACATGACCGGAGACGTCTCAGACAGACCCTGTATGTGGTGTTTGTGTGGCTCCTTTGAAGTCCTTGGTTGTGGATTGTTTGTGTTGTGACCACATGGGGAGTGTTGGGGTCTGTTTGCCAATTAGTGCCTTTCGGCGGATGCTTTTATTCCTGAGGATTTTTTTTTTTCATTTTGAGGAAATCTCCGTTCAAACTAAGACCAGGGTTTTATTCACCAAAATGTGTGTCCCTTGTTGGCTTAATTCTTTTTCTTTTTGATAAAGCCTCTTTTACAATCGTAGCCTTCAAATCTTACCTCAGTGAATAAACTCGCTGGCTTCCACCAGATGCCAAAAATGATAAGTTACCGGTGCACTTTCTCCCTCTGACCTTCTCTCTCTCTTTCTCTCCCTCTCTCTCGATCATTTGCTTTTGATAAAACATTTGAGGCTCTAACCTTGAATGCTCACACCTTTAGCTAGGACCAGGACCAGCAACAATGCCAGCTGTCTCAAGCAAAATGGTTACATATATAAATATTACATGATAAGGAAAATGGATATTTTACACTCTCAGACCTTGAATTTTTGGAATAGATGTAGCTGTGTTACATATTTCAGAAAAGTACTTTCCCATTGTTTTCACCATTAAGTTTGATTGGCATTCCATTTCTGATATACTTTTGTACAATTAATGATTCTTTCATTCGTTCTGTCTCAGTTTCAGAATTTTGGTTTTAAACAATAGCAGAAGTGTCAGTTCTGGTTCCCTGATGCTTCAGTCTTTAGATTATTTTCTATAATATAACCAATAAAACCTGTCAGTCCTCATCTCGTGTCTTTTGAGTACATTTTCACTGCCAAATCCACGTGGAGACAAAGTGTGGCTTCTGCCGCCTATATACTCGGGGCCCGGGTATGAAAGCGCTGGCAAAGGTAAATAAAGCATTAGGATATCACTGCAAAGCTTGTATTGTCAAAACACTTGAGGATTATGGGATTTGAGCCAGATGATGCCCCACTGGCACTTTGCAGTCACAAACAAGCCCACTCTGACCCTGACTGCATTAGGAGCATCTCTCTGGATGCTTTTCAGCTTTCACTTTGGAGTTAGTAATTCCCCGAGCCTCGTATCAAACCCACATTCTCAGAATTTCCAAGCAGTCCTCTAACACGCTGAGTGATCTGACAGGAGACAGTTGACGTCCATTTGCTTGACTCGTCTGCAAGTCTTTCATCTGGCTGTTGACCACAAATTCAAACTTAAGATCATTTCCAAGCTTAGCAAGCGTGTATGAGCAGTGCAAAGTGCACAGAGTACACACTGAGGCCTTTAAGTGCAGGGTATAAATGATTCTGACTATACATTAACCATAATCAATTATAAAAACTTAGCAAAAGCTTACATTCCACGATATGGTTCCATATGTTCATTATTTATAATACTGTATTGAGCTGGAGCCAAGCCCAGCTACACCACCCTGACACAAAACCAACACACAACCATTTACACTCAGATTCACCCCACTCCCCGTCCACTTTGAGGCGACACCACCAACTAAACCCAGTTAACGATTCAACCTAAACTAATTTGCTCCAGTGACAATTTGAAGAAACAGAAAGCATTGGATTGAAAACATTACATGAGGTCACATTTTAACATGTCATTTGGAAACAGCATCTAATCCCCAATCAGCTCAAGAACAGCTGCTTCTTCTTTTTAGGAAAACGCACCAGCTCAACTGCTCATTAATGCAGATGTTCTCGGTGCATTTAGTCATGCAGACATGGTCAAAACAAACCGCTGAAGTTGAAAACGGGCATCTGAATTTGGAAGAAACGTGATGTAAAACTTTGACTGGGGTCTGGTTGTTGGTATTTCAGAAACTGCAGGATTTTTTCCACACACATTAATCTCTAGGGTTTCTAGTGAATGCTCCAAAAAGAAAGATAATCTCCAGTGAGCGTCAGTTCTCTGGAAGAAAATACCTTGTTGATGCCAGACTGGTGTAAAATGATAGAAATACCCAGCACCATGTCGTACTTCATTAGGTGTCCTCTGTGCCCGGTGTCGTGGCTGCTGAGTGTATGTTTCGATAAAATGTTGGATTACAAACACATGTTGGTTAGTCCAAGGACATTAAACTGATTCAGTGGTTGCCTCGCTACAGCAAATAAAATGCATTTGGCTTTTCTGATAAAGCCTGCTATTAAAATAAAATTGTGCATTGTGTTTTGCACCCTACAAAACATGCTCAGTAATTGGTACCTCAGCTTCAACGAGGGTTAAATAAATGTCAGGTACAGAGAGGTGGAACAGGCTTTCTATTTCAGGTGGACTATCTATCTATCTATCTATCTATCTATCTATCTATCTATCTATCTATCTATCTATCTATCTATCTATCTATCTATCTATTCTTTCTTACGTTATTTCGTCTTTCTTTCACAAAATGTCCCCCAAAGTTGTTGTTTTTTTGTCCTCACAAAGATACCAACACAAGAACACATGCGCGCGCACGCACACGCACCCACATACACGCACATTTTCAGTATGAAAATCTGAAATTAAAATCACAGACACAGGCTAATTTCCTTGGCGATGCCACAGTGAACACATCTCTGCTCATTTACAGTGGGTCTGTGCCATTGTCTTAGAAAAAGAGGTAATCAGTGCGGAAGAGATAAAGACTGAATTATTACGGTAGAATGGCAGCTGAGGTCGAGGGGATTGGAGAAGGATGGAGAAAAGAGCGAGAGAGAGAGAGAGAGAGAGGGAGAGAGAGAGAGTGCCTCTGTGAATGCAAGTGCTAAATGCTAACATCTATAAGCTGCTTAATTTTACATGCAGTTTAAACAGGCAATCCATTTTTAAATACTTCAAATTTCGTAGGCCAGCGCTGACTCCATCAAGGTAAGAGAGCATTTTCTTCACTGACTCACACTCAGACTGAAACCATTACTCTAATGCTGTAGTGAAAGTGTATATATATATATATATATATACATATCTACTAATTTTCCCTGTGTTTCCTGTGTCTGAGAGGCTCGGGGAAAATTCTTAGACGGGACAATTATCACTTGTTTTAAACCTTTATTTCTACTTTCCTGTTCCATTTTTCTTCTTTCTCAAACTAAGTCGGACCATATATCTTTGTGTGCAGATGTCAACACTTTGGATACTGAACGATAAGCACCATCCATCAGGATTAAGTGTCTGCTTTATTTACTTAAATCAATTCCCCAATTGTATTGTCACCAACAACCTTTGCATGTGGCTGCCAGTTGGCAGAATTTTGAGAAGAGTCACTTCATGAAGAAAAATGCAGTCCATGCGGAAAGTGATAACTTTGTGTTTTCATTTCACCCTGAGAGAATATCAAGTGAGAGGTATTTGGCCCGATGGAGTGGATTCTCATGGACTGCATTAGGTATTATTTAACAAAAAAAAAACACCTGCCTATATAAGGAAGTCACACAAGAAGAAATGACTTATGGAAAATGAAACACAGCAGTGCAGCAGGGGAAATAAACCAAAAGTATTCATTTTAGCCGACCTGCTGTCAGCTGCATATCTGCACCACTTACAAAAATCACACAACCTTGCAGCCGCCAGCTTCAGCTTTGTCAACAAAAATAAACATGCACTTGTTTTTGCCCGAGGAAATCTCCCCAGCATAAGATGCTAGCGTCCACGCTCGCATGGCTGTCGTTGGTGGCCAGCTCTGGGCGTCCAGCAAGATCTTCTGGCTCTGCTGAGCAACGTTTCCTCCAAAGTGCCAGACCTTGACCTTGGCTCCAGGGCTGCCCTGTGGGTGTGTAGGACTCTTTTATAAGCCAGGATGACACTCATGGTGCTGGAAGCCTCCCCACATTTATCTTAGTTAGTTTCTCGCTGGTCTGAAGAAGCCATTAGCTGCAGCTTGTACTGTATTTTACATGTGATGTAAATGGAGAGAGGTGAATCTAACCACTGTGCGTCTCCTCTTTCCACCTCTCTTTTAGAGGCGAAGAAGGGAGAGAGAGGGGGGAAATAATATTGTAACTAAATGCTGGAGTAGCTTATAATAATCATTAGTCTTGTGAGAGCTTCACTACCCTGTGCAGTCCTCAATAGAAAAAAAGCTGACAATGTTTTATGACCATTCTTTCATTCAACTATAGCCAACAAAGATTTGTGTAGAAGGTGAGGGTGAGGGAATACATTGTTGGCCACTGCTGTTTTAGGGTGATGGCTTTGTAAAGTCGCTCAGCAGGGGGAGGCAATGATTTATGTGTTTTGCAGGATGGGAGGACGCACGTCTTGCTGACGCGACTGTCCTCCAACCAGACGTCTATCTGTGGAATTACAACCCACAGGTACGTTTCTAGCACTCTGGTACTTTGATGTGATCGGCACAGGTTCAACTCCCACGTTAGACTTTTACACACGCGACACACTATTTTCTTGCGTTTGTTTATGTCCTTGTCTAAAACTTACTGTCCAGCCCGGTCTTCTTTAGCCCTAACCTTAACTTCACTAACTAAAAATACAGAAAATGTGAATGAATTGTTGTTGTTGTCATCCCTGCTGTTATTATTATCACTGGTGGCATTGCCATGAATATTGTTGTTGCATTAACTCATGATTCCTTATTGTTGCTGTCATAATTGTTATTGTTTTTAGCATTATATTAACGAATGATAACAATCACAATGCCTCACTGCTGTTGTTGTATGTTGTATGATCATATTCCTCTCCTTTCTCCCTCTTAAATAGTCTCGGTATAACAGGCCATAGTATAACCCCAGTCCAGAATAAACCTGGGGTTAAAGCGGCCTATGCTAGATTATACTCCTCTTGTGTAAAGAGGTTTTGATTTAATTTACACAAGAATGAAGCTTAATTGTTCAACATGTTAATTCACCTCCATTAATATCACCCTAGGAAAATGTCAAATGTATTTGTTAATAATTAGAGACTTCTTTTGGATAAATGTATAAAGTAGTTGATGACTTCTATATGCTACATTTTGTTCGGTTGCTGATGAAAAAAGCTACTTTCAAGAACATGTTTTATTTTCGGCTAAAAATATAGATTATTCCAGGGTAAATACATGTTGCTGTTCCTGTTTATAAATATTAGTGAGTGTAAATACAATCAAAATATCTTTCCACAAGAGGGTTATACTCTGGGGTTAAAGCAGTTTAGGCCTTAATATACCCGAAGTATAATCTATCCAGGGTTAGTTTGGCCTAGGACAGTTTATTCCCCGGGTATACTATGGCCCGGGCCAGAGTATACCCAGAGTTTATTCTGGGCAGAGGTTCATTTGGCCTGTTACACCTGTGAAGAAATTATGTCTCCTTTGCTCACACCAAGCACCCACACTTTCATTATTTTTCTCCAGTTAAATGTTATTTTATAGTGTGTGGTGTATTCTTCAAAATAACACAAAATAGAAAAATTAAAATGCATAAAACATATGCATGGGTAGTTTTCAGTGGTTGAGCAAAACGACCCATAGTTATGTTGGAGGCCTTGTTGTGCTGACATAACTCAGCCATCGTCTCCATGCTAAAAACTACAAAGGTGGACTTAGGGTGAATTCCAATTCCTTGCTTAACCCTCAATCTCAAAAATGCGCGCTCCCTCTAGTGCAAGTGCTGTCCCGATTCTCAGAAAAATTAAGTTGAGGGTCAAGTTTAAGGGCTGTATCGCCCTCAATATTGAGAGTTTCTGAGACCACCCTTGGGAGCAAGGGCTACCCAGAATGCATTGCGTGTTTTCACATAACAAAGATGGCGCCGAAAGCAGCGAAACGAGTACGCTACAAATTAAGTATTTTCTTTTATTAATAGAGATATAAAAATTATGAAAACCATTGTATTATCTTAGTTTAGGCCCATATTATGGATTACTGACGTCATTGGTGCGTAACATTTATTTTTATTTTACGATCTTTTGTCAATAGCACATGCGATCGTTTGCTATGGTTTACTTTTCAATAAGCCGTGGTGTGTGGTAACTGTCAGCTGAATATGTCCGTGGTTGTGGTATTTGTATGAGTATCATCTTATCTTAACTGACAACCTAATAACTTGACTGACAAACGGATCGTAATAAATAATTGTGACGTAAATGTGTTCTTCTTCTTCTTCTTTTTTGGAGTTGACAGACTGGACTCAGCTTTCGCTTTATTCTGCCCCCCGCAGTCTGAAGACGTATCTGCATTTAAGGGGTGTCCCATTTCTAAGTGACAAAATAACCCTCAACACTTGAGGGCCAGTTAAGATTAAGGGTTGAGCTTGAGGGTTAAGATAGGAATTGGAATTGGCCCCAAAACAGAACAGGTTTGCACAGCTATTCTTTTTGGATTGACTTCCTTTCATTTGTACAGCCTAAACAAAACCTTATCCCCCAACCTTAACCATAACCAGTTAATGTTTAACCCTAAGTGCAATGCAAACCTTAGCCCTAAAATTAGGGCTTCAGGAATGAGGCTCTGCATCATGAAGCCCAGATTTTGGTCTTCATGAAGACTACTGGTCCTGCCAAGGTCAGAGTTTAGTCCTGAAGACGTAACAAACACACACACACCCGCCCTCCTTCACTTGCTGTTTGCTCATCTGTTCCTCTTTGCCCGGCAAGAAAATGTATGCTTGCCACAAAGCATAAATAAACACACACACAAGCTAAGGGGGGTTAGACCAAAGACACAGTCACACACTGCATTCATCGCGTAACAAACAAAAACCAAATCACACAGTAAATAAGGATATCAGCGGCAAACCTGCAGCATGTGCCACTTGCAAGGAAGAAAACATAACAATAACCACTAATTAAATTTTTATTTTATCACCACAAAGTGGTTGTTTCATCATCGCAAAGTGTTTTTCTTATCGGGAAGGCACAGACTGATTAATGCAACTGCTGTTCATAACAAAGTGAAGCATGAAGGGTGTCTTATGACTGTGTTCATATAACCATGTGAAGTGACTCATTCCTGATTTTTTTTGTTTTGTTTTGCTTTGTTTTATCAACATGTGATCCTAAGACTGAACGTACATCCATTACAGCCTACATACAGCACATGACTGTTGTTGTCGACCTGCACGTCAGAGCCACAAAGTCAAACTAAAATGAAGGACAGACAGTAATGATAGCAGTCAGTGGAGACATGTGGTAATCAAAGACTTAATAGACGTTTTGGGGCAATGAATTAATCCAAGCCAGGACAGACACAAAGTCAGATGCAAGACACATGTAATTATGAATGTGTGAAGCGTTAAATCTGATCTAATGAATGTGAATGTAAGTGCATGATACTGTAACATGCATGAATGTGTGGCCTTTCCCTCACTTCACTCCTGTGTAAGTGTTACTGCAGAGAACAACAGCAGCAGCAGCAGCAACAACAGTCCACATTAACAAAGTCACCATTCTGTTTCTTGCTCTGGACTCGAAGGTCTGAAGGCAGCTGCTGCCAACTTGGTGATGTGCCATTCAAAACTGGCAACACCAGCTTAGCTGGGCCTGGAAAACAGCCACAGTACTGTACAACCCCCACCCCCACATTTGAACTAGACAAACTCACAGAAGAATACAAAGCTGTGCTTGTGTGCGCTGCATTATGCTGGATAGACCAGCGATTCCCAAAGTGTCGGGCATGGCCCACTGGTGGACCTGGGAGGTATTACAGGTGGGACTACAGACTGGACGAGAAAAAAAAAGCTCCCATTTACCAAATTAATTGAATAATAGGTCGTTTGTCAAAGGATCCCAGGAAATGTAACTTAAAAGATATTGAAATATGACAAATAAGTTATTTTATTATTTTGCCAATTATTTTTAATAAATATTGAGATTAGGATTTAGTTTTTAGATAAATATTATGATCATTTATGTTTTTAAATAACCTGGAGTCGTGCAAATCTGTAAATGCTTTAACTCAGTGTTTGTCAAACTCTCTATATGGGGACCCACTTCATGATCAAAATCACAATATCAGTAGTTACAAGAGCAAAAATGCCTAATATCATTTTGAATTGGAAAACAAATAATTTCCAGTCCAGGGTTGTATAATAAATGAATGACACCTTCATTCTATGCATGTTATTTTATACACATAAATAACTATAAAAGGTTAATTAACTAAAAGGTTGGGCACATGTGCATTCTCAAAAATATTTCCCACAACAACCCATTCACACGACTCTGTTTGATGGCTGAATGTTGACACAATTTTATTATATATGCTTTTTTTCCCCAGAGGTTTTCCACAATTTTAGGAGCCCCAAACATCAGAAATTTGAACATTTTTACTCGATACTAACAAAACGCACCACCTAAGATGCATCTTCCTGTGTTTTCTAGAGCGTTGTTGATGGTACACTCATGACAGCACTGTGTCCTATCCGACATTAGTGACCTTTGGAGAAGGCAGAGCCAGACAAAGCAGGATGAGAGTAAAGGAGCTGGGCAGTTGCCTTAACACACTCCAGCCTTTGCTTCACGGCGGAGTGTGTGCTCAGGGCTACACAGGTCTGATTAGGAACGACTCACTGGCTTTTTCCAAACCAATAAACCCCCCTCGTCCACATTACGTCTCCCTCTCTTGTTTTTCTCCGTCCTTTTCCTCTGACCGTTTCCTCTCGCTCGACGTGTACTTTTTGTTTTGCCACGAGTCCTCCGAGCACCTTTGCAGTGACTCACCTCCACCAGGTAAACTCACTGACAGCGTTTCTTGGTCCAGCTCATTAGCATTCTGCAGCATCACCGGCCACGGTTGCCATGACGTCAGCGTCTCTGTGGAAACCTCATTCGAGGGATCAGGGTCAGATTCACATTCTGCTACGATCATATTACTATTCATCCCAACAGGTTGTCATAGAACACATTGTGAATAATGTGTTGTATCTCTCCTGTCTGGTCTTTGTTATGATGACAGCCATGATTTCCTCTCGGCACTGTTGTACACTGCTGTAGATGATACATGGTCTAACAGTCTGAAACGCCTGCAGGGCAGACATATGGAGAGACGAATAACAGCAATGTTGAGGTGACAAAACATCTGACTGGTTCTCTAATGTGTGTTTAATTGTCCAAATCAGACTCGCATCAGGCGGACAAAAAAAGAAGCCTTGTTCTCTCGTTCATGAAAGCAGGAGGAGAGATTTCAGCAGCCAGACAAAATGTGTGCTGTGATACACAAGTGGACATATTTTTCATTACTCCATAATCACCTTGACTGAGCTTGTGAGAGGTTGAGACACTTCCTCCTCGGAGAGAAGGCGGCTGCTGAGCGTGCTTCCTCGCTGACATTATGTTTGGACAGCCTGGGCTGCATATTCTCATCCATGATAATTATCTAAAGTGCTGTTCTCATGCACAAGGTACATAGCATTATGTACAAGCAATTACACGTGTTCAATATCAAGGGGAGGGCGAGCGTGACGAGTAAAGCGTGTGGGATGAGTTTATCATTTCAAGACTGTGTTTTTTCCTTCTGATGAAATCTTGTTTTTAATTTAAATGTGGAGATTTTTTATGTTTATTTAAGCAGACACATTTGCTGCGGTCGCTGCTGTTCCGCCACACAGCAGCTCACTAATTTTTCGGCCCAACAATACCAATAAAGTCTGTATAAACCACACCTGTAAATATTATGGCAAATAACTATTTATTTCCTCTGCCAGGAAGATGTTTTTGCCAGCGTTTTGTCTGTCTATGAGTGGCATCACTCATAAACTCAAGGACGGATTTTGATTAAATTTTATTTTTGGAATGTAGGTTACGGCCAACAGAAAAAGTATATACGATTTTTGTGATGGTCTGGATTTGTAGTGTGGGAAACTGAGCGGCCTTGGTCTAGGATTGTGCTCCCTTGTGTGCTTTGTTTGGTCAAGATATTAATTTTAAGGCTGTCAAACAATGAATCATATGTTTAAAATGTTATAAATTTGCAATTCAGTGTAAAGAAACTTTTATCAGTGTAACTTGATTCTGAATCAAATGCATGCAAAGAAACTTTGATGATATCACATCATAAGAAGCACAAAATGCCTGCGGTAACACAATGTCTACTTCAGAAATGTAAATGCGACGGCATTAGCATTTTGCAGGAGTTTGCAGGAGTTTAGTTGCTTTCTCTGTTTCATACAGGCTATTAGAGTTATGAATAAATCGTTAACATAATGCTAAGAGTCTAAAATGATAGATACAGGGAGAGTGATTCAGTGACACAGTGAACCAGGTGAACTATTTTTCACTGTCTCTCAGCAGCTGCAGCTTCATTTATTTCACTTCCTGACTAAGTGATTGATCCACAGCCTTTTTTCCCCCCATTATCACATTGTGTTACAGTTTTTTGTTGTTTCGGATCATCAGCTGTTTTTAAAAAGCCAACATCACAATCATCATTTTTGCATCAGGGAGGCCAAAGACAAAGCTAGTGGCAGACTAAGATGAACGGTGGTTTCAAGTAAAAAGGAAAAGCATCACCTTGGTTTCGCTCAGATTACCCGGCTAAAGTGACTTCGATTGGATTTTTTTCCAATCTAAGTGGAAGACACAGAAATCGGCATATGGCCGTAGATCATCACATGAATGAGAAAGGTCATTTCAGAATCACTTTTGCATATACACTGCGTATGTACTGAGTGGTTGTCATGTGCCGAGAGTTGACGTCATCGTGAAAAAACGGCAAAACCAAAACAACAAAGGAGGAGAGCGTCGTTCATCTTCTGAAGCTAAATCTCAGGCACGCGTTTGCTGCTTTGGGGGTTCAGTGAAGCTACATCTTATCTTATCTCACATACTTCAATACCGAGTGGTTTCACAAAATGTGACATTTTCTACTTTTGCAGATGAGGCATGCACAGAGGTATTTGCAGGCATGTGTGCCATGAAAGGCCAATCGCATTGCATCAGATTTGGCTGTTAATCTTAATGTAGTCCTAATATGCTATCAGACTGTGGTAAAGTAGAGAAAACAATCTAAATGTCTCAGTCCAGCTGGGATTTAAACCAGTTCTAACCTCTGTTCCATGTGCTGCCTCCAAAGTTATTTTTGTTTTTTTTATCCAAATGACATTTGACTCAGTTCCCCAGCATATTTCAAAATGAAAATGCTTTAACAGTCATCACAAAAGACTCTCTGTGTACAGGTTGAATTGGTATCACAATAGTTAAAATTATCTCACCATATTTGCACTAGAGAATAATTTATGCTTTTCCCTTCTTGACAGTGATGTGCCCTTTATTAAGGCACTAAACCGTCCTCGGCTTCAGCTGAGCTGCATGCTCACTGGTAAAACAGGGAACAATTGAAAGGGCATCTCCCTAATGTGTGACTGTGTAATAGGGTAAAACAAGTATGAGAATATGAACGCCACTGTCTGTGGAGACAGACGTGACGAGGATTCATTTACTTTCCCCAGGCAGCACAAAAACAAAGAGGAGATGTTTAAGTCAACCATTAATCTCCAACATTACAATTTTAATTATCACACTAATATGAAGCATACACAAACAGCTGTTTCCAAGGTGACAAAGTACTGCAGCTGCAACTTGCTGTTGTCATTTACCACATAATTGGCTGTTCATATCAGACTAAAACAAATAGACCAGATACAGCAAGGTCAGTATTAAGTTACTCTGTATTTTTTATTTATCTTAGTGACTTGCTCCCTACTTCCTGTTCCTGGTCTGTATATTATCCCTCCATTTTACATGAACACACCTACTTCCTGTCCCTGATCTTTTCACCTGGTGAACCTGTGCACTCATTCACCAAGTGTTGCTGTCAGATTGCCTTTGTTTCTCTGGTGTTTTTGGCTAGCCCCCCTTGACTATTCCTAGTGTTTTGCCTGTTGGTTTGGACTCAGTTTTGGATGTTTGCCTTGAACCCTGCCTGCCCACTGGATTAAAGTGTTTGGATATTGGACTGAACTTTGGCTGTTGACATCACAGCCTATCAAAAAGTGTCACAAAGCAGCAGGGACTGATGGTGAGTTAGCTTTCCTTGATAGAGGCATTGGTTTGGAGTATTTTTAGATAGTAATATCCATATATAATGTAAAAAGAGTCTACTTAATTAAGACATAGAGTGTTACAAAGATGTGAATTCTTGACATTTGGGTCACATGCATAGACGATATAAAAATTGACATAGCCTTCAAGTTTAAAGTGGGGGCAAAGCCACTTATTTCATAGAATAACTTGTTTTTAGAAGATTTAATGTTCTTATTTGCTAGTTGCAAGTCTTCTTCAATAGAGCATCACGTCATTTCAGTAAATTAAGATCTCATTTAGAGGGAAATGGACGATAAAGCACACGAGTGTGAATGACAGCTGGCGTCTTTCTAAAGAGTTTCCTGGTTGCAGTTTCCAAAACTGACGCTTGATCAGTCAAATTGCAAATCTTGAGGCTTCACAGCAGGAGTTTGTTTTGAAACTAAATCCACTTTTTATACACAGCTTGGTCTTCTAAAACTACTATTATTCATAAAACATTACATTTAAATCAAACATATTTATATAAATAACACTAAAGAAGTGTGTGCTGATTTTATTGCAGATAATTTACTTGTTTTATAAGTAAAAGTTGGACCAGTGGTGACACTAAACTATGCGGAGAAAGGTCTGGGAATCACTGCTGTCGTTAAAATTCATCTAATAGAAATCTGTAATAAATTTGAGTCATTTCCCTGGTTTGTAATTAGAGGAGATTCCAGACTCCAGAGTACCTCCAAGGTTATGGAGCGACATCAAAAACCTCTAACCACCATATGTCAGGTAAATGGCCAGTTTGCTTTTAAGTCCATTTTTGAAGAAATGGATTGTCTGGACTGGCTTGAGCTATGCAGCATACGATAAATACTCAAAATACTCACCATAGATAACAGCTGGTTCATTTTCCATGGACATCCTCCAAGATATCAATCAGTCTGTGGACTCCAATTTGAAAACTCAAGTGGTGGAGAATGAATATCGTTGCCAGACCTCTTCATCTTCTTCCTCTTATCAGGGCGCCCCTCCTTTTGCACAGTGCAGTCAAACAAGCAACTCATACACAACAAGTAATCCCTCAGGGAAATATGAGTGCATCCATCTGCAGGTGCATGACGGAGAAAACACACCTTCTGAAATATCAATAACTTCACCCATTAGTTCATCTTTACTCTTTTTCAGATGCTGATCCCACATGTAAACTCTGTCACACAGACAATCACAGATTGAGACATTAACACACACATGCAAATACACACGAGCGTTCACACATTTTAATTAGCATTACTTTCATGCAAAAACCACTAAGCCATGGGCTAATTAACCTCCACAGGCTGTGTTTTCACTGCTACACCACATCAGGGAGAGGCCCAGGTTAGGCTCAACTTTGTCAGGTTTATCTGCTGGGAAACGGAAAACAATAAAGCTGAAAATCTTAAGAGGTAACCGGGGAAAGGTCGTCAGATTAATGTGCTGTTGAAGGCATTTTCTTGTGCAGTTCAGTCATGGTCAATGCGAACAGTGTCTGCCAGTTTCCTGTGCGTGCGTATGTGTGTGTGTGTGTGTGTGTGTTTAGCATGGTCACACACTGCTTCTCATTACAAATCCTCTCATGACTGTATTTAATTTGTGGTTCTGCTCTGTAGCCTTTTGTCAGCAGACAGGCCAATTGCCATCTCTCTCTGTCTCCCTTCGCTCCGCTTCACCCCCTCCTCAGTGTGTCTCTGTCACTCACTCTCTCTCTCCCTCTATCCCCCCCCCCTCTTCTCATTCCTAGGGACACAACCCCATCTGCAAATTGTAGTAATTTGCCAAGAATGCCTGCGATTGTGGACTTCCTGTGCACATGATGTCACCTCTGGTCATCCGGGGATAAGATGACTGGGCTCTCTGTCCTCATCAGAGGCTACTTGGAGCAGCATAGAAGGGAAAGAGGAGAAAGTCAAGGACACAAACGGAGACCGTCGACTCACAAAGGTACCTCTAATCCTCCTGGCATCGCAGCACTAAAGCTGAGAAAACAGCCGATCACTGTAATAAATCTGCCTTTGGAACAAAATT
This sequence comes from Microchirus variegatus, assembly GCF_963457635.1. NCBI lineage: Eukaryota > Metazoa > Chordata > Actinopteri > Pleuronectiformes > Soleidae > Microchirus > Microchirus variegatus. The sequence goes on along the minus strand of NC_139811.1, from coordinate 20,269,315 downwards.
AGATGCCAGGTTAATTTCATAAACAAAGTAGCAGGTGATTGGTCATCTGTAGCAAGTTGTTCACACACGTGTAGGCACACTAATCCTATTGAGTGTCTGTCTGAAATGTCGGGGCACAGCAGGCCCAGTGTCCCGACTGCGGGTGCTGCTCTCATTTCAAGAGTTCGTTTCTTGCCCTGGGCAACACATTTCTGCTGCTCCTGAGACTCGTGTGTCTAACGTCGTATGTTTGTCTGCTATAAGGAGTAGTAGGAGTCTAAACTAGTAAACACTGTTAATGTCATTATATGAAGCAAAACTGTGACTTTTGGCTTCACCGTTCAGATTTTGTCAGATAAGATCCAGACAAACGTGTTTTCAGTAAGTAAATCAGAGTCAACAGCAGTTTTAAACTTCTTAGGCCTCTTTACACCTATTTCCACAAATCATTCCAGTTTGGTTTAGTACGGTACAGTATGCAACTGTGTGTGTTTGGATTGTCTAACACTGAAAAGCTTACGAAAAACATCTGTGCCATCCCAGTTTTTGGCACCCTACTGTTGTGAAGCGTCACAGAAGGCTGAATGTCGTCCATTGTTGCTCTTTGTGTCCGGTACTTGTGTCACGCAGGTGTGATGTTGCAGTATTCATGTAGCTGATGTAAATAGTAACATAAATCACGTATCCTGCCAGCACAACACCATGGTGGAAATGCAAGTCAGGTCATTGTGTATGCACTGTGGCCAGCTGAACTGTACTCAACTGCTTGGTGGGAACTAGGCTGGACAAACAATGGGGTAACGAAGACTTCCACCATGCACTGTAAGAGCACAGGTCGGCAGGTCAGTTAGATACAGCAATCAATTATTCCACTATTCCATCAATTTAAAATCTGAAATGATGGCTATTGCAGGATCTGAAGAGGATCACAATGTTGCAGAGTTGTGTAGCGGTTTGTTTTAAAAGCACTTAACCTTTAGATTCATGTGCAAATTTAATCCTGTAATTGTAAGAGTAGTTTCTATAGTCAAGTTTCCTTGTCACAAACTGCATTTTGCTTCTCCTTGTTTCATCCTGATAGATTTTTTTCTTTAACACCGATACAACCGATTAAGATATCGCAGATGAAACGTTTGCACAAGCACACTTTGCATTACTGTAATGACGAGACGGTTTGAGTTACAGGAAAAATTCCAACGGTTTGTGAAAGCTGAGAAGTTGCACGTAAAATTAGTGAGTCTTAGTTGGAGAGGGAAGAGTTGGAAAAATGCCTGTACATAGTTATCTGGTGTTCATGTACAACTACATGCACTTCATTTTTAATTGTTTAAACAGTATTTTAACATGCAGAAGAATGGAAATAAAAGCCAGATATTGAAAGTTATTCTGGAAAAATGCACTTAGTTACAGGACATTTTCTGGCCCTTTTATGGTTAAAATAAGCAACAAAGTCCACATAGGCATTTTGAGGCTTAGGTGTCAAAAGGTTAAAGGTGCATTATGTAATAAATCTAAATCAACTGGCCATAAAATCCTCCTAATATGTCACAGAGACTCAGGAATAATGTTCATATAACAAACTGAACTCACCGCCAACAACAGTACAGACAAAATATTTGCATTAAAAAAAATATTTTGCAAACTGTAAATCGTGTTTATGTTTTGAAATCATGTTTTGGTATGTGGCGCCACCTACCACTGTCTACCAATCATTGCAATCAGTAGAGTCTCAGCTGCCGAGCAACCACGGGTTGCCAGTTACGTCAGAAAATGAAACCTAAAAGACCTCGGTATGTTGAATTTGAATGTAGTAACCGTTTTTGGTCACATTCTTACATATGGCGCCTTTAAGCATAAAGATGAAATAACTTTAGTTCGTTTTTTTAAGGTAAGACACTTGGACATTTAAACAATTTGCTCTCCGTAAACTATAAAATATATTGTAACTCTTTAAATCAAGTCTACAAACTCCTTCCCCCATGAAGATAGAAACTGCAGAAAGTACATTTTTTGGTGTAATCGTCCCTCAATCTCTTTCTCTGCAGTTTCTTGTCTTAGCTTGTCTCTTTCTTTATCTATCCGTTTGGTCCTGCAGGGTTAGAACAACATTTAAGTTGTCGGACAACACTGACAGTTGTAGAGGTAAAGCTTTTAGCTGTTGCCAGAGTGTTTTGACTTGGTCCAGTATAGACAGGCACGTTCACTCTCACCTCCACCTAAATCGTGTCAGGAAACAGCGGCGGTCCAGCTCGAGACAGAAAGTCCTGCTGCATAAAAGAAACTGTCTACTTCAACACTGACCAATTTTGCAGAAACAGCTGGGGGGCATACAGCAAACACAACTTGGTCCTGGGACCGACTGGACACCAAAATTGCTTGCTGTCGATGAAAGAGCTCTTGTGTCGCGTCGTCTGTTGCACTGAATCTACTTGAAGTTTCTGAAACACCGTGGAGTCTGTCACTTAAAAAAAAAAAAAAAAAAGAACACTTCCTCTGTGCCCGAGTGCTGCTGCATTGCAGTTCAATTTTGTTTTTGTCAGCTGTGAGGTCTGCAAGGTGTGCATTAAGACTGACTCATTCCTCAGGCTGCAGTGCTGTTTGACTTGCAGGGCAACATGGGAGCACAGAGACGGCATTAACACATGAAAAGGCACCACTGTTATCAACAGATATGTCTTTTGAAAAGCTGGTTGGAGGAAAGTACGTGGATGGGAAGTTGAACACAAAATGTTCAACGTGTTTTTGAGGATTCTTTGCATCAGAACATAACGAGGCAAATTTGGTCAAAGTCTATTATGAACGCACAATCAACCTCTTTGAAAACTAAGGGTGCTTTCACACCTGCAGCATTTGGTTCGGTTCGTTTGCGTAGGTGTGAATGTAATCTCGGTCCTTTGGTACGCACCAAATCAACGGCTTTATCCGCCCCACTTTGGTACGGTTCCTCTGGTTTGAAAGCAACCAAACCATATGGGACGAAATGGTCTAGTTTCTTATACCCATAATACATTATGGGTATAAGATACGGGATAACCCCGGATTTCCACCGGAAACCTCAGTGTCGCGGTTTTGCTCCGTTCTCAGCCCAGCTTCAATCCCCACCAGGCGCGTTACGGCCTTGCGAGCAAGCCGTATTTACGCAAGAAGCCGAGGCGTACCCGGTGGAAATGCTCCAGTGATCAGCTCCGGTGACCACGGCGCTTAGGTTCCAAGGCGGTGACGCACTCGGTGGAAATCGGGGGTTAGTCTGGTTCCGGTGCCGTAGTCTTCGCGGTCTATATTAGTTCGTTTAGAACTATGCATATGTGAAAGCAAACCGTACCCACGTCTGTTTGCTAACATTTTTCTGACTGGTGCGGACCAAAGCAATCGAACTATAGGTGGGAAAGTGCCCTTAAAAAGGAAATAGAAACTGTCCCCTCTCTGTAGAGTCAAGCTGCTGCTTTATTTTAGTTTTGTGAACGTACAACAAAATAGCCCTAACATTTCATCACTTTATTTTCCACAAAGAAACATCATCAAAATAGTTACAACAGCATTGAGTTTCATTGAATCGAGGTGACACAATTGGTGTTGATGAGGAAAAAAAATAGTGTTAAATGAGCAAATGAACATCAGGTGGGCTAGATTTGTGACTTTTGTTTCTTTAAAAATGCACTTGTGGTTGTAACACCGTGATATTTCAGTCAGTGTCACAAAATCTCATTTGCACCAACATTTGGTTTGAGTCGTCGTTCACTTATCCCTTTTCAGCACAATGCGTTTTTTCCTCTCAAACATGGCGACAGATTGAGCAGCCACACTTTTCGTCCTCGTGTCCACGCCGCGAAACTGTCTTTAAAAACAACATACTTCATCCACAGATGCACTGCTTCAACATGGATCTCCTCACACACACACCTCGCTCTCATTGCTGTCACTTCGACGCCGTACCATCCACTTATTGGAGCAATTTCAGGAAAATAATTCCTTTTTTTTTTTTTTTTTTTTAAATAGCCAGAACTGAACACTTTCAGTGTTGGAGCTTTCTCGTGTCCGCAGAGTCGGTCCTTTTTTTCAAAACAACACAAATATGTAAACAGCTTTAAAAATATGCACACAGGCAATAAAATGAAGCCAAAAATAAGTCCAAAGCATTTTGTTTTCACAGCCGCGCGTTTCATTTTAAACTCACTCCTCTGCAGTGCAAATTATGAGGAAAAACAACAAGAAAACAATAAATAAACTTCCTCTGTTATATATTTCTGTGTTTATGTATATACATTACAGTATATATATATATATATTTATAATTAGGGGGCCTGTGTGCTCTACATGAGCACGCAGCTTTTGGCTCGGTCCTTCCTCATGGCTGGGGCCTGGTCCATTTGCTCAGTCCGCCCCGGCAGAGGCGGCAGAGGGAGCTGTGAGACTCGCTTCAAGCCCCTGCGAGAACTGCTGCGTTTGAGCTGTGGCTTGTGAGGCCGCCGCACCGATGCCAGCGTGGTGATGTGGAACACGTCTCGAACGCTGTTCTCTGAAACCTTGGAGGTGCACTCCACGTAAGCCACCGCCCCCATCTGCCGAGCTATCGTGCTCCCCTGGAAAAACAAAGACAGAAGAGATTACCAGCAAGCAAGGAAACAGTCTTTTTACGACATTCATCAGAACATGAGTTGAGAAATGAAAGAGAGAAGGGTGAATGCATGCATAAAACAAACTGTTAATTACACTTCAGAGCGGAACAATATTTGGGTAAAATATTTAATTGTGATTTTCATTTCCAGACTGCATGCGATACATCAAAATATTGACTTTTGTAATGGAATACAAACAGAACATATACAACTAGTTTCCGACAATGTAGCTACTTTATTTTTTTTCAATGGTCATATATCGTAGAACAATAAGAAACTAGGCCTAATATTAAAGGGACACTGCGTAGTATTTATGGGTTTATATGACCCAAAATCCACTTTTTTATACATATTATGTGCTCCTGCATTGTCTAGTCGCTGTATAATAGTTTTTGTTTCATTTTCGTAGTGTTTCAAAAAGTCCCATGGTCACGGCCGCTGTTGCATAGCCACTGTTAGCAGCGAGACGCCATGTTTCTACGGGAGCCTGTAAGGACAAACCCGAGAGAACAAATCAAGCGTCGCTTTACTTGTAGCGGAAGTCCTGATATACAAAAGACACACTTATACATCTGAATAAATACTAGAACCCCATCTGCTGACACGGAGAAAGACGACGAGGAAGACATTTGACTGGCTGAGGATACCGTAGCGCTCAGGGAAGGGAGGGGGTGAGCAGAGGAGCAGTTTGTTGTTGTAAATTTCAGCCTCTCCTCTAGATGTCACTATAAACTACTTACTTGACCTATAATAGAGTTGCAGGCTTTGCAGTTTGCTAATTGCGTTGGCTGAAGTTGTTGTTTCACTTTAAACCCAGTAATCATTCAGCACCACTTACAGCCATTTCATAGTTGCCCAATCAAGCCTTCAAAGGTTGTGAAAGGACGTGTGTGTAATGAATTGCGAGCCAGTACAAAGTAGACTCTCATTTTGGTATAAATGGAGCTTGGAACATGTAGAGGCTTTCATTTGTTAAAAACAACCAAGAGAAAATCATAATGAGTATATTTTTGTAGGTGTTGGAGCAACACACTCTACAAGAGGCTTTCAGACTTTTTGAAAGTCACCAGTGGATCTGAAGTCTCAGTTTCTCAGGATGAGTGTGTGCTAAGGTGGAAAACAGTTTTCCAATAAAGGTGGAGCCGTCTTGACAAATTTGGTCTTCCTGAATTTAGATGTATTATTTTTCCACCCACAACATCAAAACGGGCTATCGTGGGTTATTTGCCCGACTACCAATACTTCATAGAGTGTCATAAATGTTAAACCCAAGTTGCTTTTCATAACTTTTTACATTTTTACTGGCATCAGGGGGGAAGGTTCAAGCTTTAAAAACAATTTGAGTTGACATTATACAGCCTAGAAGCTTAGGAGACGATCTGAAGTAATTGTAATATCATCCATCCAGACAGAGGATGGGCCTTAGATCCACTATTTATGCCTTCTTGGCCCAAACATAGTGACAGACAGTGAGGTTATGTTCATTTTTCTATGAAAATGGAATAGAAAAGCAAGGTAATCCTCTGGGTTTCCTCCCTGACCCAGAAGTAATAATATATTGAAAAGGCAACAGTATGTCGTTTGTGGATAGGACTCCATTTGAATGGAAGTTTAAAAGCAGATGAGTTCCCACATAATTTACAATGTTGGTCAACATTTTCCTGACGAGTTAATGGTCTCGGTTGTTAGTTTTGCTCTTCTTGAATAGATGTTGATATTTGTAAATGATATTCCTCTTTAGAGAACAATCGACGACTAAGTACAGCACATATGAGTGGAATGAGTGTGATTGACAGCTGGTATTGTCCAATAGGAGCCTGGCTGCAGGTGACAACTGTGAAACTGCAACAGCAAGAGTTCATCTTCATGTGACTAATAGTTAGATTAATAGAGGGTATAATAGCATTAATGGGAAGACGGAATATTTGTTCGGGCATGATTTTTCAAAAGTGACAATCCTTTAGCATCCTGTAAACATGCAGTGGTTATGTTTGATGGCTGCGCCTGTGAGAGGCTGACGTAGCGAGACCAAGCTCCTGATTATCCTTAGACTGAATGTCGGTGATGTAAACATGTCTGGAGACAAATGAAGCTGCTCCATACGAGGCATAAATAATGCAGATTCTCTGCGTAACAAAGTGGTAACAGAGCAGCTCGGAGCCCAGTGGGGCCAGTGCTGAGAGAAGAGGCTGGACTATAAACTCCTCCACTGTTTCAGCTCACCCCTGAGTATATTACAATATACCCAGTTAATTGCGACCATAAATCGTTTACCTGAGATCAAATCAGAGAGAAATTTAATTTTAAAGTCCCTCAGCATCCATCTCGGCATGGCTTCTTGATGACTCTCCTTAACACTCATTCAGTCAGGATCGGTGCATGCAAAGATTTGGTAACGGATCAAACAGCACTAGCATTTCCCATGACCCTAAAATCCCATGCTATCCGACACAGAGGACAGGGCTTTTTCTTTTTTTTTAGAATCGCCGCTATGTACTGAGCCACATGTGAGAAGCAGTGACATCCTCATTAGATGGAACGGCAGCCAAGGTAGAGATTGCCGTGACAAGAAGAAAGGCTCTATCAGATCTCTGGCAGATTAGCGTGGAAATGTCTTGGGTTCACCCGGTGGTCACTCTCTCTCTCTGCCAACTCTTCAGCTGTGTTGGAATTCAATTTTAAGATCAACAACAGGATAACAACACAGGGCTATTGGATTAGAGCACCGGAGGGTTTATTGTGCACAACCTTGGCGTCGGCTGCGTGACACACATTTCCTGAGCAAAAACATGAACCGCCTGAGACACAAATAGAGACTGAGAAGGAGCAACACAATAGTGTAATGTGGGCCCCTGCTATTTTACATTAGCGATGTGGTTTGCCACTCCATCTTTTGTTTATGCATCTAATTTACATGAACTGCTCTGTTTTTCAGTTGCCGATTTTTCAGCGGCTTCATGTTTTTAGCCTCCAGCGAGCTCTCAGACTGCAGCAGGAAAAAAGGGCTCTTTTGTTCTGAGGGCTTTTGTGCCGTGCTGAAAAAAAATCCCCTCCACTTTTTTTTGTATGTCCAACACGGGAGAGCATGAAATGAACACGCTGAATGCTGATTAAAAATTCAAACATTTACAGAACAGTTTATCATCCCCTCCCTCTTCTCCCCATCCCCTTGGCTTGGAGGTCATGGCTGCGCACACAAAAAAGGGCTCGCTCATTTATCAATGTCCATTTTTCTATTCATCCTGCATTTTGAAAACCCCTAAATCTACATGAATATTTCATTTCGGGGGGGGGGGGGGGGGAATGCATCCCTAAAACTCCAGTAACCACCTCTGCCTCTTGCACTGCCCTCACCATAAGCAAACCTTACAACCCTTGTCAGCAAATTTCAGTCAAAATGCCAACCCCAGCAACATGTCCCCAGGGGCTTTTGCTCAGTTCCTGCTCTGCAGTGGGTGATTATATTGCATGAGCCTCTTATCATACTTCCTTCCTACAGGAATCAATACCACTGCTGATTCAAGGCGGACAAAGAAAAAAAAAATCACATGATATCACACGATTGCTTTCTAATTTCTTTTTTGCGTGCCTGTCTTTCCAGGTACCTCGCAAGCACCTCCCTAAATATTTATTTCCCCCCCCCACCTTTCCCCGTTTCTCCTCAAATATCAATCGTGTGATGTCGTTCTCACCTGTTCATGGGTGACGGGGATTAGTCGCTGCTTGGAGAGTTCCCTCAGGGTGTTGACATCTGTCCTCATGTCCAGTTTGCAGCCCACCAGCACCACTTTGGCATTGGGACAAAACTCCTGCGTCTCACCTTGCCACTGCGGAGACGTGAGGACACAGAGACAATGGTCTGATCATTGATTATGTTTAATATGACAGCCTGAGGGAGGATAATGCTCTCATAAAAGACATTAGTCTTGCAAAAGATCAATTATAAAATGAAAATGTGTTAGTTAGTAATTATTTTGTTTTACTTTGAATATACTGATCACGAGATAAGTAGCAGTATATGAGTAATATAATATTAAAGGTGCATTACGTAATAAATCTAAAGCAACTGGCCATAAAATCCTCCTAATATGTCACAGATTCAGGAATAATGTTCATATAACAAACTGAACTCACCAACAACAACAGTACAGACAAAATATTTGCATTAAAAAAAATATTTTGCAGACTGTAAATCATGTTTAAGTTTTTGAAATAATGTTTTGGCATGTGGCGCCACCTACCGCCTTCTACCAATCATTGCAGTCAGTAGAGTCTCAGCTGCCGAGCAACCACGGGTTGCCAGTTATGTCAGAAAATGAAACCTAAAAGACCTCGGTATTTTGAATTTGAATGTAGTAACCGTTTTCTCATTCTTACATATGGCACCTTTGAATATCGTTTTTTTGTTTTTGGAATTGTGATATCTGCCTAACTTTACCAATGTGCTTGCTAAAAAAGGTGGCAATGTGGCAAAAATAGGCAATTATGCTAACGGTATTGGTTTCATTCCATTTAATGACTGTTAATTGGTCAAAATAAGCAATTTGATGAAAAATATCAAGACATGGCAGCTGTAACAAGAACACATCTACTTAACATATATAATACACACATGCATATATATATATATATATATATATATTACTCAAATACATTAAACACACCAGGAAGTAGGGAAACATGCACACATTTGTAGGGCTTTAAGTAATGACCCTTTTCACTCTTGATTAATCTGTTTTCTGTTCTCAATTGGTGGTAACTTGATTGTTCTGAAGAGAAAAGGGAAAATATTGATCGGAGTCTTGTTTTATTTTGTCCACAAACCGAAGATATTTAGTTTATTCTCAGTGGAGCGAAGAAAAGTGAGGAAATAATTGCACAAAAACGAGAAAACACTCAAACTGATCAATGGGCTTTATTATCAAAATCATTACCTACAATCATGCAGTAGTCGATGACTAATTGATTAAATCATGTATTGTTGCCGTCACAGACAAAGTAATGTTTGGCTTTTTTGGCTTTAAAAAACCTGTAAGTCTAAATAGTTGACAATCATTTTTCTGTCAACAGATTCATGAATTGACTGATCATTATGCTTTTAATAAAACCACTATTGACTGACGCACTGTTTGTTCTTCTACTTTCAGATAAAATTGTCATTACACGGGCTCAAGAAACGTGAAAATAAGACTTCTTTGGTGCAGGCTCGGCTCAGGTGTCTGCACCACCTACAGTGTTTTATTTCCCTCCTCACGCAAACAAATCTATTTCAGGTTGTCCACAGAGGTTGAGCGGTCTTCCTTCCAAAATCAGCACGAGATTAAATGTCACTTCTGAAAACTCAGCTGAATCAACACAATAGTCTCCTCCGCATCACACAACAAACACACAACAGCAGCCGACGGCCCCCCCGAAAATACACTGCATGCCGTGTGCAGAATGTCACCGTGTCCATTCATCTCTCGTGATGAAAACAGCGTTTGACCTTTCAAGACCGTCCCTATTCTGCCAGTAACACCCAATCAAAAGCTTTGATTGTTTAACCCTCGCTCCTCCCCCAGCTGTCTTCCAGAGACCTCGCTAACCTGCTCGTTTCATGAGGTCAAGAGTCTAATTTGGGACGGTGATTGTGCAACAGGTTTTCCATGTGCCCCTGGGTTTCAGAGATTACCAGGGTGACAGCTACAGGTCAGAGGTCATGGTAACCCCCTGCCAGGGGATTCATGGGAAAACCAAAACCTTGACGGCAGCCCTGCTTCCCCATGTTGACAGAGTGCACTGACGCTGGTGGGATATTTGTGGGGTTTTAAAAGAAGGTGTCTCGGGTTAGATCTACAAAGTCTGTCCGGTGCATTTTAGCAGCTCCCCTCAGACCACTAAACACGTCAACAGGCCAGACGTGGGAACCGTCTCCGGCCCACGAGGAGCGCAGTTCAAAGACAAGCGCAAACACGTGGTTTCAAGATGAGGGAGCCACAAAAAAGGCACAGGCCTTTTTTTTTTTTTTTTTTTTTTAACATGCCACACATGTAGGCAAACACACCCAATTAAGTTGGGTGTCTCTACATACGCAGTAGGTATTTCGCAGCGCGAGGCACAAATTCTGCCACCGGCTGCAGAAACACATCCATGACCACAGCCTCGCCCAGCCAGTGCTACACTTAGCCACCGCAGAGTCTCACAATGACAAACATCTGAAGCAGAGCTGCTTTACAAATGTTAACTGTCACCATCTGCACGTCTGTGCTCCATAATACTCAGGTCTTAAAGCTGCTTTTTGTGATTTTTGTTGTTGTTGACGTTATTATTATTCAGTCTCTGGTTTCCGTTAATAGAAATTAGGGCTGGGCGATATATCGATATAAATATATATATTGATATATTTTTAAATGGGATATGGAATTAGACCATATCGCATATATCGATATAGTACGGAGCTTTGATTTCAAATGTACTCCTGTTGTTATACAGTTTAGATTTTTATTATTGAACAGCTGTGGATTTATTCATGAACCAGGTGAAGAAACCTGTGTTTATTATTTATTCACTTGATTTTCCACCAACTGTTCACTGAAATAGCCGGTTTCAATAAAACTACTTGTGACATCTCATATTTCATATTTAAAAATATCGGGATATATATCGTATATCGATATTTAGCCTAAATATATCGAGATATGACTTTTGGTCCATTTCGCCCAGCCCATATAGGAATTATGTAACACTATTGTGTGCATTATATTGTGTGCTGCTTCCTTCATCATCTCTGAAGTCAACCAACTACTTTTGCACTTTTTGGTCCTTTTGGTCTATTGTGCAATGACTTTATTGTTTATCATTGTGCTTATTTATTATTTAATTTATTTATTATTTGCTGTTTAAATTTGCATTAGTTTGCTGTAGTTTTTTGTTTTTGCTTTTCATGAGTGCATCTTTGTGTTTTTCGTCATACTTGACACTATAAGTTATATGGAGTTGATGGGCCATGCGAGAACTCATGTGTCATAGATTTGAATGAAATGATGTCTCCAGAACAACATATTTCTAGCCCTCTTGAAGCGTCTCTGTAGCAGCTCTTCAATATGACTGGTGGGGCTGGTTTGCATATCTGATGATATTCCTCTCAAAGCCACCCAGCTGCAAAGCCTCTTTTCTTGTTCTTCAGTCTGACCTTGCGTCCCTCAGAGGGACGTGGGTCAAGTATCCACGGACGTTTCGATGAGATAAAGGAATGGGAGGCTCCAAACCTCTGTGCTGATTTGCTCTATTGTTGAGCCATGAAAATGCAATCTGCTGCCACAGAAATCCAAGTGAACACAAGATGCTGATCGGAAGAAACTGCTTCGTTTTTTTTTTTTTCAGCTGCCTTTCTCCAATGTCACAGCAGATATTAAATGCTGACCCAAAGCATTGGAAGTAGGAGTGTTTTCTTTTTTTTAAAGGGCACTGACCTTCTTTATGACGCTGTCCAAAGTCTCTGGGCGGCTGATGTCGAAACAGATGAGAACCGCGTCTGAGTCGGGATACGCCAGCGGCCTCACGTTGTCGTAATACGAGGAACCTGTGGGCAGACACAAACATATGGCGCAAGGTCATTATGTCTTCTGAGAAATCCTTGCTTTTAACCACATTGAATCCTTTATGTGGCTTGTTTCTGTCAATCGCTGGAAAGGAGTCAAGAGTGTCATGACTGCATGTACATTGTGACACACTGTGGCTTGAATGTCTCTGCAGATGCTAATGAGTCTTGTTTTTAACAGTCGTACGCACACGTGTAAGCCTCCTTGTCTGCTGACCTTACACAGCTGTGGCGTCCCTTTAATCATAGTGCTTCATGAGGAATGTTGAGGGGTTTGCACACTAAGAAGAGAGTGATAGTGGGTTGAGGACCGGGGAGACGTGTGGACACAGTCCATGATCCTTAATTCTCCCTCTTCCTGGCCAAAGGTCCTTGTCTGTAAAACTTTCTTTTTTTGACTTTATGAAATGCACTTGCACTCACACACGTCTCCCTGCTCTCACTTTTCATTTCTATTCCTTGATCAAATTTGAAGGCAGCGTGGCGCCTCAGTACTGCTCCATTACTTGACTCCTGCTCTGTTGCAGCTCTCATTAGGAGGCTTGTAAAAATATCTGAGGTTGTGGCTGTGGGCATCCTCCCTCCTGCCTCCACTGGTTAGTAATGCAGACCTGAACTCTTTTCAATGGCAACAGTCATGAAAAAACGCCAGGCTCTGTGACAGAATTGATAGAAACTGTATCATAGGTGAACCTTTGCAGAAACTCTATGAATCAGTGTACCATAACAACATTGTTATTTCATGTGCTTTGAACTGAAATGGAGGTGCTTTGTCAAAAAGATGCAAGAATAATTTGTCATTTTAAAAAGCGTGTATCAACTAGAAATGTAGGTTAATCCGTGAATCACATTTTGTTGATGGGTGCTTTGATATCTCGAGTTTTACATTTAATCCCTTAAGGACACACAAACTGATTATGATAAGTGTAGATTATCTTTTGTATGTGTTGTTACTGTGCTTCACATCTGACCCGACACACAACAGGCAGTCCGCCTGTTAAAGCTCTGCGTGCCTTTGTCTGGCAGCGTAAATGGGGTCCGCACAATGGTGCTACAGCCTGTTTTAGTACCACTATGTTCCCTTTGTTAATGATGGAACGAGACTACCACAATGGCTCCATGTAGCCAGTGGCCCCACATCATTCAGCTGGCTTGCCTGTGGTGGCCTGCTCCCTCTCTGCTCCCTCGCCTGTCACAGCATCACGGGCTGTTTATTAGAGATTGATGGCTTTTGTGCCTTTACATGAGCCAAACTGCTTTGTTTACATTCACAGTTGCTCACAAAAAAATGTTCTTTGCAGTCAAGGGCTCACGAATAAAATTGTCAACGCCGCCTGAAGAATTAGAATTTACATTTACACACGTTTTGAAGTGTGCACTCCACATATTGTCTGCCTTTTATTGTGGGCCTTTTGCCAGGAAACATATGCCTTGCCATGCTCTGAAACCAAGTATTGTATTTTTATGGATTGTGTTTGACAAAAGAAGTTGATATTGTGCTCAAAATATCCCACTTACTGATTCAAATGAAACTTGCTTTCCACCATATTACCAACTTAAGATTTCCCTGTGGTTGACACTTCATGCGTTCTTTAAAAGTTAATATAATAGAAGTACGACTTGTGTGACTCATTGTGGTGACACCGAGTTCAAATAATGATCATTGTTTTCACAGCAGGTCCCTGTAATGATGGGTTTTGAGGAAAGGTTTCACAATGCCCACCTGTGGATCACATGGCCTCCAATTATGAATGAAGCAACAGCGTTCCTGACTGCTTTGGTGCACATGCGTCATTGTGCGTCTTCGATAACAATACAGGACTGGGCTCTAAAGCAAAACCTCCAAAAAGGTGGTAACTTTCTATTGTTTCTACAACAAAATATAAATTGGAACTACATAATTCAATTTTAAGTAATATTCAACACGTCAAGGGACATTCAGAGGAATTTATAGTCTGCAAATTTATAGGGAGGAAATTATAGCAACCAAAGTCTGCTTCTATGTTTTTCCTAATGTGAAACAAAGACTAACACACACTCGTGCACGCCCAATCCCACAGACGCCAAGTCTAACCCTCCGTAGAGAGCACACTCTGTACGACAGCAATCTCTGATTGGTAGTGTCACACTTGAGGTGCTGCAACCGCCGAAGTTGGTCTTTAGTATGTATCACAGTGCAGCAGGCCTGTACTCGGGTTAGAGTTGAAGAAGAAATGAGACGGAGCATGTAGGGGTGAAGAGGGGACAAAAGAGATTTAATGACTTTGACGCTGGGTGAGGGCAAGGTGCAGGAGAATGTGATGATGAGACCAGGAAATGGACACAGAATCCAGATGAAGGTGGAGAGGCATTGGATGTTTGTTTGGCTCCAGATGTAATTAATGCCTGAAACAAGGCTGTTGGGATTCATTCATCAATCCAAAGGATCAAAATGATTGGCAGATCACAGGCTCACACAGGCCTTTACGCATCGCTCTTCTGCCCTGAGCGACGCAGAAGCTGCCTCAGCACTTTTTGCAAAGTCAGAAATAAAGTCCACTGAGGGAAAGAGAGGGAGTATAAATGTGCGGCTGTGTTTGAAGCAAGCCAAGCAGGAACAAATAAAGGCCAATCACTATAGCAATCAAGAACACAAGAAGGAGGCACAGGAGGACAAGGAGGTGGGAGAAAAGATAAAAGACGAGTGTAGCGATGGAGGAGGAGAGAGAGGGAGTGCTATGGGTGTTTAGGTAGGTAATGAAAGCGCTGGACTCGGCAGGACAGATCAAATAAAGAGGTATGAGAGCTCTGGCTCGGCTATTGGTTCTAGCTGGCCTGCACCCATTCACTGGGAGGTGGAACAAAAGGTCAATTGAATTTCAGACAGAGGCAGGATGAGATGTATGGCTAAAAGGATGGGGTGGGGGAATGGGCTCAGGGACCATTAACAACCATCACGCCTGGCAGAGAAGTGGGGCCTTGCCATGTAGAAGCCAAGGACAGGCATAAAACACCCCCCACAAAACCTCCTCGCAGAGTATTAGCATTAGCCTGATTTAGCACTGGCAATCTCTCACGGTGAAAAGTGGATTTCTGTCTTTATTTCCACAAGGCTAATTAGCACTAAGCCATGCTGCAGCGGCCAGTGCTACAACAGGAGGCTCCGCCAAGCAGAGGTGACAGAGGAGGAATCAGGAGAGCAGTCATCAGTCGAGCTTCCTCAACGGCCAGACACAGTACAGATGAGATTGAGGCAGAAAACTAATATACAATAATAAGGCTTAAAGGTGCATTATGTAATAAATCTAAAGCAACTGGCCATAAAATCCTCCTAATATGTCACAGAGACTCAGGAATAATGCTCATATAACAAACTGAACTCACCAACAACAACAGATCAGCCCAAATATTTGCATTAAACAAAATCTTTTGCAGACTGCAAATCATGTTTATGTTTTGAAATCACCGCCACCTAGGCGCCACCTACCGCTGTCTACCAATCATTGCAGTCAGTAGCGTCTCAGCTGCCGAGCAACCCCGGGTTGCCAGTTACGTCAGAAAACAAAACCTAAAAGAATGTAGTAACCATTTTTGGCCACATTCTTACATATGGCGTAATCTGGTGATGTGCAAATTATGCTAAATTTGTCGTCTGATCTGCTGCAGTTTCAAAGGGAATTGAATACATGAATTTATTTGTAGCCACTGCCACAATATTGACTTGTGATTTCTTGAAATGGGTTTTCTCAGAAGGGTGGGTAAGGCCGGGGTCTCCCTTAGAGATGGAGTGAGAAGCTCAGCCATCTGGGATGGACTCTGAGTAGAGCCACTGCTCCTTTTGTGTGTAAAGGAGCCAGTACCTGGTAAGGAGTGCCTCCCTAGGGAGATTTTCCTGGCATGTCCAACTGGGAGGAGACCTAAGGTCAGACCAAGGACTAGAAGGAGAGATTATATCGCCTCACTGCCCCGGAAGTGCCTGGGGATCCCCCAGTCAGAGCTGCACGATGTGGCTAGGGAAAGTGAAGCCCCCTGCTACCTGATCTGGGATAAAGGGTTGATGATGGATGGGTGGCTAATCTTTCATGATACTCGGCTACTCATCTTGCAAGACATCCAGGATGCACTTTAATGCCAGGTGTCAACAGGCGCTATTAAGGCTTCATGGTGGGCAGGTCTAAAGTGATGATGGTGATGTGAGGCCATATCTGTCATTGCCCATGTCTGTTCAACAGTGAGAACAACCTTGTCCAAAGGTGTGTTTTGTTTGATCTATACATTGCATGTGTTTTGCTTGGCTAGTGCCTGTGCTGGACATGGTTTGATTAGCTGATGCTCACTTTTCCAACTCACAATGCAGTTAAGTGCTGAGAGGAGTTTCAGTTGACGGTGTCCACATGCATGATCTCTCAGGACTCATGACAATACCAGGTCTCAACAAGGCCCATGTGTGGTATGCGGTACTTCATTTATGCTTCCTCTTCCCTGTCGGAGGCAATCTATCTGAAACATGACATGACAGCTCTCTCTTTGCTCGTTCAAACCCTCCGCTGTGTTTTCACTATTTTAACACAAACTGTGAAATTAACAAAAAAAAAGGTACAGCAGGATTTATTAAGGTAGTCTGAGTAATTGAGTGTGAATCAGCATCTAACAAAGCCCAGTCTTCAGAGCATTTATCTGCACCATCACATCAGGAATTATCTACTTCTCTCTCACACTGTGTGTGTGTGTGTGCGTGTTCATTACAAACACAACTAAGAAGCAAACCATTATGAGTGAGGAAAAAAGAATAGTGTTTGCCTCGAGGTTCTCTGATGAGTTCATGCACATATGGCAAGGAGTCAGTAGCAACTAAAAGCCTCATTAGGCCACATAAGCACTCCATGCATATTAACAAAGGCAGGGTTTAAGATAAAAAGGAAAACACCTTCACCAAATAAATGAAAACAATCACAGACTGGCTTCAACTGGCAGTCAACACCACATACACTGGGTCTATTTTCTTCCCCCGTTTTCCTTTTAAATTTAAATCAAAAGGAAAACATTTCAATCTGGGCTGGACAAGTATCATAGCAACCTGGATGGATGCAAATGCTTCATTGTAAGACCCTGAAAGGCTGTAAGAAGGAAGCAAGCGACAGAGCGAGGGGATCGTGGTGGCTGATGACGCCGAAGCATTGGTGATTGGAGGGGTCTTTGAAGCACATAGATGAGGGTTGGCCCTCCACACTCTCCACTGCTGAAGATCCGGTCTGTGTTGTGCACTTCAATCCTTTCAACTTAATCAGGGTTTTACTGAAACGGAGGAAAACAAAGGCTGCTGCCAAGACACACTTCCTGATGATTTTCAAACAGAGAATCAGAATTTACAAGAAAGGCAATTAAAGGGACTTTAAATCAAACCCTGTTGAGTTTAACCCTTAAGGCCACATTATACTTATCCGACTGCGTAATGCGTATCCGACTGCGTAACCACGAAGACCCCTCGAGCCTTCATACTTCTGCGTCGTGGACGGATACGTGCTGCAATTTCCCGCCCGATCAGTAGGGGTCGCTATTCAAGGTTGTTGTGCTTTTGGCGTCCGAGAGAGAAAGACTGTTGTTGTTGAAACAGTGGCCGTTTCTCTCTTTTCTGTGTCACGGAACGCAGTTTTAAGATAATTTGAGGCGAGAAATTGGCCATTTAGAGTCTAAACATGTGGTTTGTGTATTAAGATATGACGAATTTATAGTTTGACGTCGGCGGTGATCAGCTCCGCCTCTGTGGACGGCACAGAGCAGCGTTATCTCAGCCTGTCCTGAGGACCAATCGCAGCTCTTGCCGTCTCCGTTGTCCCTTGACGGAGTGACGGACACTTAAAAAATATTTTGTGCAGTCGGAGACGACGCAGAGGCTCTGCGACAGGCTCTGTGTAACTTTTTCACGGCACTTTACGCAGGAGGATAAATTGGGCTTTAGTACAGTTTGTCTGGGTTGGTGTAAACGCAGTCTGAGACCTCTGAGCTGGACCTAAAAAAAAAAAACTAAATTTTGCTTGAAAGAGTTGGTCTCGGACCACTTGCAAGTGAACTCTGGAACAGTTCATCACTGGAGTGAACTCTATTTTCACCTTTCACTGGAAGCGTAGTATTTACGGCCTCAGTGTTCTCATCTCTCTCCACAAGTGAGGAGAAGGGAAACCGGACAAACGCCTTTTCCATCCTCTGTGTCTGGCAGGTCCCATCTCTTCTTCCTCCTCCTCAGGCAAACGAGCACATTTAGTCGAGCATTATCACCACAAAGCGGCACAAAACCGCCCTGATGCCAGTGGGGACTTATCTCTAAACTATGTATGTATGTATGAACACATGACTTATTTTTATTGATTTAGTTTTTAAAGATAACCATCATCATATTTGTCATTACTATTATTATTCTGTTCAAGGTAACCACTGATTTCAGTTTATTTCTGTATGGCATGAAAATCGAAAAGCAGACTCTTGGAGAAGTGTAATGATTTGAGTGTTGTGTTGCGGCTGATTGTTAATGAAGTGCAAGCTCAGATTGATTAGTAATTACTCATAAAAATTAAGTAGCAAATATTCAAGCAGACATTGTCTTCACTGCACAACTCAATATTGGATGCAATATGTCACACACCATTTATAATTTTTAATTTTATAAATCTGCTTTGTGGTCCATAAGTAAGCCTACATCATATAGTTAGTTGTACTTTATTAGTCCCCTAACTGAGTAACTAGTATGTCTTTCTATTTTAAGTGAAATATGCAATTCAAAATAAATTGTTCACGAAAAAATGACCCCCATTATTTTAAGTGTCTGTTGGTTTAAAGGGACAATATGTAGTATTTATGGGTTTATATAACCCAAAATCCACTTTTTTATGTGCTCCTGCATAGTCGCTGTATAATAGTTTTTGTTTCATTTTCGTAGTGTTTCAAAAAGTCATGTAAAGTAACATGGTCGCGGGCCGCTGTTGCATAGCCACTGTTAGCAGCGAGACGCCATGTTTCTACCGGAGCCTGTAAGGACAAATGCGAGAGAACAAATCAAGCGTCTCTTTACTTGTAGCGGAAGTCCCGCCTCCTCTCTCTCCGCTTCGTCTGCTACGGCCGCAGTAGCTCGCCCTCTCCCTCGCCTCACGAACCTCATCTGCTGACACGGAGAAAGACGACGAGGACGACATTTGACCAGCTGCGGATACCGTAGCGATCAGGGAAGGGAGGGGGTGAGCAGAGCAGCAGTTCTTTGTTGTAAATTTCAGCCTCTCCTCTAGATGGCACTATAAACTACTTACTTCACCTTTAAATAAATATTGCAATCACACGCCACATTTTGGGCCGGATTTAGTGCAACGACGCAGGAGCAGAAGTCGCATAAAAAAAAGTTTTGATATACTCAATTCTGTTAAAAAAAATGTGTAATGGAGCAAACACAAGCTGGCCTGCAGCCTGGACAAGGGGCTAAACTAGACACACACACATCCACGTGCGCACAGATAAGGCTGTTGATCTGTAATAGAGATGACTGTGTCAAGTTTTCAAAGCCATTAGCACACAGCGGGGACAGTGGAGGTGACGCTAGGTTAAATGGCCATTAACCTTCCATGTCTGCAGCCTTCACGCAAGGGATATTGATCAAAGCCTCCTGCACTTTCCCTCTGGAGGAAGCGCAGCCTTTGAAGGGCGACGAGCACCGTCCACTGATCTGAGTCCTCCCGCCAAGGAGTTAATACCCATGTATGTCGTCCATTCGCAGGTTGAAAAGTGGAGCTGGCCACAGCGCTGACAGCTCATACAGGAGAGAGAGAGCGGCATTAATGACTGTCTCCTGCACGCCCCAGGGGGGTGAAGATGGAGTGCAGTGTCCCCTTTCAGCTCTTTCCTCACCCACAGCCCTTCTATTATAATCACACATAGACACTCACTCCCTTTCCAAAGGAGACTTGGCTATGCATTTCATCTCCAGTTGTTTGATCTGGCTGTACGTCTGCGGCTCTGGTTCGTGCTGAGCTTTGCCTTCATAGATTATTCAGGCTACATCAGTGCTACTACTACATATTTAAAAAAAAAAGTTCTGTGTCCAGGTGAGCATTTTAGCTCAGTTTCAGATGTGATAGCCGAACATCATGTGTCCATTCAGGTGTGTAACAGAGTGTAAACAGGATGTTGAGTCTTTCCTCTGCGGTTGTTTGCTTAGTTTCAGAGAGTATTACCGACAAGACACAACAATGATTAAAGGTAACACAAGAATTTCTTTTATGAGACCGACAATGAGGTGACACTGGAACCGAAAGTTAAGCCTGTCCCACACGAGAGGATTTTCAAATCTGACTTGATTTTTTTTTTTTTAAAACGTGGGAGACCACAAACACAACAAGCTTTTCAACGTTTTAATCCCGAGAAAGCACAGAGTAGACGACGCAGTCAAGACGCAGGACCACACACTTGGCGTTGAATCAAATGATTTCAGGGAGGAGATTACAGGGATCTCACAGAAATTTGCGTGACTTCAGAATATAAACAGACATGGAGGCGGACTGTCGGTGGCGTAGGTTAATAGCTGTTGTGCGAGCAATGTTTTGTGCTGAGAAATACAAAAAAAAACTGTGGATGAAGTCATGACTGAGAAGACGGGATCAACTTGGCTGGTACAAGTTATGGTTCTAATCAACTCAGTTCTTTGATGACATTAAAATTGTGCCCGTACTCCTCACACTACAGGATAATTTGGCCAGGTAATCTGTTCAAATCAGTCTAAAATCAGAAGGCGCCCACGATTGTCAGAATTGGGCCAGATGTGTGTCTGTGTGGCAGGTTTAAGTGTTGTAACAGAGCTTTCTGTTCACAGCTGATCACTGAAGTAGCATGGACAGCAGGCGTGTCGGGAGCAAAATGTACAGTATGTTTATTTCCTTCACACACTTCTTTTGTCAACTTATAGATTTTCTGTCTTGCACGAATCAAGCAGGCTCTGTTTTAAATGTCCCCCTTAAACAGTTTGAGAAATGACCTCAGATTCGGTGTGGTAGTCTACAGTTGGTGATTGCTTATGTTCAGGTGTTGCAATACAAACACTGCCCAGGGTTTGTTTGTGTGAGGAAGTCAGGTAGCTGTGGACAACTGCTGTCTGCAGATGTGGAGAACATGCAGAACCTGTTTTTTGTTGTTGTTTGTTTTTCTTTTAAATACGTTAAAGACATTTCTGTGTTTCCTCAAGCTTTGTGCCTTTCACACCACAACCTCCTGTACTCTGCCCTCAGCAGCAGCAGCAGATTGTTTGGACAAGATCCACCAAATAGCACAGTTTAAAAAAAAAAAAAAAAAGCTAGTTAAAGAACACCAGATGCTGACTTGAGGATTATTTGCACAACCCCTTGCACTGCTCAGACCAATCAGGGAAGGACCACAGCTGTTTCCGTTACCCTCAACAAAGAGTCTTTTTCGCTTTATTTGTTTTTGTCTGGTTGCTCAACTTGATCATGTGAAAACATGACGATCTCATAGGGAGAAAGAGAGAGAGTGTGTTTCTTTAAAGTAAGTAACATATTTAGTTTGTTGATTAGCTTGTATGTAGGTGTTCACCTGTCCTGTTAATAAACAGACCACTGCTTTAAACATCCAGATAAAAAGGACTGCACTGTAGGAAATAAAGCATCACACTTGACTTTTATTGTTGTCACGTGCAAGTGTTGCATGCATATAATTCTGAAGTTATTATGTTGAGACTTGATCTTCTGACACCATGAGGTCATGTTCAGAGAGACATTAGAGCGGTGTGACAACACACAACACCATCATTCATTTTCATTGGGTCAATTGTAACAATGCAAAAAAAAAGAAAGCAGTGTCAACCAACAATGCAGCGTAGTATTATCACACAAGGCACTGCAACTGATTATCCAGTATAAGCAATAATTAATTCCTTGCAGATGTACAAACGCACAGATTTCAACCTGGATCTACCTGACATACCATAAAATAACAGTTTTAAAGGTTCCACACTGCCTGGTCTTGTACTATGTAAGTTTGATACGTACACTACAAACACGTGACCATCAGCAGGTGAAACAAACACTGCCTTAATGGCAATTAATTAATTCTTCTCAATATTGAAAGTTAGTTAATTTAAGGTAAAACACAAAAGCCCTAAGTCAGGCAGTTCAATAAACAACTGTTGAATGTGTCTTTTAAATTGACCACGTGAAAATAAATGTTGTTAAATTGTCTCTGGGTGACCACTCTGGCACAAACCATCTGGGTGTTTTTTTTCCTGTAGTTTTCAGAGAGCTGGCTAATCCACAATGTCCCAGTCTCAGTCTAATTAGGACAACATTGTGCCTTCTCTTTAAGTTCAGTGAAAGCCAATTATTTTTGACAATGCCGATCCTTCTCTTCCATCTCCCACTCCTCTTTACGCTGCCTCATGCTGCACAAACCTTTAGATCCACCATTTCCTTGGTCAATGCTTCTTTAGCCGGTTTATCAGACAATCCATTTCCTTGCACTCCTGAGTGTCCGGGGGCCCACATAAATATTAAATTACAGCTGATTTTCTCTGAAACCTGAATAGGCAACACACGATTTTAACAACCAGGTCAGCCGGGGCCTTCAGAACAGTTGCAGAGTTGACAGCATTCACCTATAATAAATTAAGTAAGAAAACTAAATTATAGAGAATTCCATGTTTGGTGTGTTTGTTACAGTAACAAGGCAGAAAATTAAGTCATGTCTCAGTTCAGTGAGTAGGACTATAGAGTCGGAGCTTTGGCACTTTGGAAATCAACATTAAAGCGTCTGTCATTGATGTCATCATCTGGATAAACCTTGCACTAACCTCCTGTCCTTTGCTATAATAATAATAATAATAATAATAATATTTTCCCCTCTCTTCACTACTTCATGTCATGAATTGTTTAGTAATGGAGAATGTATTCACCAACATTCTTTTTGAAGTTCTGACTCGCTTCAATTTTTGTTGGAGTCTGAAAAAGTGTCTCCTATATTTCTTGCAGCGAGAGACCCACGTCACTGATAGATGTCTTTTTAACACCATGACTAAAGTATTTCACTGACAGCAGCTTTAAATACTGCTTGTGGCTGCAGAGGCCAGATCAAATGTCGCATGGTGTTGCTTTAATCAAGTCTAATTTAGACATTTTTTTGGCTAAACATGTGGTGGTTCTGGTTCTCTGAGCCAGCAGCCTCTTCACAGTGCCTGCATTTAGAAAAAATGTGAACAATTAAAATAGTTTTTGTTGTTTTAAACCTCCATTTCAACACTCTTTGAGATGTTGCCAAATTGCACCAAGCACTATGACTATGACTTTGAATTCAGCTATAAAAAAATCTCCTGAACCTCAAAGTCTCTTATCCCCTCATATACAATTCAAAAAATTCACTCCTTTTCACATGTAAAACAGCAGGGTTCACATAATTTGTACTCATGCACACATAGTTCAGTCCCTCCCCCTTAAAGACTTTCATTAAAACTTGTAATAACACTGACTGCAGCTTCTGTCTATTGCCGTCTGCCGTCTGATATGACAGAAGTGAATGGGGAGTGAGAAAGTTCATGTGCTTTATACACATGCATGTGAAAGGAAAACTTGGAAAGCGGAAAAAGGACAGCCTCCACTTCAACGACTCCATTTCCTCTGGCGCACAACCATCCAAACACATCCCTATCATGATGCTATCTATCCTCCAGTCCACTCTGCGACCCCCCAGGGAGCCGGTGAGGAGACGAGGCAGCGCCTCAAGTGCAATTTCACTTCCACAAAAGCAGCAGAAGCAAGACAGGAAGAGCGCAAGTGGATCTTGTTTATAAATAAAGTCATCCATAAATGATGAGAGTGTGTCGTATGGGCGAGGTGCAGGTGGCGGTGGCGGTGGTGGTGGGGGCGGGGTTGTAAGATGGAGGTGAAAGTCGGCCCTCTCCCTCCCATATTATCCCCTTGCGCTCGGCTGGGTTGCAGACGGATGCTGAGAGGGGTTTTTCCCCCGTGGAGATGGAGAGCCAGAGGGATTGAGCGTGAGCTTTGGGAGCAGCAGAACCAGTCTGTGCGCCTGTTTGATGTGGGCTGATCAAAGCTGGTTCTGTTGCATGAAGAAGAAGAGGGAGCTGACCGGGAGATAAAAAACATACAGAACCACAGTTCTCTTCCTCTGGCTGGGTTTCCTGTCTGTCATTCACTTTTTCTGCTTATGAAAAGGAACAAAGGTCTAATTTAGTGTCAGGGTGGAAATGCTTGTCCCTCTTATTCTGTGAATAAATCAATAAAGTGCTTTAGCGTAACTTTGTGCGATTTGCTACCAAACTGAACGGCTTCTCAGTATTTTCAAAGCAATTTTTATTAAAGTATAAGTTTCTCTTTGAAGAAAACTATTAGGTGAAATAAGATTGCAATGACTCAGTGGCCTCTGCGCTTTGGTGCACGGGCATCTTCACTAAATAATTTAGATAAATCACAAAATGGTAGAAGGGCTGGTGAAAAATGTACACAAAGGATGGAAAAGGTCAAATGGAAGCAGCCAACCAGAAAATATCCCAGTGTCAAACCGTGGTTGTGCACAGTCAGCTTTTATTCATTATGTCAACAAAACCATAAATTTCAAGGAGGAGTCCTCCCATTTCATGTTGTCTAG
The DNA here is from genome assembly GCF_963457635.1 of Microchirus variegatus. NCBI lineage: Eukaryota > Metazoa > Chordata > Actinopteri > Pleuronectiformes > Soleidae > Microchirus > Microchirus variegatus. Next base: position 20,244,514 of record NC_139811.1, on the reverse strand, counting down.
TCCATTTTCGTATCAATAACTTCCGACTTTGTCAATGGATTCACTTGCGTTGCGCCGTAGATCGCGTTACTTCAGGTCAGTGAAGACAAAGGTTGCGCGATTCAGCCGGTGCTCCTTCCGTCTATGAAGACGACGGACAAAAGGCACGGCATTCAATCCCTCGCGGGACTGTTTTATTTTGCCATATGTTTATGTAGATGACCGCTTAGCATGTAACACGAGGCCTGCGGTGCTTTAAAAGTGTGACACAGTTGGCGTTTGTGCGTCTGCTTCCCTCCAAGGACCAGAGTGGGTCAGGTCCCAAGGGTGCCACCGACGAATCTTAGCCACAACACAAAGCCTTGGAGGGAGATGTGGGGAAGGTGGGGGTCGGAAAAGCACAGATGTACGCTTATCCCTCTGTTCTCTACTCCTTCTGTTCCCTTTCCCGGTTTTCATCTTTTCAATCTAGTGAACACTTACCCTCTTATAACATGGACTAAGGGCACACACACACACACACTACCTCCTCAGTCTCTCATGTGCTTCAACCCCTCACTCCCCCCAATCTCTTTTCCTATTGGTCGAGGCATCTGCTGTGCTTTCCAGCCTCATTGTGCCGAAGCTCCCACTCCAGCACCGTCCTCACCAGCCCCCCATTATGCCTCTGGTCAGCTGGGAAACAATGGGAAGGGTCACAGGGTCATAACTGTTGGAATTCCCTTTCACGGGCCTATTCAATCGCACACATGCCCACACACGTAACCCATACACTCACACATATTTATCTAACCCACAGGCACACACAGGTTTGTGGAGCTATTCTTGTTAGGACACTGCGTTTACTTCCAGCCTAAACAAAGAGTTATCCCGAAACTTAACCTCAACCAGTTAATGCCTAACGCTAACCTTAACCTAAACACAAGTCAAATCTTAGCCCTGAACTTGACCAGGTGTTGGTCTCTATTGGCAATCTGTAAATCGGTGTACTGTAGTTTAGCTCTATGAGGTGCCATTAAAGGGCCAATGTGTTATCTATAATAAAATGTTTTCAAACAAGTCGTCATTGACGCTTATCAAGAAAAATGGAAAGCACTAGAAAAGGAGTCTTTCTCCTTTTGTGAAAATTCAAGAAACATGTTCTTCACGAGCAAAAAAACAACAACAAACACAGAGTGTTTAGGTGAATTGTTCTCCAAGAGGATATAGTGAGTCATTGCTCTCAGTCTCCCATGGATATCTGAGAACTAGACCGTAGTAGGCGAGGACTTAAACCTTTTATGCAGCCATCATCTCTCGGCTACCTTCCTTCACACTTTCCCTCAGGCTCAGTTACTGATGCTGCAGCTCGAGCTGGATGTGAGGGAGATCACCTCGTTGACCTTTGACGGCTCACGCTCCAGTCCTGTCACCATCACAGCATCTCTCTGCAGTGGTGAGGCAGACGGAGTGAAAGAAATCGTCAGTTGAACGGTAACGAAAGAAAACAACCTACAACCCCCCCCCCTCAATACGTGCTAGTTTGTCAACGTGTCACCAGCTCTCCTGTGGTGTTGCAAGGGTGATGGCTTGGATTCGGGCAGTTCCAGGACATGCATCCTAAATCCTCTCATTCACAGCCTGAATGACAAGTACACAGAGAGAGCTGTAGCTTTTATTTTATGGCACACTGGCTCAATCATTGTGGATTTTGTCAGTCCACATACTGATTTGTTGGGGGTTTGTTCTCATGATAGTGCAAATCAAAGCTTGCTGTATTTTCTAGTACTATATGTTATGGTGCTTTTCTATTATACAGTTGTAGCACGACTCTGTTTAACTTGACACTACTCATTTTTATTTCTTTTTCATGAGTTATAGTTACCTGTTACTGTGTTTGGTATCTGCTCTGGTGAGGTTCCAAGTGAACTGAGGCGATACCACAGTCAGAAAGTGTCATCACTGGAAGAGTCATAAGTGCATAAGTCATCAGTTAAAAAGACTTAGAAATCCTGAAAACGTGTTAATCTCCAACATTTAGCACTGCTGAAAGCTGCCGATCGTGAGCCGAATCACAACCCGTTCAGCCGTATTGCAGTTCAGTGACAGTCATGCAGGAAGTTCCGAATTAATCTTTTAATGGACTTATTTCTAATGATTCAGTAGACGGAAAAGATCTGCTTTGCTCATCACTAGTTTGTGTGTTTGTGTCGCGTATAAAACAACGCCACGGCGGTTTCGTGCAGCTATGCTATGATGACCTCACCCATGTTGAGGAGGTGCACTACCGTTCAAAAGTTTGGGGTCACTTAGAAATGTCCTTATTTTTTGAAGGAAAATCACTTTCTTTCAATGAATCAGAAATACACTCTATACATTGTTAATGTGGTAAACGACTATTCTAGCTGCAAACGTCTTTTAATGGAATATGTACATAGGTGTATAGAGGCCCATTTCCAGGGTGTTTGCTAATGGTGTTAGAAGGCTATTGGATGATTAGAAAACCCTTGAAAACCCTTGTGCAATGATGTGAGCACAGCTGAGAACAGTTTTGCTGGTTCTTTGATGAAAGCAAAGTTATTATTTTGAATAAAAATCATTATTTCAAATTTTTTAAAATGTCTTGACTATATTTTCTATTCATTTTGCAACTCTTTTGATGAATAGATAAAGTGTGATGAAGTGTGAGTTTTAATGGAAAACACAAAAAATTGTGTAGGTGACCCCAAACTTTTGAACGGTAGTGTACTATAGTAATGAAAAACGACGCGCCGGATACCAAACTGAGTAGAGTCGAGTTGAATAGAGCTAGAACTCACGCTGTGATGAAAATGTTGTTGATTCTGTTTTGCTTTTGAGATATATCTTTGTGTCTGAAGCATATTTTTTAAGCATGAATCAAAGGTAGAGATTATTGGGGTAGAGAATTGTGCCTCCCTGGTGGTTTCTGCATCCCTTTTGCATTGCCGTCTCCTTTTATGGTTGCAAACACAAGAGTTGGAAACTTTTTTTTGTCATTTTTTAAACAGCTAAATTGTCCTCTGTGAGCAGCACAGAAAAGGTGAGGCAAGGATTAAGACGAGCCTTGTAATACGAGTCAGAGTGAGCTCATCAAATGCCTCGAGTCCTCTTTCCTTTGCGCCACACAAAGGACTTTTAATTCTGGGCACATTAATAACTAAAAGCCATACACTACGTTTGTCTGTAGTGTGCGGTGGTGTTCAGCAGTGGACGTGCCATTTAAGCAGATTATAGCCTTTTTGCCTGGTGCTCAGCATTAAGCTGATGTTACATAGAGGTTGAGATGAAGGTGAAGGAGTGTGTTGTGGTTCTCTGCTGCATCTCATATACGGAGATAAGAGATCACAGAGTCTGCAGAGCTGTAGACCGTCTGAGGCTTCCCGGCTCCAGACCGTGATTGTTTTATTGTTCATGGGCAGGTGGACGTTTGGGTTTTGTATCCATGTAAAAGCAGGCAGGAGGGAGGGTTCCACGTCTGCGAGCTGCAGGTGGCAGGCCGCGCGGTGTGAGTGTGCATGTTCCACTGAGGAGAGCTGATATTCTGTGGTAATTACAGCCTGTGTGTTCTTGTCAGTGCAGCGGGCTGTGGAAGCACTTCTGCCCACCCCATTGCTTCGCGCGGCCTCCGAATGCTGGTGACCTCAAGGCGACGCTCCAGCAGCCACCCATGGCTAATGGCTTCTCAGAGAAGGAAAGTGTGGAGGATAAATAAATAGCACAGGCAGAAAGGATATCTGGCAATCCACCCCCAGAAAAGTTAAGTCGTGCTCTCCTGTTTCCTCCGTCGTCTCATATTTCTTCTCTCATAGCTGTTGCAAAACTATGGGCCGTCATTTCCTCTCCAGCTTGTTGGCTCTTTGTGTTACAGTCTGAGACTGGGATTCAGAAAGGGCTCAGCTCTGGGGATGGAGCACAGCTGCTCGCCATGGTCAAGAAACAAAACATCCAGCCCCGGCAGCAAAGTACTGTCAACTTTCCTCCACAGTTTCCATAATGTCACGAAAGCCCTCTCAGAGAGTCAGGGTGCAATCGATTGCAGCGCCGGGCAGGAAAATGATTACTCTGAGAGTTTGGAACAGGACTGTGAGGAGGAAAAGAGTAAATGGAAATACCTGACACAGGGGATATGTTTGTGTAATGTCAAAAATAATGACTTATTTCTATACTGAGGTGAACATGCAGGTGACATTTCAGATGATGACATTGCAGCATTTCTTTTAGCTGTAACAAACATTTTGGTTATTGTTTAATGCAGGACTTTTAAGGCTCTTAAAGGGATACTTCACCGATTTGAATGTGGCTTTATATTGCTAGAATAGCAGTAGTATTTTTTTAGAAAATGTGCTTCCCTCCCTCAGTTTTTCCCTGAGTTGTAAAAAAATCTGTTTTCCCTTATCCAAATGTGCCCTACTGTGAGTCAAATGATGCGTTTTGCATCACAGTAGAGCAAATTTTGAAAATGGAAAACAGATTTTTTTTACAACTCAGTGAAAAACTGAGGGAGGGAAGCACATTTTCTAAAAAATACTACTGCTATTCTAGCAATACAAAGCCACATTCAAATCGGTGAAGTATCCCTTTAACAGTGTAGTAGCTGTAAAGCTAATGGTCACATTTACATTCTAACGCCCAGCATGTTGAATTCTGATTTGTCTCTAAAACAACCTGAGACACTTCTCACCGCGTACAACCTTTGTTGTATGATTTCTACAGTGTAAAACGTTTATGTCAGTCTTCTGTACTGTGATTATCAGGGTCTATTGTCTGCAGGGCAGAGGCTACAGGCTCATCTCCAACTCGACGCCAAGCGGCTGAGAGCCGTAGAAGAGCTGGACGATATTATGCTCTGTGATTTTTCTGCCAAAGAGTGGAGACTGCAGACTTGGCACAGCAGCACGGGTTTATTTCCAACACGTGCAGAAAATCCAACGAGGCAGTTAGCATTCGAAGAGCATTATCACAACCTTTGCTCTGTGCTGTTCCCCCACTCACACTTCAGCTATTAAAATTGAAAAGGGAAGATTTAATTCGCAAAAAGGCAAAACAGAATACAAAAGGTTACCCCTGTCATGACTTTACGTGCTCCTGTAACACTACAAATATAATCTCATGCAAGTGGCTGTGTGATTAGAAACGGCACGACTCTGAGCTAAATGCCAGTATTGGCATGCAAGCATGTTGGGTGTCTTTGGGTTTTCAACTGTTGGAGGGCCACACAATCAATGTGACGATGCCGAATATGGCTGTGAAACAATTATATAGCATCAATTAGGCCTTAAAAAGACTGTTTATAGGTGTAAAGATGAACAGGTGGCTAAGGTAAGATTTTCCAAATCTCTTCAGTGTGTGTTTGTTTTATTACTGGGACAGAACTTCCTCCTTTCAAGTTACAGCGTTTCACCCGCCGTGTCTCTCTGTTTACTCATTACCCAAAACTGTCATGCAGACACTCTCCCCCTGAGTGAATCGTGGGTTGCCTTCCAGTCTGCCATGCATCATCAAAACTGGTTTCGTTTAGTTGGTTATCGCCCTGGGAGGATGAGTCAGACGGTAAAAAGAACAACTTTTTTTCTGGACGCTTTTGGCACACGTTTGCGAACATCAGGTGCAGGGATGTCGTCAGCCTGCCTTCGGGACGCTCACAAAAGTAAACAATAGTTGTATTTACAGACTGCCGTGATTGTGCAGCTGCCTTTTCCTGTGGATTACAACCACAGATCGTGGACACAGGCTTTCACTTTGTCAGTTAAATCCACCAGAGGGTAATAATGTATTGAAGAGCCATCAGGGTAACCTGTTCTGATTGCAAAAAGAAGATAATTGATCATTAATGCAGTCATTAATGACCCCAGTTTTCAGTTGCAGTCAATTTTGTGAATCACGTTCCCATTTAAAAGGAAGACACATATGAGTGGGCACCAGTGTGAATGATAGCTGGTGTCCAATAGGTGCCTGGTTGCAGGTGATTTCCAGCTTCAAATCGCAATTCACAAGGCTTAAAATCAAGATTTCAGATTCTTATGGGTGACATCATGACCGGCTGCTATTACCACTTGAATGCTGTTTTGTTAATAAAACTTTAGAGGTGTAGGGAGGCAAATTAGACTCCTGTGATCAGCATGATCACCACTGCAGGTCTGATGGCACTTCTGCTCCAGGGCGGGGGGGGGGTGGCCTGTTTTATTTTATTTCTGCACTGTGTATTGGTTATAGTTCACGTTCGAGATTAATCAAGCGGAAAATGTTGCGGAACGGAAAGCTTAGTGGGCTCAGGATGTTAAGAGAGCGTAAAGACACAAGGAATGTTGTTGGAAACTGTAAATGAGAGCAGACGGAGTGCTGGCACTGGGAGTGGTGTTACAACACTTGCATGTCGTGTTTCTGTCTTTCTGTCAAGTCAAAAACTATCACACTTCTCAGTGTGAAGACATGCAACATATTTGCCTCTGCAAATGAACCACACACAAAAAAACAAAGATGACAGTAAACAAAGGATAATTATCTAGTAAGTCATTTTCAGTAATTATCTCTAACATTGTTCATCAAATATGTTTCTTCTTCCTATAGCCTGGCTTTAAATAAATAGTTTGCAACAGCCAGTGTCAGGCAGAAAACAATCATCCAATACACAGCAAGTGATGCGTTTAATGTTCCCAACAGCAGAAACAGCATTTTGTTTCGAAATAAATAGAGAAAGAAAGAAAACCAGAGTGGTTAGAATGGGACACAAAAAGCTCCACATTGCTGATCAGACAATGAAATTCTCAAAAACCCACCCACAGAAGTGCTCTGGATAAAAATGATGAGCATGTGGTTTCAATGACAAGTGATTTCTGGGAAGAAGGAGGAAAAAAAAAACACCACAGCATGAGAGATAAGTGCAAAGATGAAAACAAAACATGATTCCTGCAGATTGCGTTTTGAAAAACCACTCGAGCGTGACTAAACAGAATGAAAGAGTTTCACTTTTCATCTGGGAAGCAGGTCGGACATTTGGAGAGGCAGCAGACGGGAGGAAGTGAAGGGAATTTGAAAGTACCCTTCTGTGAACTTTAGGGAAACCCGTCTTGTCTTGACAGGGATTTGTAGGCTACAGCACGTATATCACAGCACGAAGCTTTCCCAGGCATCCTTGCCATATTGGGAAGAAAGCATTAATGCCTCAGGGTCTGTAAATACCCAGCCTGGCTGACGACCAACTGAGCCCCGAAAGCATTGACAGTAATACTTAATGGCCCTTAGACAAGTCATCACCAAGGCACTGACATTGACCAATGACTCGTGGATGGACGACACTTCATTTTAACTAATGAGACACTCTGCGTTCAATTATCCACGACATGTCGAGTGTTCAAGTGCGTTCATGCAGAAAGAAAGTTGAATGCAAAAAACGACACCGTCAACAGTTGCTAGCTTGTTGACTTGGCAGAAGAGGAGGGAACACAATGGCGGCTGAGGAGGGAAAACACACCAAACTGTGTGCAACCTTGATCGTTCCAATCGACTGTGTTTCTCAGGATGGCAGTGTTTAGACCTCATATCATCCCGTGACATTCCTGCACTGCAGTAATTCATATTTTCTGTCAGACATTGTGTTAGTAACGTGAGACAGCTGCAGTATGACTGAGAACACAAAGGCATGTTTCCTATACTGATAAAACCCAGTCGTTCAGCAGTTCCACCGGATCAACAATTCTTGCCCGTCCTCACGCTGCTGCTGTATAAACACAAACGCTCCCTCAGTCAGATCTGATCGTACTCTTGGAAGAGTCCGTTTTCAGGTGATTGCCTCTGTGTTTTCTATTCACAAACAAAAATAAACCGAGGCAGGATAATAACATCACACAACAACAAAAATCTGCCAAAGTCACGCACTGCAACTCTCGGCAAGAAAAAAAAAACAACATAGATGCTGGTTTCTCTCATTTAAATTCCATTCGATCGCGTTCTAATTGGCTCAATTCTCCAGATGGTCTGGAGTGAAAGGCAGGGCAGAATACAAAGTGCACGCTAAAGTTTCCCCCCTGGTTCCAAGAAGTCATAAAAGCGCCCGGTTTCTCTTAAACGCTACTTAAAGGTGCAAAAACACACGTGCACAGAGAGACACAGAGTTGAACTCGGTAATGATCTCCATTAAATGAACACCTCATCCCGGTTCTCCTCCGCCCTACAAGGAACTGGCCTTGTCAAAGTCCCAGAATTAATGAGACCAAACTAATCGATGGCAGATTTCCATGCTGGAACAATGAACGCTGGAAGCATTTTTAATGGCGATACAAATCTAACCATGCCAGAGAAATAAGTGTGAACCAGGCGAGACGCAAGCTGTTTAAACAGCCTCGCCTCAGATAGCGATCAATAATTTGCTTTGTGAACAGAGCAGACCACAGCAGGCAGACTTCACCAGCAATTAAAAGGGAGATGATTCTTTATGTGAAGGGGCAGAAAGCTTTGTTGTCAAAAGAGGAAAGCTGTACATCTGAGGTGGGAACGGCTTGTGGCTACCAGCAGAGTGAGTGGAGGATTGACTGGTGCAAATGTCAAGTCCAAATGAAACGGGACAGTAATTGCATCACCAGAAATTGGCAGGATGAAATTCATTTGCACATTCTCTGCAAACACTGGGGGCTTGATGATGATGTACTCAAAGGGCATGCAGCGGCTGCAGGTGGATGTGGACAGTTTGTTGAAGGTGCAACGGCCACAGAGAGGAATGTTCTCTTGGCGTTGCTTCTCCTTTTGGCACACGGTGACTACTTCTCTCTTTGGACTCTCCCGTTTCCTGTTCCCCCAAAGGTCAGTGCTGCCAAGATGGTTTGCAAGTGGCCGGAACAGTGAAATCAAGGGTCATATTTTAGCGAGGGCTAAACTCTGTGCCAGGCTGTCACACGCCGGCGAGTAAATCCACAGACGACAGCAATTCCTCTGAAATACATTGATTTGCGTTTGAAATTACCGCGTTATAAATGATGGCGGGAATGAGACCCAAGAGTGTGGGCATTGCACTGCTATTGCTGCAGCTGAGGTACATGAAAGCATGAAAGATGATTGAGAAGTGGGCAAAAGAGTGAAGAAAAACAAATCTGATTCTATTAGAGGGAGCATGAGAGACGTGGAGTTGGGAGGATAAAAGCCTTTCTCATCAAAGTGTGAGGCAATTATTTCCGTTGTTGGGAGAAAATTCGTGTTATGATTCAGTGAATAATGCCACACAGCACAGGGACCTCACAGTCTCACAGAGGAACACATGCTTTCACAACACACACACACACACATGTGCCCTGTGGGCTGGGTGACGTCACGTTTGTTTGTGGGGTGGGAGCGGCTCCTGGTTTAAGATTAAAGACTAACACTGCCAAAGGTGGTTTAGGGTTTTTAAGGATGGACAGAAGCACAACATTCCCACTGCATCATTAGGCTCTTTCTGCCTAAAGATAAGGAACTCCACTAAGTAGTGGCCCTGAGCCCCAGAGGACCCTGACCCCTGACTGACAGGCTCAAGCTGATTTACTCTCCGGGTCGACACGAGGTCCAAGGAAAAACAACATTCTTTCTCTCACCATCATAAAAAAGGACTCCTGTCATCTCTTTCCGGAGAATAGTTTAAGGTTTGAGAATGTTTATAGTAAATGAATAAACATCCCTCCCTGAGAGGATCTTATATTCAGTCCTCTCAACTGGTCAGCCATGTCAGCGGTCAGAGAGCTGGTACAAGTCTCTGGCCTGGGACGACTATGATGAGATGCAGAGTCTCAAAGTAGCTCAGGGCAGTTAATCCATCCATGCTGACAAGACTGGGATGAAAGTAGAGCATGGATTCTGCACAGGAGTCTGGCTCATGCTACTTGCAGCCTGGTCGCCAAGAATACTTCCCCCAATGCATATTAATGCGCAGAGGCCAAATCCCACGAAAGGTAATTAACTAGACAGAGTATGGATTATCTGTTGTCAGAGAAAGTCGCCATCAGACGGCACAACACCACTGACACCAGTGATCCGCTTCTTCTAAAATGTGGTCAGATACGTACTGTGTTGTATTTACATCTTAATACTAAATGTGCGCGAGAATCAGCTATTTGATTGACGTGATTTTTTGTATTCCCGTAGCAGCCTCAAAGCTCTGTTTCAACTGCTTTTTTTTTTTTTTTTACTGCAGTGAGCTCGACCGTGATTGGACAAATGCAAGTGGCAAAAACGTCATCGCTTCCACAGAAGCTCAGCTTCTCTGGGAGTCAATGGAGCAGTGGGCGGGCACTGGGCTTCTGCATGGTGATTGGGGGAACGGCTGTGAAAGGCTGAACCAGTTTTTGACTGACAACATTACAGAAACATACACGACAGCGGAGACTTTTCTGCCTCAGATTTTGTGAGGGAAGTCTGTAGAAAACATGATTACGGCATTTCACTTTTCCTTGTTCTAGTTGTTCGTTTGCAGAATTTATGTAAGAATTTATGCATAAATAACCACATAAAAAACTCCTGGCTGAAACCTCAACAAATAAACGCGATGAATACGAGATGTAATGTTGAGTGTGAACGCTGGAAACATTCTAGTCTTACAAAAGAGGAATCTTCACCACATTAGCAGACAGCGTGTGTCACATCTGCCCCAGTGCATTTGTCGTCGTTGGATGAAGACACTTAAACAGTTAGAGCAGTTACTGTTCCCCTCAGGCACATCCTGTCTGAATTATCCACGCACACACACACTCACACAGTTGCCTGACCCTGGCCAGAGCATGGGAAGAGAAGCAGCAACACACACACAGTGGACAGCACAGGAATGCAAGAAACGGAGAGAGACAGGGAGAGACATGGCTGGCACCGGTGTTTTAAGCAAAGACAACAACCATAAAAAGAGCCCCATGCCCCTAAGCTAAAAAAAGAGACACATCCATGTGAAGCTGACTACAGTCTGTCAGAGAGGTGACACACACGGCCATGGCAGGGATCATGGGAGTGGATGGGTTTTTGACGGCGCAGCAGACGAAACGGAACAATAAAATGAAAGCGTCTTACCTGACGTGTCCCACATGTTCAGCTCGATCCTTTGCTTGTCTATCTCGAAGCTGGCAGTGTAGTTTTCAAACACGGTGGGGACATAGTTCTGGAAAAAAACAAGGCGTTGACATTCATACAGTTAATTGGAGCAGGATAATCCTTGTGTTTACACAGCCGCAGCCTCCACACGGGTGAACTATAGTGAGAAGATCATATTTGACAGTTAAAGGCTGCTGTCAAATAAAATTCGGGCTTAACGCGTTTCTAGATTTAAGGTCTTCGTTGCCATTTTTTTTTTACATCCATAGTGCCTACAATTTGGGAACTAAGAATAAAATGCACTGTAGGAAGTGCTTCTACAAGATATTGCACATTTGTATTCCACTTATATTGCTGTGTTTAATGTATTTAACTTTTTTTTTTACTTGCAATTTTTGTTGAGAGTAGAATCTCTTAAGACCTTATCAATGCATGTTTTTCTACTTTGTATATGTATATACTTTACATATACACACGCAGATTAATAGCAACATTATCACATGCTGTAGCACAACAATGGAATGCCATAAAGTTTTATGTGCAAACAGACAACAAAAGTCAAATGTACAGGGCTACATAACTGTGGTTTTTACAAGCGTTTCCTTTCTCTTTCTTGTTTTCACGCTTGTGTCCTGAGGCAGGTGTGTAATGTAAACCTGCTGAACAAGTCCAGTGTTACATATCAGTGGCAGTGCAATTCACTCATTCACAAACTGTCCTTTCCTAACATTCTAAAACAATTAGACTTTCTTTTTATTATTATTATTATTATTATTGGACTCACCTCTGGATAACAGTCCTTGGCAAAAACGTGCAGCAGCGCCGTTTTCCCACACTGCGTGTCCCCGACCACCACAATCTTGCAGCGGCTGCCGAGACTGTCCATGGTTTGTCCGTCAGAGGTGTGCTGTTGACGCGGGGACGGCTCGCATCTAGCATCCGAAGCGGAATCGATGAATGGGAAGAAAAATGAGCAAATACATGCGCCGACCCGCGTGCGCTTTTTATCCAGCTCCTGGTGCCAGGAGGACGCGCAACCGTCCGCTCTCTGTGACTGAGTGAGTGAGTGACACAGTGAGTGAGTGAGTGAGTGGTTGTTGTGACTGAGCCAGGACGCACACACAGAAGCTCTCAGTGGAAACTCCGCTACTTTGATTACAAGGCCACGCCTTCAGTTCACAGTGTCCATGAGTGAGTCACATCATTCAGCTTCACATTAGTATAATATGATCATCACGTAATGTAGTATAATGTGTCAGTGGAGTGACATACAAGAGTTAAGATAAGTGTCTGATATCTTTTCTTGTTTTGTCTGTTTTGTTTTTACAAATTTGCAAATTTATGTGTTTTAGTTTTTTCTCTCTTTTTTATCTTAAAATAAGTCTACTTTGCTCCCAGGGCCAGCCCCATGCATTTTGCTGCCCTAGGCAAGATTTTGGGGTTTGGTGCACCCTCCCCCCCAACTTTTTAAGTAAAAACTCATACAATCAACACTAGTTTTAGAAGAAAACTTAAAGGTGTATTATGTAATAAATCTAAAGCAACTGACCATAAAATCCTCCTAATATGTCACAGAGACTCAGGAATAATGTTCATATAACAAACTGAACTCACCAACAACAACAGTACAGACAAAATATTCGCATTAAAAAAAATATTTTGCAGACTGCTAATCATGTTTATGTTTTGAAATCATGTTTTGGCATGTGGCGCCACCTACCGCCGTCTACCAATCTTTGCAGTCAGTAGAGTCTCAGCTGCCGAGCAACCACGGGTTGCCAGTGACGTCAGAAAACGAAACCTATTTTGAATTTGAATGTAGTAACCGTTTTTGGCCACATTCTTACATATGGCACCTTATACAAGAACGAGGGACTCGCATAATGAGACTGATGCGGTGTTCACACCGGACACAACGCAAAGACATATGCCGTGTTTCCACTGGCTTTACGCGCCTCAGCATGATTAAGTTGTGTTTCCACTAGCATAGTACCTGGTACCAGGTACTTTTTCTAGTACCGGCTCTGGCGAGGTTCCAAGCGAGCTGAGGCGATACTATGCGCGACGTCGCCAAACTGTGTGGCCTGAGTGCCGTCACAGGAAGAGACGGCCGTCACTAGAATCAGGCTGAACAATGCCTAACTGTAGATCAGTTAAAAAGACTTAAAAGGTGCCATATGTAAGAATGTGGCCAAAAACGGTTACTACATTCAAATTCAAAATACCGAGGTCTTTAAGGTTTCGTTTTCTGACGTAACTGGCAACCCGTGGTTGCTCGACAGCTGAGACTCTACTAACTGCAATGATTGGTAGACAGTGGTAGGTGGCGCCACATGCCAAAACATGATTTCAAAACCTAAACATGATTTGCAGTCTGCAAAATATTTTTTTAATGCAAATATTTTGTCTGTGCTGTTGTTGTTGGTGAGTTCAGTTTGTTATATGAACATTATTCCTGAGTCTCTGTGACATATTAGGAGGATTTTGACGGCCAGTTGCTTTAGATTTATTACATAATGCACCTTTAACAATCCTAAAAACTTGGGTTAATCTCCAACAGTAGCCAGGGAGCTGTCTAAAATCTTAATATTTAACAGAGGATCTCGATTGAGAGCGGCATCACAAACCCTGCTGCTGTATTTCAGTCCAGTGACTGTGTCAGACGGAGTCTGTGCTCCAGTCATGGAGGAAGTACTGAACAAATATTTTAACTGATTGTAATGATTCAGTTACACTGAAAACAACTGCTTCACAAGTCACGAGTCACTCGTTTGTGTGTGTCATGTGTAAATAGATGTCACGGCGGTTCCATGCAGCCGTGCGGTGATGACTCCGCCCACGTTGAGTAGGTACTATTTTGTAGTGGAAAACCGTGCTGGGACCATAGCTGGAAATGAGCTATGCCCTCCCGTCGCGTCAATCGTGTCATAAAATGTATGAAAGCATTGCAAACACATTAATAAACAAGTAATAAAATACTTTATAGTACGGTAATCAGCAATATTTGCACAAGAAAAGAAAATAACTGGTATACAAGTCAGTTACAAAAGTTACAAAACACTGCTATATTGCCTATTATTATATAATAAGATATGTTTATTTGTTGAGAGAAGTAAGGCAGACCTGGGTGGATTTTTATACAGTATTTTCTTTTTTTTTGTGGTCATCTGACGCCCCGCCCCCTCCAGTAGATGGCGCCCTAGGCGACTGCCTGTATGGACTATGCAGCTTGGTAAATGTGCATTGTGGCACACTTCTCTTTTTACAGCCTGTGTTTAATGAAGAAATTGTGATGTAATATTTGGGATTTTGAATCATATCAAATGTCTTTTTTCCCATATCCACCCTGATACAGATACTGAATATCATATTTCCTCATTCCTACCTATCACTATTTAACTAATTGGCCAAAGTCTACTTTTTTCATTAAAGCTCACATAGAGTGGTCCTGTTGCGCATATGAGTTATGGAGGTCTACTTACATACATTAACTTGTTTTTATTGTCAAAAACCTCCTAGTTGCTTTAAACGAGCTGATTGAAATCCTCTTTTCTGACGCTGTTCCTCAACCGTGATATTTCAGACTCAACTCTCACCCCCAGAAGACAGAGTGTGTTGTGATTGGCCAGCCAGTGTAGAGGCTTCCCAACTATCTTGTGATTGGCCAATACCCGGAAGTGACATAATCAGCTCCCCCCTCTGGAACGGTGGATGCACTGCTCCTCATTATCAAAACATTGTTTAACACTGTTTAAAAATAGCTTCGTCACGACTCCCCGCCGCAGTCTTTTATGACTTTGACCCGGAGTCAGACCCAGAGTCAGAAGACACTGTCGCTCGTGAAACACCTCCACAACGGACGTTATTCTTCTTCTGCGGTTCAATGTACGCAACCGAATGGGCCCGGACTAGTGCCCGGAGCAGGAGGATCTGCTGTTCAGGAGAACCGTTGTTTATGTAACCGGACCAGGTTTTTTCAGAGATCTTACTGAGCCCGAGATTACAATAAAATACAGTGTTCTCAGCAATGGCTGAACTGTTTGTTTAGAACCTTCAGGGCTTCGTAAACAAGGTAATGATGCATATACACACTAAAAAACAGCATTAATTGGAACTTCCGGTCTAGGTCCACTTTAACCTGTAAAATTAAATAAAAGTATTTACTGTTTAGTTAAATACCTTATTTTTCTTTAAAATATTTAAATGCACTGCAGTGCAGACAAAAATGCAAACTGGACAGTTGTACTGTATCTTTATTTCTTAGCACATCAACTGGAAATATTTAAACACAACAGAAGATGAACAACTAACTTACCAACTCTCTCTGATTAGAACTTTAAGGTTCAAGGTAACATGCCTTCAACAAGAAGCACAATTATGCTTGTATCTGAAAGCCGTCGGCAATCACACTATAAAAATTAAGTGACAGATTAATTGTAGCCTATTCTTCTTAAACATGAATTTCCTCTTAAAACCTGGTGTCCAACAATGGCAACACGGGCTCGGCTGTTCTTTCCCTCTTGATGTTTATCTATTCATTTTGTCTCTGGACACCAGTTCATTCATGTCCACTCATGTGAGCTGTTTCAAATGTATCCTTTTTAACTAAACTGCAGCAGTAACAACAGAGGTGGATATCTTAAAACCAAATTGTAAAACCACTCAGGCCCTGCAGCACTGACCTTTGACTTATTCACTATATAATTAGTGACTGTATCTCTCAGCTTTAAACTCGCTAAAATCATCCAGTCTGTTTAACACAACACTTATGTTAAGGAAATCTTCACATACTGTATGTAGCTGTAATTTGTATAAGAATTAAATTGAATAGCGACTGAATGCAGAAACCTATTTTCCCATTCATTGTTTGTGAAGCAGCATAAATAGACCCAGTTACGCCTCTTGGTCGAGGGCCAAGATGCAGTAAATACAGCATGTCTGTATAAAATTGTCCATCAAAATAAGAGGTGGCTTTGTCTTTATGTGACTCACTGCCTTGTGCCTCGTGCTTCTGGGATGTGCTGATGTCACTGAGGCTCAACAACGCTTTTGTGAATGAGATAATTGCCAGTTACAGGACGACGCTGTTGAGTCATATTATTCCCCCGCTAAAGACCAACACTGCCCCCTCCTGGACAAATATACTCTTATTGATCACATTAAATCAACAGGAGGGAGAATGAGTAACGAGGAAGACACAAATATGGTATACAGATATAATATAATATTATTTAATTTAAATTAATAATTAATGTAACATCTGCAAAAAGTACCATTTAGTATATATTAATTTATTTTATATTTAATTTTTCTATGTGATTATACAGTGTTTCATTTATGTTAGACAGCAGCCAATTTTATAAACATAAATGTGTAAGTAAGTACCAGACTTGCGCCTAACATTAATATTTATATGTTTATTATTAATAATTATTAGGGTGCTTCTCTTTAACTTGAGTCCCTACCCTTATCTAATGTTTGTGTATACCAATATAAGAAAGAAAGAACAACATAATAAATCACATTTGATGTAATTCAATAAGTAAGAATGTTACTGTGATTTGGAAGAACCGCCCTTTGAGAGCAGGGGTCTCAAACTGGGGGGCCAATTGGCATCTAGAGTTGTCAGGGCCAGTCAAGCAACAGAAAAAAGTCCATATTGTTTGGGGGAAAAACTATGACAGAGTATTCGAGCCACACTGAGGAAAAAAAAAAAAAAAGTCAAATAAAACTAACTATATAACTTTTCACTCAAAAGATTATGACTCAATTCTATAATATTAAGGCTTTATTCTCATGATGATATTGCAGAAATGACATTCATGACGATTTTCCAAAGAATCCAAAGTTTGTTTTGACATGGGATGATGCGTTGTACACAATAACACAATACATATATATGTTTATTTTATGTTTATGTTATAAAAACAAACAAAAAACAGACATAAATAATTCATAACTTGATATCAAGTAGAGGGGTCCTATGAAATCAATGTGGGGGCCACTGTTTGAGACCTCTGCTTTAGGAGTCAGGGCCAGTGCTCTGCTGTTGCATCGCTACAACAGCAGGTGGCAGTGTTTACCCATTACTAAAGAAGGCACTCTTTTTTCTTTTTTTTTACAGGAATCTGTCTGCATGACAAACTGCAAAAGTCCCTCCTTTATGTCTTTACCTATACATTCCCACATGAACTGTGTTTATTTCACATCACTGCCTCCATCTCCTGCCTCTGGTCACCTGTGTTTGTGTGTGCTGAAGGTGTTGGACGACACAATAATGACATGAACACAGCAGCTCAAGCACATCCAGATCGTGTTTGACATACTGCACAGCTCAGACACACTCCACTGATGTCACAGCAAGCATTGATTACGGACACAGGTGCTGTTTTCTGTATATTTAAGCTGCCTTCCAGTCACTCTGGTGCTGTGGGCGGAGTGTAATGCGTCGTCACTGCCTGCCTATCAGTATGACTGTGCTGAACACTTTTGTGCTGAGAAAGGATGTACTACACTCAAACAGTGAACTCATTACACCCGAGCCTGAGTGGAGCAGAGATGACAGCGCTGCATCGCTCAACAGGAGGGGAAATTACACTCAAGGACTAAATAGGTTTAGAACCAGTATCTAGTGATTTCATGTTTCATGCTCATCATGGTTTCTGTCAACTTGCTACAAATAAAGCAATAAGCACGTGTGGTAAAGTTAACAAAAACACTGTAAAATGGAAACAGAAAATGAATCAAACACAGTAGGGACACACACTTTCTCTAATGTTCTTGTATCTGTTAAAGTGCCCTGAACCTGCAGGGTGTTCCCATGTTTCTATATTAGTGCTTGAATCCTTCATGATCATCATTTGTCTTTAATACCATGTCCAAATCCCAGAATTCCTCCCAATAAGTGTGTTTGTAGTTCAGACACACACACGTGTGTCCTCCAGAGACTCAGTAGGACACCTTATCCAGGCCAAATTGCATTGCTGAGCAACATAATGTGTTCAGTAACCTACTTAGACAACAGATGAAGCCTGTAGTCTACGCCAGGTGTCCAATGCAGTACATGTCTGCTCCCGTGTTCTTGTAACCACAGCGTTTCCTGTGATGGATACACTTTCAAACCCTGTTCAGCTGCTGCGACAGTGTGTTCTCAAGTAAAACTGATAAATGAAGTTTGTGCATCATTGTTCTCTTTCAAAATCCCCCCCAACTCCATCCTGCTGCCTAAGTCATTTCCCTGACCGGTGCATTACCATACTCGCCTCGTCATAGCTAATGACGAGAAGAGCCACTCTCCAGGCACCCACAGCACACACTGATGTCTATTCAGGGCGGCTGGGTGCTGTCGGTGGGGGAGAACAGACAGTGTGTGTGTGTGTGTGTGTGTGTGTGTGTGCCTTGTAACATTTTGCTTGTGTCAAAGCAGCAGATCGATAACGCCTGCGTCCTACATCATTAAGTCCCTGTGGGATATTGATTGGGACGTTTGGCCTCAGAAGTGCTGAGTGGCACTTTATGGCCACAAGGTGTCTCACCACACACCCCTCCCCCCTCCCCCATTGTGGTTCCATCTCTGAATGGACACTGGGCTGGTCTCTCAGCTCTTATGGCCCAGAGCTGGATAGACTCTGGTTCCATTCAGTTCCACAGTGACTAGATAAAAAGTGTGTTTCTTCCCATAAGACTCTCCTGAGTGGTTCTGTCCCACGTGTGCAGCGTTTGATTGATATGTCAATGTGCCCTTTACTGTGTAATCAAATGCTGGCGTGGCCTCAACATAAACTCATATTTTTTACCGAGCAGCCTTTGCAGGAAAGTGACAACAATGAGCCATACGCAGGTCCACAGTTCCTGTGAATGCTGCTCTAGAATAGGCGGCATAAACAGACGCTTCCTGCCGCTCCAGCAAACACACACGGACCTCACTGTTACACATGCAGCGGCAAACAGCCAGAAATAAGTCTGCCAAAGTGCTACGTCATCCACGTCATTGTATCTTCACTAGTGTGGATGTAGACACCTGGATTTCGATGTTTCACTCATTGACTGTGTACTAAAGAAAAATGGCCATCGTCTCCCCTAGGTTCGCTCAAGCCAACCTGGAAGTAGCAATATACTGAATAGCCACTAGGAGAAATTCTGTTGGTTACTTAAGAAGTCAGTTTGAATGGAAGTCCACATATAGACAACTATCTATCCATCCATTTTCGACCACTTTATCCTCCACAGGTCACAAGGGTGTTGTGCCAATCTCAGCTGATATGGTGGGGTCATCAGTCCCTCACACGGACACATAGAGAGACAGACAACCATCCACTCTCACACCTATGGTCAATTTAGAGTGTCCAATTTATCTCATCCCCATATTGAATGTTTTTGGACTGTGGGAGGAAAGCGGAGAACCCGGAGTAAACCCACACATACACAGGGAGAACATGCAAACTCCATGCAGAAAGACTCTCGTTCCAAACAGGGCTCGAACCCGGGTCTCGTTGCTGCAAAGGTAAGAATGCTGGTAAGCCTTGGCTGACAACTAGTATTGTCGAATAGGACCCTGGCTGAAGGTGAAGCCTCTGAACTTCCATAAAGCCGAGAGTTCACCAGTACAATACTCTCCCACTCAATTTAGAATGTCCAATTTGCCTTATCCCCAAATCTGAACATTGTTGGACCGTGGGAGGAACCCGGAGAAAACCCACACACACATGGAAAACATGCAAACTCCATGCAGATAGACTTTTTATCCAACCAGGTCAAGAACCAGGGTCTTCTTGCTGCTAAGGCAGCAGAGTCCTCTGAACTTCTGTTTTTCAAAAATATCATCATGACACTGGTCAAATTGTGATTCTGGGGGCTTGAAAATGGGACTTTGGATTCTTAAAATAATAAGTCATGACTGGGTGCCACTGAGTTTCCACTCACATCCTCTGAACCATCTTCTGTCTCAAGTCCTTCTGTTGTGAGCAGCCTGAAGCAAGCAAATTCCTGCGGAAAGTACGGATGAGGCAATATGACATTCAGTAACGCGTAATAACGTGTGAGCGGATTGTGAGAGGGAAAGGCGCATGTGTGCCATGCTTCAGTGATTATGTGAGCTATGTGGAGTTATTCTAAGATAAAAGAAGAGTGTAATTTGTTTTCTATATAAAAAAAGAAGAGACAATATCTGACTGATATTGGTACTGGTAGATAAACTCAAGGTTGTGATATCGGTATCGTATCAGAAAGGGATGAATCCTATGCACGGTTCTGGCTCAGTTGGCATTCTGGAGCCTCAGAACCTTGGTGCTTTCTGGCAAAGCACCCTGCATTCACACCAGTTTAAGAGGAACCAAAATTGGAGGACGTTAATCCGAGTTACTCAGGCGGAAGTAAACACAACACTGGCAAAATCTCAATACTTCCTCTACTTTCCGCTCGTCTTCACAACCTAGAATATGACACGCCCACTGGTGATGTCACGGTTCGCAGGAAAGAACCAGTTATTTCTTGCTTCCCTCGAGAACCAACTTTTGCGGATCCGCACCTGTTATTTTTTCGGTCTGAATGAGCCGGCCGGTTCAAATTGGGTTTGGGAACCGGCAGCCGGTGTGAACGTCCTAATGGTGACTCTAATTTTGTCTCTCTCTTATACAGAGTGACCACCAGGAGGCCCCCTAGAGCATCTCGTTATGTTGTTGTTTTATTTTATCGTTTGTGCATGACAATAACAGTGAGTCGTATAGTTTTCAGTAGGACACAAGTTCTTAACACGTTTTGATCGTAAACTCTTTTGTTATCTTGTTTCATTTCCTATCTCTTTTTTTTACGATTGAAGTATTTTTATTTTTATTCTACACCGTCTTTTGTGCGGTTATTAGACCTTTCCTTGTAGTGTTTTATTTTTACCTTAATATTTAATGATAAAATAATATCAATATGTATTATAGTTTTCTGTTTTTTCCCCCCAAAACTTATAAAGTCATGGTTAGAAATAAATGCATTGTTTTATTTTGTTACTTTTTAGTAGACTAACACCATATTCACCTGGTTAGTATTGTGTCATTTTGAATACATTCTTCTGATTTTGCTACCATTGAAATCAGAATCCCCCCACATCATCATGTCATTTACTGCTTTATTATTGCTGTTGATAAAGGGCCCAACATCTAATTTCCTTAGGGCCCCATGAAGGCTATAAAAGTCTTTACCTATGGTGTTATATTAGAGAGTTTTCTATTATGTCTATTTATTTGCTCTGGCCACCTCACATTAATAATCTAATGGAGCAATCACTAGATTGTTCCAAGAGCTGGTTCCTACTTTATTTGCCTGTTGTGCCACAGCGGACTTTTTTTTTTTGCAAATCACCTCTCTGATTGATGCAATATAGAGGCTTCATCTTATGGCCCAACCCAAAGAGCCGAACCCACCCATTTTCACATGCCAGTCCATGCGTTTCAGCAGCGCTCCGTGTTTTCCAGGCTGCTTTGTGTCTCGTCCCACTCACACACTGTGTATGAGAGCGCGGCGTTGACAGCCAGTGGCCACTGATCAGCTCACTTTGTCAGGGTTTGTGTCTCCATGCAAGACTGCTGATAAAAGACGCTCAGACTCTCGCAATTTTGTCTTTATTTGCAAGAAAAGCTCCAGCAGCAAAACCACGAGTCCGTCCACGGCAACAATAGGCACAAAAAGCCTCTGAGTATTATTTTTTTTCTTTTTCTAGACTCATCAGTGTCTCTCAACTCCCTGCACAATGTCTGGAGAGGACGCAGCACCTGCCCAGGAGCAAAACGCCGTGGACCAGAAGCAGGAGACAAAACCAGCGGAGGAGCCCAAAACTGAGCCGCCCAAGACCGAGCCTGCTCCCGCCAGTGGCGCCGCCGAGGCCGCAGCTTCCCCCGCGGCCGCCACCGAGAAGGTCCCCGAGGAGGAGGCGTTCACCTACCGCGCTCTGGTGCTCACCGGCTACGGGGGTTATGATAAAGTGAAGCTGCAGGTGAAGAAAGGCAAACCGGCGCTCAAGGCTGGCGAGATCCTGGTCCGGGTCAAGGCTTGCGGGCTGAACTTCGCTGACCTGATGGCCAGACAAGGGCTGTACGACCGGATGCCGTCCCCGCCGGTCACCCCGGGGATGGAGTGCTCCGGGGTGGTGGAGGCTGTGGGTGAAGAAGTGACAGACAGAAAAGTAAGCACACGTGGCTGTTTTTTCTTTTTTCTTTTTTTCTAAATCTCTTTTTTCCTTCTTCATTGAAATCACATTTTACTCATGTTTTATGTTTCATGGCTGTTTAAAATGATGAATATTGGTTTGGCTTTCAGTTCGGTCGCGAGCAGATGCGCCTGGATATGGGCGTGTCCGGCTTTGCTCGCAGCTCAGACAGAGGCAGCGGCTGCTGCTCACAGTCAACAACTGTGTCATTAATCTGTCAATTCAAGGCTATCGTGTCAATCGATTAACACAGACGGGCTTAACACACAGAAAAACGTCTCCTTTGTGGGTTTGCTCTGGCTGCTCATCCAGTTATTTTACTTGTGCGTAAAAAGGGAGAGACATCACTTGTGTCAAAGCGGGGATTTTGTGCTCATGTTGCCTTTTAATGTGTTCATAGAGGGAAATTAAAGTGTGAAAGTGACACGAGTTGAGTACAATGAAACAATCAGCAGCAGCAGGCGTCGCCCCTCCGCTCCTCTCTGTCTGTGCTGCGTGTGCGCACGAATGACACAACTTGGTGTGGATTGAGGCAAAGCAGTTTCTGTTGCGGAGGTGGACTCATTGTTGCATTCACCACTTGTGTGTGTGTGTGTGTGCTCGTGTGTTGTAAAGTGTACATGGACACATGCAGATCTGTCATCTGTGGGTGATGCTGTTACTTTCCACCAGTGGCTGCACCTACGCTATGTGTGTGTGTGTGCGCGCGCGCGCGCTTTGATGTGCGCCACAGCGCGCAAGAGCTGTGTCAAGCGCACAGTGAGACCGGAAATGAGGCGGTGTCGATTTCAAATTTAAAGCTTTTGACTCACTTGCGTTTCTTTTTTTTTAATGTCTTGTGTAGATAATATGAGCGATAACAAAATTAGAAAATTAATAATGGCACAAGAATAATAATAATAATAAAAAAAATGTTTTAACTATGTGTCATGCAGAGGGTTCACAGTTCTCCATTATACAGTTTAAACCTTTATGGGTTTAGGTTTAAATGCACATTTACAATTCTGGATGCTGTCATTCATATTTCAGCTTAATTGATATTTAAATTATTAATCAATAAAGGATTTTATTGTGGAGACTTGGGGCGAGTCACGGTTGTTAACATGGCTGACTTAACACCGGTGGCGAGCTCGGAGCCACGCGCGCCTTTTGTTAACGGGGGAGCGACGGTGGCGCACAGACAGACGCACCGAGCGGAAAGGGCGCGGCGCAATCGTTTAAGAGACGGGATCACTCGTCCTCTTTATCAACACAGAGCCTCTCACCTCTCATGACATATGTACAGATATACATTTAAAGTGTTACCACGAGACAATCTGTACATTGTAATGAAAATCAACTTGGAATGACAAGAAGTGATAGAGACTGTGATTGTGTGTGTGTGA
The DNA here is from genome assembly GCF_963457635.1 of Microchirus variegatus. Classification (NCBI taxonomy): domain Eukaryota; kingdom Metazoa; phylum Chordata; class Actinopteri; order Pleuronectiformes; family Soleidae; genus Microchirus; species Microchirus variegatus. The sequence goes on along the minus strand of NC_139811.1, from coordinate 20,220,916 downwards.
TGAGTCACAGGTCTATATGTCTGTCTCCTGCAGGCTGCATGGCATCACCACGGTAACGCCTCTGAAAGACCATTAGGCTGTAAAGACTAAAAATGTTAGACATAATCATCCCAGTGTTGACTCACACCGTTTCCTCACACCCAGCCACTTAATATCTGTGGATAACACACGCTTGCACGGTCACATGTGTGATGCACAAGTGTTTGTCTCTGTGCATATCTGGCTGGGAGGGAGTGGCACATATGTCTGTCAGCTCTGTCACATCCACACGGAATAGAAGAGTCAGTGCAGACGTGATCAGTGATGGTGACAAGATGCTGCCGAGGGTAAAGACCCCTTTGTGTTTCCAAAAGACTTAACTGCTTCTTTCCACATTATCAGTATAAAGTAGATTGCATTTAAAGGTCATGCATGATCTCACACACACATGCACAAACTCACAGCTTGTCACCGAGGCTTCACTTCCACGTCCCCCCTTGCAGCCCTCAGCTTATAAAATCAAGAGCCAATCTTTCTAATGGAAGCAGATCTCTAAGATCTGCTGGCAGCCAACTCAGAGGGAATGTGCTGACCCTGATGGCAACTACATTTTTTTTGTTGTTAGCTTTATCCATCTGCATGTCAATATCTGTCCCCCTACACACACACACACACACACACACACACACACACACACACACACACACACACACACACACACACACACACACACACACACACACACACTCGGGTGTGTCTGAATGTTTGCTCCCCACTGCAGTGTACACAAATACTATGGACACATTTAATTATATAATGCAACATAAACACCGTTAGTTAAGTACAGTGTGATTGATTTTTTGATTTTTTTTTCATGAACGTCTATAGGGCTGGGAATTGATTAAAAGCTTCAATACTAAATCCTTTTTTCAACTAAATATTATGTTGCAAAAATAAAAAAAATTGAAAATTATTTAGTTTTAGTCAACCTTTTGTTCTCTTGCATCTTTTCCGTGTTCCGTCTCTGGTCGCAACTTCCTGCCCGGTTCCTGACAGCCAATCACGAGCACAGATAGTTCTTGGTCAAACGACACGCTGCATCCCAATTGGCTCTCTTTATGTTGATTACAGTAGCTCCTAAGGTAGCAACATTTGATATGGAATGACGGCACATTTTCAGTTTTTGGTCGATACCTGAAAGGTGTTTAATTTCAATATCTGACCCAACTAATGTCAACACCCACTTCCTACAAATTTGAATTTAAAAGAAGAAGTGAATTTGCAGAAAAATATTGTGGAGTTTTGAAGGTTGGAGTATTTTAAAACTCCTAAGATGATGAACAGCCTCCCCCCCCCCCGCGCCCTTGGCTTGTTGATTGTTTTGATGTTCGCTGGCTCTGATGTTTTTATGTGGATTTATTACTGCATGCCTCATGTTGTGTTTCAATAACGGCTGCTAACCAAGCGTCCCTTGGACGGACAATAAAGCTGAGTGAAGTAATACTACAATGAGCTCACCCGACATGACCTACGAGGGGGGAAAAAAAGTAGTGAGTAAGAGAGAGAAGAGGGGAAATATCACAAATCACACTCAAACTCCCGTGACTCTAAACATCAGCACTTTTTGTTCCCTCCTCCTGACCTTTTTTTTTCTTTTTCTTTTAATGTTCATTCTCTTCCTCTGTGAGTTTCACTCAGATCTGACCCATATGTTCTCAATTACCTTCCTCTGGCCCACATTGTCAGTCTGGTATTTCCTCCATCCCTCCTTCTCTCCCTTTATCTGTCTCTCTCTTTCTCTTTCTTCGTTTAATCTCTTGATTCTTCCTCCATCACTTGTATTCTTAGTCGGTTCCTCTTATCGTGCCTTCAATCACCCTCCTTCGCTTTCTTTTATCCTCCTCAGGTCCTGTTCTTCATCCGTCCTTCTTCCTCCATCCCTCTCTCCATGATCACAACTTTTCCAGATTGCTTTCATAAACTGTACGTGGCCTGGTGACAGTTGGACATGAGCTGCTGTGTTCAAGAAAGAAAGAAAATCAGATGTGTCAGCTCTGGTTTTTTTCACTCGCAGCACAGTTTGGTTCTTCATAAATTCTGCACATTGTAAGAGTACACTCGCATCAAGGCTTCTAATATTAATCGAGATGTGGACCTAAGCCATTTGTTTGCACGATATGGACGGGCCCTCCTGTCACAGTGAGCAGGGCGTGGCTTCTTATCTTGCGATCATGCATTCATGATAAAGCACACAAACGTACACTGACTCTGGGTAGCTGTGGTTTCCTGTTACTTACACACACAGCGTATACAGGAGCCTTGTGGTTTCGTGTGGGTGATTCATGTAAGAATCATCTTGTGCTTGAACCTGACTCGGTGACACTGTGTCAGAAAATTTGCTTGTCCTTTGACTTTTCCTGATCATTTTTTTTTTTTATATTGTTTTTTTGCTGAGCTCAACAAAGCTCTTTGCCACAAAGCAGCTGACTCGGGTGCCTGCATGCCCCAAAACTGAATCACCATATGATTACTCCATTCTTACACAGAGAAAACTGGAAGTGTCTTTGTCCTCTGCGCTCCCTCAGAACCCGTGACCCCTCGACGCTGACTACATTCGATGCAGTGGCATGAAAGCAGAGAGGAAATGCACAAAGTGTCTGTAAAATTTCTGTGTCACGCTGTGACGATGGCGTAAGAGAAGTGTTGCAAGGCTGCTCCGCTTGGCCTTAAATGTTCCTTCACAGCTTTACGGTAACTCGCGTGCTCTACGTGGGCACAGAATAATAGCAGTAGATGCATCTGAATGGCAGCATGTGAGTCACGTTTGAGTTGAGATTCCTATAAAGGCCCCAAACTCCCCCGTCTATCAATCTGTAACCACACTTTACCCCCAATTGAAACGGCACAACCGATGAGTGCGAAGATGCCACAAGTGCCACAGCAAGAAAAGGGAAAGGAAACTGAAGTAGAACTATAGTTTGCAATCAAACCAAACAAACCTGACCCAGGCAGAAAAATGAGGATATGAAAGAAAGAGGGAGATCTCTCTAATTGGAGTGGCTTGACAGCGAGGAGCATGGCTCCCTCCAGACCATTAGAGAGACTCTTGTAGAGAGGGTTTGTTCCCAGGAGGAAAGAGCTTGTCTTAAGCTCAGCCATGGGGAAGAATCTGGCAGGGACTCTGATGAGTGAAGGGAAGCCAGGGGAGAAGATGTGCCTCATTGTCCCGGAGGAAGAAGGGACACGGGACAATCCTCACGAGGGAAGGAAGAAGGGACAGACTAAGACCATGGACGATGAAGAAGTGGGGTAAGAAAGGCGGCAAGACGTAGACGCAGACAGAATTATTGGAGAAAGGGAAGGAAGACGTTCTAAAGTTGCAAGAGGAAAAGGAGTCAGGAAGTGAAAGAGAAAGAAGGGAAGAGAAAAAGTGAGAAGAATGGAAATGGGGCGAGAGAGAGAGAGAGAGAGAGGTGGATAAGGGGGAGGAAGAAAACAGGAAGAGAGTTATAATTCTGCAGTTGTCTCTGTTTCCTGTGTCCCTCGAGTGGGCTCTCCTGATTGGTCAGTGAAGGCGCCGGGGGAAGTTTACATCCGAGCTGGTCCTTCTGGAAAGAGACAGTTGTGAATCGGTGGATCCTGCTTGGATAACTAGAGAGCAGAAAGTTCCAAGATGTCGATCAGGACATGCAGGAAATGACGCCTGTGGTTTCCTCAGTGACAAAATCTCTAATTATAATCACATATTTTGCAATCGAACTTGGAGGGGACTCAAAGTAGCCTTTGTTGTTGGAACAGTTTGCCTCATCTTTGCACGTAAGCTGTTGTAAGCAAGCGTTGTATTCCTGCTTCACAGCCGGCATCTTTTCCACTGTGAGGCCACAGATCACAGGATGCTCCGCTCAAGTCTGGAACCTCCCGGGGCACTGAATTGTCAGCAGATCCTCTTATTTTATCGAGTTACGTTTTGGCAGGACTTGGTTTAAGTTTAATAAAACAGTTTTTAAAGAACTAATATCCATAACTTCATCGCCTCACAGCGAGAAGATTCCAGTTTTAAACTAGTTCAGTCAGGGGCCGTTGTTCTGAATGTTCTCTCTGGGTTATGTCAGCTTCCTGCCAGTAATATATTACTATAACTTGGTGATATTATGATAATACTATCTTATTTTGTAATGCAGTTTCCAGCTTGGTAATAACGATCAGTGTGGTAATATGGAGGAAATGTTGTCATGTCATTTTCAGGAAATAGCTTGCGTAATGAGAATTACTCTCAGTGTAATACCTTCACATTAAAGTATTTGGGAATTGGTAATTACCATATTACAGTGTTGTACACTTTTACTATTGTTACTACCAATCTATAACTCGGTGAGAATGATAGAAATTATTATTTTTTTATTGCAAAATAATTACCAAACTATTACCATATTGTTCCTGAACTGTGAGTCTAAAGACATGCAGTTATGGGTTATTTGCCGACTTCAAATTGCCCGTATGAGCCTGAAAAGTTGTTTGTCTCTTTGTCAGCCCTGTGATACATTAGCAAACTTATCTAAAACACGCCCTGCCTCTCGTTCAATGTTGCCTGGAATCGGCTCCAGCCTCATAATTCCTATTTTATCTGGAGCTAAACCTGACATTAAGCCACATTGTTTTCATTAACAGGACATGGGAGCATGATTGAAAGCCCCCTCGCTTCACATTGTTTTTCAAGCGCCTGTGTTTTTCCTGCGTTTTCTGCTCCAGGTTGGCGATAAGGTGATGGTGCTGAGCCGCTTTGGGCTCTGGCAGGAGGTGGTGGTGGTGCCGGCGAGCTACACCTTCCTCATCCCGGAGGGCATGAGCTTCGAGGACGCGGCGGCGCTCCCCGTCAACTACATCACCGCCTACATGATGCTGTTCGACTTCGGCAACCTGCGGCCCAACCAGAGCATCCTCGTCCACGCTGCTGCAGGTGAGCACACAAACACACAGGCGCTAAAGCCTCGTCATTATATGTCAACAACTTCAACCATGGCTCAGTTTAGCATAAATTATATTAGGGATGAGATGATACCACTGGTCTGAAACAGTCATTTTAGATCATTTATGAAGCTGTTAACCACACATTTGTGCCATTTCAATGACATGATTCTCCAACTGTATACAAGTAAAGAAGAAATTAACAGTCCAAACATGACTCTGCTAAAGAAAATATATTTACATTTTTACAGTCTGTGCATAGGGAAAAATGTGATATGTCGGGTTTCTGGATTGCAGCGGATCGGACTGATACCGATACTGACTGATACTGATTCCCATGCCTAAATTATAGGACTGGGACCACATGCTTCCGTTATTTCTACAAGTACTGTGATAATACAGTATTCATAATCATCATGTTCTTTACCCCCTTAAACCAAAATTGAATAATAATAACATTTCTTGAGACGACATCCCACTCATATTTCCAAAATCAATGCACAACAAATGTCAGTCAGTTTGGCATTTATCTCAATTGAATGGGGGAGAAATGGTAAAAAACATAACACACTCACGCACACAGCAGAATGCTTATAAAGTTAACTACTACATTTAGCTGCCCCTGCTAATAATAGAGTAAATCCAATCACGCCAAGGACAAAATAAAGTGTTTTTTGGCTATGCCTACTCAGTGTTCCCTCAGCCAATGCTGCAAGAAAATCAAATCAAATGCTGCGCCAAAATAAATAGACTCTCAAGAACAGGACAGAGCACAAACGTGAGCCTTCAAATGAACATTCCTTCAGATGTAACTGGAGAAGAAAAAAAAAACTTCCAATAGTTTTTGAGGTAAATTGGCTCCTGGCACTGATTTTGTTCACAACGCTAGTAGAAATATCACGATTCTAGGAGAGAAAACTATTCAAATTACCCCCCCACACACACACACACACACATTTTTTATTCCTGTTTTCTTCAGCTGCTCTGACTAAATGTCACAAAGTAAAACTTAACAATGTTGTAATCCTGCAACTGAAAACCACATTTAATCAGTTTCATCACAGTATCCGCCTTCAGCAGCCCTGCAATAAACGCTGCTAACTGAAGGTATAGACGCACAGTGGATCTGTTTAAGCGAAGCCGTTCTGCAAAAGTTCAGTGCACAGATGTGAATCTTGTGTTATGGCTCTGAGGAAACACCCTGACATATTTATCCCATTTCTTCCAGGTCTGCTCCTTTTGTTTATACATTTCTGCTCTAAAATATTAAAATATTGCTTCTTGGAGAGGATCCCGCTGCTAATGTACGATATGGCTGCTCGTAGCACCTGCCACCTGGAGTGTAAGGTCAAAGTTCAGAATGAGTGAGTGGGAACTCTAATTGGGGGATTGAGGGAGTAAAAGCACCTGTTTTGGGGCGGGATGCACGGAGCCAGAGAGCATTTGATTTTGCTGTGTTTTCACAGCCAGGCCAGCTGGAGAAAATGAGAGCAAATCACCAAAAATGGTCTCTCTCTCTTTCTATATAGCTCTCACTTACTTTCCCTCTTGTTCTTACTCAAACTGTGCAAAGGGAGTCACAAAAAGATCCTTCAACATGTGGGAGAGTGTGTGGGTGTAGATTGCTAAGGGACGTGAAACCTGAGCCCGTTTCCTCGCTCGGAGATTAAAAACATGACAGAGACAGAGCTCTGACAAACAATCAGCCCAGGTGGACGTGCGTCCCTTGGATTGAACGCGGTAACACTGAATCAGGCAAACTGGAGTTCAGCCCCGAGCTGAATAACAGCAAACAGCATAGCCATCGTTGTGGGATTCTTGGTCACAGAGGAATCCCAAATGTTTGCATACACAATATCATTCAGCTGATGTCACTCATCCCTGTGAATACACATGTCGCCTGAGGTTTGCTATAGGAGAAGAATGCTGCCTGAGGAAGTGTGGTGTTGAAGACACTTTTCCCCCCGGCCGGTTTGGTTTGGAGGCGGCGTCTCTGGTTTCTCGGGGCATGCTGCCATGTCTTGGCTCGGCAGCTGTCCGGACATCAGAATTTTCAAAGCACATTACTGAGGCTACGACAAAAACATTTGCTGAAACCGTCTGCCTGCCCTGCACGCTTGTCGTTTCTGTGCATGTGCGAGTAATTATCAAAGTGCTCGATGCTCCGCTGAGGAGCTAAAGCTTTGTGATGGCAGCGCGCGTGATGGTAGCACCTTTGGAAAAGCTGTGGGTGTTAACGGTGAGTGAGGTGACACTGCAGACTCTACTCGATAGGCGGCATGACTCACACGCTGAGTGTGTGTGTACCTTGTTTTCCTAATGTTGTAGGGACCTAAATCTGTGTACACAGTCACATTATAGGGACTAGTCTTCCTTATCAAGTCCCCATAACGTAGATGACTGCATTATAAGGTGAAGACATGTTTTAATGTAAGGCTGAGGTCGGGCTCAGATTAAGGTTAGGATCAGGATTAAGCCACTAGTGATTATGGTTAAGGTTAGTCTCCAGGAAATGCATGTACAGTAAATCAATGCAGTCTCTTCTGAAGTCATGGAAACCAGTGTGTGTGTGTGTGTGTGTTCCTGTATTTGTAGCTTTGTGAGGTGAGGACCATATAGAGTGAGGACATTTTGGGCCTTTTTGGGGATTAAGACCTAGTTTTCAGGTTAGGGTTAGTATTGGGTTTAGGTTAGGGTTTAGTGTAAGGAGCTAGGGAGTGCATTATGTCTATGAGAGTCCTCACTATGAAGGAATGGCAAATGTGTGTGTGTACAGGTCTTAAATAAGTTGTGTGGACCAATTGTCAAACAAACGTATATTTAAGAGGACATTTTGGCTGGTCCGCACAATTTAAACCGGCTTTTTGAGGATTAAGTACTGGTATTAGGGCAGGGTTAGGGTTGGAATTAGGTTTAGGTCAGTGTTAGGGTAAATGTTGGGGTTAGGGTTAGGCACTTAGTTGTGATAGTGAAGGGTAGGGTAATGGGCTAGGGAATGCATCATGTCTATGAGGGTCCTCACGATGACTGAAGCGCAAGTGTGTGTGTGTCTCAGGGTGGGGAATCTGTCAAAATGTCTTCCTGAAGTTCTCTGATTAGAGGATATCAAAGGTATCCACTGTGACAGGTTCAAAGAGCATTGGAGAGAGCGAGCGAGAGTGTGTGTGTGTGTGGGGGGGGGGGGGGGGTGTGTGTGTGTGTGTGTGTGTGTGTGTGTGTGTGTACACCTCTCTCTCGTCTGATATGTGTTTTTTGTAATATCACAGCCAGGGTTTACACATACGCTGATCAATCATTCGACAATCAATAGCAATAATCAATTCAGTAAGGATTTCTCAGAACCACTTTTTGTGTCTGATAATATATTATTGATAACTCAACCTGGAGTATCTACGGCTATGGTTTCAAACAACTTAGCTGGTAATAAGACGTCCGTGCTGATGCATTTGCCACTCGGCTATCCCCAGCCATTTTTAAAAAACATCACTGCTTGACAGATATTTGCAGTCATCACTCAAGTCCTTGTCACATGACAGTGTTAGAAGAAGACATCTCTCTTTACAGCGTGTTGCCTCTGTTTAGTGAAGCAGTTACCTCATGTTTAAGGTTCACGGATGAGGATGATATCACTTCATCCCGACGCTATCAGAAAATATTCATTGTTTCAGAACAATTTGGTGAATTCATCAGTTATCTATCAAGGTCAGTTGACTATATTTGCATTTGCACTGTAGGTTTAGACAAAAAAAACTAACCATAATGAGCTTTTATTCTGTTATTGAATATACAGTTGGTCGATCATTTGAAATACATTTTGTTTCACGATTGCATGCTTAAAATTACTGTTTTTTGATTAAAAACAAAAGGTTTTCTTTGTCCTGTCAATCATCTTGTGACTCATCGGGTTCTGACGTTTGTGTTTTAAACCGCTAATAATTTATGTATGTACTCAAGAAAATATCCAAATGCCAAGTAGTCATGATGAATCTTCATAATAAATGTCAAAAAAAATGATTTTGTTCAAGTTTAAACACAAAAGACAAGATGAAGAAATGGTTGTTTTCCCCTTTCATAGAACATTTAAAACATTTGTTCTTTTGTCAAATTACCACTGAGGAAAGCAGTGCAATAATAATGGTGATTGTTTTATCATCAAGCCTTTTTCAAAATGTTTTTTTGGAAACAAAAAAACATCTCTCTTGAAGACACCGTTCAATCGGCTCAATTCCTTGTCTCACTTCTCAAGTTTTAAGTATTGATCCAAATCAATTCCATGTAACACAAAAAAAGAACACTTTTTATTTTGATTGTGAAACAGAAATGAGCAAGTATTGTGTTTCTTCGCGACCCTGCCCACATCCTGATGAGCACACACCCCGTTTTTACCACATATAGTATTAGTATGTGGTTGGCACCTCCCACTGTCTCATAAGACTTCATATTTCGTCGTATATCTTCAAAACACAGCAAAGATTTTGTGTATCAGACGTGTCTGCACAGCACTGCATTCCTGTCAGACCAGTTTGTGTTGAGCAATTGTAAAGTAGTGATAAATAGTCGTAACAATGGTTAAAACCAGTGCGCTTTGTTTGTCTGTAGGCCATGAAATCAACAGCTTCTAATCTCAGCAGACACAATTTATTTTCCTGCGTTCCCATGAATCTTCTGCTCTTAGTACATATTTGGAGTGAATGATTGAGGGGCTCATCCTCACTTGACCTGGCTCGTGGTTATTCTTCTAATGACCCGCTGATGTCATCACGCTAGGAACATAACCAGATGTCCTAAGTACATCCAGTTACACAGGTAATTCATCATAATATGATATAATATCATGATGATGATGATGATGATGATGAATATAAATGTCAAAGAGGTAGGGCTGTGCCGAATGATTATTTTTATTACTGATTAATGTGCTGAACATCTTGACTACTCAATTAGTCGTCGATCATTCTTTTCCAAACCACAAAATGACAAATGTTAGATTTGAGGACGATATTTATTTTACTCTCATAGAGGAGCTCCATTGAAGGAGCCGAAATCACACAACATGGTTTTATGTGAATAAAATATAATCAATTGATTTTCAAAATAGTTGGTTAATCACACGTCAATAAACGGTGATGGGAAATAACGGCGTTACTAACGGCATTACTTTTTTCAGTAACGAGTAATCTAATTGATTACTCTTCTCATTATTATAATGCCGTTACCTTTACTGACAAAAAAAATGTGTCCCGTTACTATATTGAAGGTAGTTGTTTTACATCAGACCTCTGAGCCTTGCTCCCCCTTGTCCTTGGTGAGGGCACGAGACAAACGCAAAAGTGATGACGATTGGCTGAGTAAACTAGTATGGTAACTAGTTACCTTTTTAGAGTAACTTGCCCAACTGTCAATAGATAATCCCTTCCTGTATACACACAAACGTTCAGGTCTGGTAGTATTGCTTGACAGAGCCCATTTTCAGATGAAGGATGCGTCGTTTGTGTTCATGAAAACCAAACAGAGGCAGAATAATGGCATGACTTCACTTTTCCACCGCATTTACCCAGGATTTTGAAAAAACCTAATTTTGTAAATAGCTTTCCCTCGAACCCAAAAATTCACCGAAAGAAGTACGAGGGACTTTTCAGATTACCAAGAACTCTCGAGGGGCGAGGCTGTGTGCTGAAGAACTCTGATTGGTGTAACACATTTCGCAGCTGTTTAACCCACCTTTAAATGAAGATGAAGAAAGAAGAACTTATTAATTTCGCTAATGGGTCATTTAAAAAATATGGAGCAAAAAAAAAGACAGGTGTACGGATGAATAGTTGGCAAGCTGGCAGAACAAAATGTGCGGCACGCTCCTCCGTACGTCATTTCTGGAACTTTGAGGTCCGGTGGAAACACAAACCACACAGATGACCGGGAATTATTTTCCCCCAGCTAAATATGTTCCTGGTAATAAAAGTTCCTGGAAATGTTGTTGGAAAAGGACCAAAACAAAGCTTTAAAGATGACTCCCCGCAATTTTTCTTCTCGGAGAGGCGTCCATGCAAAAGTTGCTGTGTGCACACAGTACCTTATAGAATTACAACAAGCAGAAACTAAATCAATCAGTAAGTAGGGAATATAATGCTTCAAGGAATAGTAGATTTTTTTTGGAAACACAATGTTCAACATACTGTGATTTCCTTTTATAAATTGTGACCTTTAGCTGTGACCAGCTCTGAATGTGTGGCAGGTGCTTTGACAATCAGCGGGTCATGCTTTAAATTGTGTGTGTGTGTGTGTGTGTGTGTGTGTGTGTGTGTGTGTGTGTGTGTGTGTGTGTGTGTGTGTGTGTGTGTGTGTGTGTGTGTGTGTGTGTGTGTGTGTGTGTGTGTGTGTGTGTGTGTGTGTGTGTGTGTGTGTGTGTGTGTGTGTTAACCCTGGTGAATATTCCTCAGCTGCCTCTCTCGTGGATCTCTCCCTCTCTCCCCCTCCAAACAATAGCTTGTTGTATTTCCTCCCATCATGCCTCTCTTCTCCACCACACATCTGCATCCTCCCTTCTCCTCCCCCCCTTCCCCTCCTCCCCCCCTTCCAGCCCTCTGTAACCTCCGCTCCCCCTGCACAACCTCGACATATCCGCGCTTGGTTGTCGTCGTCATTGGGGAACGTGCACACGTTTTCCCCCTTTGTTTTCCCCAGAGGGCCTGGGCGGGAGGAAGTTCAGCGACATTTGAATGTATCTCTTGGGTCGGCGGCGGTGCCCGGCTCACAAGCTTTTCCTCCGACCTCCCCATGAACTGGTCCTGATGTTTATGAACTCCGGAGCAGCCACCGCGCCGTCCCCACCCACTCCACACATTCCTGTATACATATGGGGGCTCTGCTGCTTCCAAATGGTGACGTCCACCTGTTTTATTTATGAGATCTTGAGTGACCGTCAAGTGTCGCGCATTGTGTATGCGCATGTGGAATGCATAATATGAAATTAGCTTAGTTTATCTGGTGATTTGGCTCTAGAGCATCCATCACCCTGCCCTTTCGTGTCAAGACTTTGTGACATTTTGGCACCGATGTTGAGCTGTGGTTCATTTCCAATTGGGAAAAAATACTCTTTAATTGCTCTGTAAGGTGCTTTGTTGGTACTAAATTACATGTGTTAATAATCATATCCTTCCTTTGAGTTTTATGTGACAGATTCCACATGTCCTCCTCGAGCTGTTTAATCTGTCCGTAATTAAGCCTTTTATTTCCCCCCGCCAGGCGCCAGCCAATACTAGCAGCTTCCTTACTTTTACAGATACAACATGTCTTACAACAGGTTGCACTGAGGATTATCTTTAAAAAAAAAAAAACGCGTTTGATGTGAGAGGATTGTAGCAGCTGCATGTGGGCGCAGCACAACCTTGAGGATGATGGGTGACAGCAGCCATACTGGAGAGGTTAAGTCCTTGTTAATGCTAATCAGTGGAGCTGAGCTGCTCATTATTTAATGCAGGCATTCTTTTTTTTTTTTTCCAAAGGTATGTGGTGTCCTCGGTGTCCTTCAACTTCAAGCCAAACGAATTCTCCTGTTTTAATAGACATGAGCCAGTTCAAACGTTGAGCCGCAGGTGCCGAATTTGATCCAAAAATGTAAACATCCTGGTGCTGGAAACTGAGTTTTAACCTTTTAGATGTGGATTGATGGTGAAATCATTGTTTGCAGGAGTGTTACATGGTACCTTTTTAAAGGAAGTACAGGCAAAAGGGATCTGGGGGCACAATAACTAAAAGGGTTATCTTGTTTTGTTTGCTTTTGTGGTTAATATGCTGCAACTCAAGATATTTGCTAGTGGCATGGGGCCTAACAAGGGGGTTTTCAATTGTGATGTTATTGCAATCTCTTGTTCTACATAAACGATCAAAGATATCAAGGCGATTCTCATAAATTGTTCTTGATATGGACTTTTTTCATATGCCCCAGAGCATTTGTCTGCTTTATCATTGGTATTAGTCTGTGGCTTTCATCCTCAAGTCTTTACAATGTTGTTGCCAAAGAAGCAGATATCTTTTTTTCTTATACTGCTTTTTGTCAAATAGCATTATCTCTGCAGAACATTCTGAACCCTGGATGCCTGAAGCTTTGCTAAGTAAACACTGTACACTCTGTCGGTGAAGGTGAAATTCTGACTTAAAACACACCTGTGTTACAATCTTAGGAAAGTGTGTTTGTTTTCTAATGTTTCCTGTAAACGCTAGAAGACAGTTTATGAGCAGAAAATCAATGTACTCTCCATGGGTATGTTTGCGTTGGTGTATATTTGCTTTTAAATGAAAATGGTTTGGATTTTCATGGTCGTAGAATGTGACTTTTAAAGGTGCATTATGTAATAAATCTAAAGCAACTGGCCATAAAATCCTCCTAATATGTCACAGAGACTCAGGAATAATGTTCATATAAAAAACTGAACTCATCAACAACAACAGTACAGACAAAATATTTGCATTAAAAAAAATATTTTGTAGACTGCAAATCATGTTTATGTTTTGAAATCATGTATGGCATGTGGCGCCACCTACTGCCATCTACCAATCATTGCAGTCAGTAGAGTCTCAGCTGCCACGTAACCACGGGTTGCCAGTTACATCAGAAAAGGAAACCTAAAAGACCTCGGTATTTTGAATTTGAATGTAGTAACCGTTTTTGGCCACATTCTTACATATGGCACCTTTAAGTACTTTATGGACGACTCACATATACACTGTGGTGGCGGCATCACATCAACACCATTTCATTCACTTCGAATAAAGTGGTATCACAGATCACCCTATGTCAGATGAGATTGAGCACAGCGCCTCCTGTGACCCTCATGTGGAGGATGAAGCGGTAGAAGATGGATGGACGGAGGGATCGAGCGGTGTTGTGGGTCCACTGCTACACCAGAAGTTGAGAAATGTTTGATTTTCTAAGCAACAATCAAATCGCGTTACGCATTTATCTCAAACACAATACTGTTCAAACAGAGTTCGTCTGGCACAGCAGACATAATCGCCATAGTTAAACAGACAATGCTCTTCTAACCTGGAATAATCATCTCAGAAAAGGACGAAAGCTTACTCTACGCAAAAATAGAATAACCACCGTAGGCCACAGTAGTTCCCTGATGTACAGTGTGTGGATGAGTCTCACAATCTGCAGTCTTGCAATTAGATGTCACTGATTCATACACGCTGGATTTTAAAGCTCGTGGAACAGGTGGCTGTTCTGTATCTCCTGGGTGTGGTGGATGAGATTAGCCTCCTGGTGTATATCTTCATGGCTGCAGTCAGGCTTGTAGGCAGCTCCTCAGGCTTTATGGTCCTCTGGTGTACGGCTGAATGCAGATGGGATTGAAAAATGGGAAGGAAATGGTTGGGAAGAGTGATTATTGCAAAAAAAAAAAAAGTACAGCATTTAATTCCTCCCTGGACTCCCTTCTCGATTATTTATCTCATTCATTATTCACCAGCTGACAAAGCCCTTTGCTATGAGTGTAGTTACATCTCTCACTTTTATGGTTCATTGTTCCTGGGAGCCGTGATGTGGCTTGAAAATGTTGTTTCCTCTCCGCCGCTCGCCCTCCACTTTGTCTGCTCGGGAGGTTATACCCTAGTTTGGAGAATGCTAATTCAGTGTGACCACTAAGCGGGAGTCTGGGCTGTGTGGTTGAACCGTCTCTCTGTGTTCCCCCGGCCTGGCATCGCCGGCGGCAGATCAGCTGCACTGATAAGAGAGGGAAACCAGGGCAACCTCCAACCTAACCCGCCAATCACATTACTCGCTCACAGTCTCGACGCTGCAGTGGCAAATGACCCCATCCACCCCCACCCTAACCACAGCAAACAGTCACAGGTGTATGGGAGACCTGGGTCAGGACACCTGTGAGCATGTGTGTGTACTTGCATTTATATCTTTGTGGGGACATTTTGTCTTAGCCTCACAAGTTTAAAGGGCTTTCTCTGGGTTAAGACATGCCTTGAGGGTTAGAATTAAAGGTGCATTATGTAATAAATCTAAAGCAACTGGCCATAAAATCCTCCTAATGTGTCACAGAGAATCAGGAATAATGTTCATATAACAAACTGAACTCACCAACAACAACAGTACAGACAAAATATACATATTTTGCAGACTGCAAATCATGTTTATGTTTTGAAATCATGTTTTGGCATGTGGCGCCACCTACCGCCGTCTACCAATCATTGCAGTCAGTAGAGTCTCAGCTGCCGAGCACCCACGGGTTGCCAGTTACGTCAGCAAACGAAACCTAAAAGGCTTTGGTATTTTGAATTTGAATGTAGTAACTGTTTTTGGCCACATTCTTACATATGGCACCTTTAAGGTAAGACACTTAGTTATGTCATATGCATTATGTCCTCACTAAGATGTAAAATCAAGCTGTGTTTGTGTACGGAAAGAGAGTATATACTTTGTGCCTCTACATGTCTGAAATGTTGTGAAACACCTTATTCAGGAAATCATATAGTGGCCACCTTCGCACACAAAGGATGTTTTCTTTTTTTTAATACACTCACTCGGTAACTAAAAATGTGCTTCCTGTTTACTGCACGGACAGCACGTTAAAGGTGAGAGCACACACGCACGCACAGCCTAATCTAAGAAAAACACCAAAGTTACATAATGCACAATAATACCTCACCAGTGCACACGTTCACAAACCCTCGGCCGTGTTACTTTGCTGCTGCACAGAGTGGCAATAAAATAGAATTTATTTGGTTTGGTTTGTTAACGTTGTAAAGCCGCCACAGCGAGTTTGGGTAAAAAAGAGACACTTGGGTTCACATTTGTATCTCATACTTTTGTCAGCCGCAGGCTAATGATAGGTTCGGAGAGACGAGAGTCCTTCAAGAAATGTGGAAACCAAAAGTAGAAGTAAAACGAAAAAAAAAAAGCACCAACACAGAGCTAATCCCTAGTACTCGGTGGTGACAGTAGCTCCATGGTGCATCCCACTGCCCACGCTGTGACAAGAGTGAAAGATCATATTCATTCAATGACGGCACAAAGCTTTAATATGGACGTCAGGTTGAGGCAGAGTACTGAATTCGAATAAAAAATTCTGATATATCTTCGTCCCCTCGTGAATTATCTCTGGGTGTGGAGCAACAACAGTGGCCTCAGTGTCGAGTCTGGATTCCTCTGTGTTTTGGGGAAAATTCCTCTTTGCTGCTCACAGTCATGTTGTGGAAGCCAAGTGCAATTTGTGCCAGAATGTGAGTATGTGAGGTTTTCAGGAGGGAGGACAAAACCCTGCTGTGTATCCTGTTCCTCTCCTGAGAGAGAAAACAAAATCGATATGTGGACGTTATTTTGTTTCCTAATTTTTAAGTGTAAACAATGCAATTTAAGCAGGAACAAATGGAATTTGCAGCAAGAATGTTGCTTCTTCTGCTATTTCTAAGTGCTTGTGGATGGTCTTCATTCCCATTGCAACCCCCATCAAGAGCTTTCTCTTGGAGGAGAAAAATCTCAATCGAGAATTAAGGAAAGAACAGGAATTTGAAGAACTGTGAATATTTTAATCGCAGTACATAGTTGTGAAGATTAGCGGGGAACTTTCAGCCACTCCAGACCTTTTAGGTCTGCAGCTCTGCTCCTGTCTCTTTTGCCCAGTGTGTGTGTGTGTGTGTTTTGTTTGGGGTGCGGTGAAGGGTTCTTGGCACGGCTAAGCAGTCAGTCTTGTGATGGGAGATCAGCAGTTGGGAGATTGTTCTCAGGGGATTTAGTGACAGGTACCTTCTCCCTCAGTGGTCTCAGTTTCTCCCTGGGAACACAAGTATTACCATGGTGAACTTTTGTTTTGCCCTGTTGTCGTCTCGCACTTACAGTCGCGCTCTCCCTTCACTTACTGACGTCAAACAACGAGAGGGAATCACTGTGTTTATGACAGCAGCGTTGGTTAAATATTACCATGTGATGTTATCATCATCATCCTGTCGGGCACCTCTTTACACCTGTAACTGAGGTTTGCTTGGTCATTAAAATACTAATGTTTTGGGATAAAGGCTCTTTGTCCAAAGTCCCTGGACAAAGAGTCCAGAGTCATGAGGTGAGTATGGACAAACGTGTGTTTCATACGTGACAGATGAGTTAAAGCCTTATGACACTCATTCTCCATTATCCACTTATTTGGTTGTCAATGCAGAGACATCTCCACCAAAGAGCTTAGTTTTTCTGACTTTTAAAGTCGGCCTTCAGGCCAACATTCACTCTGTAATAGATTTAAAACATGATGGGAGCACTACCACATGGCACCGTCAAAATACGGAAGTCAAATTATAATTCAAGATCTTTTAAAGGAGACATATTATACCCAATTTCTCCAAATTAACCTAGTTCCCTGGTGTCCTAACGAACATGTCTGTGACATGCTTTGGTCAAAATACCATAAGAATGAATCACCACAGCAGTTCAATCACCCTGCCAAAACAGCCCTGTTTTGAGTGCCTGTCTCTTTAAATGCAAATGAGACACAGGAAACTACGTCAGCATCACTGAGGCTCCGGCAGCTAACAGCAGTTAGCAAGTGGAAAAGCCATCGTTTGTCGACTTTAGCAGGCACATTGCTGTCATATATAACATGTATCCACTGGACACGTAAATCCTCTGAGGCTGGAAGTTTGTGTAGAACTCTGTGCTGCACTGTGCAGCCAAGAATAGAACACTCCGCAGACTTCCACTCTTTCAGATGCTATTGCCATAGCCTGCACTCTTGCGTTTTTTTTAAGGACAAAGCGTAGCTCCGCAAGACAACAATTCCAGGAATATATCATTGTGACGTCCCAATGAGTACGGAAGTCAACATCACATGTTTTATCTCCTGTACTTAGACTGAGTCGGACCACAAAAACATGACTGAGTCATCTTTTTTCACTCTTTGCCTACTGATAGGGCCTCCAGAGTCCCAAATATAAGTATTAAAACGAATAAAAAGTTGATTTAGCATAATATGTCCTCCTTTAATTGAAGTGTTTTCAATAGCAAAAATGGTAATTACAGAGATGTGAAATGAGCACAGGTATATATCAATCACAGCACGCACCAATGTACCCAAATAAACATGAAGTGAATGGGTAGAAATTAAAATGGATGGTGGCAAAAGTACAGGAATGCAAAAAAGTTACACCAAAGGCCTGCGCTAGGCCTGAGTAAGAAGATATTAATAGTGTTTTTAGTTGGCATAAAACATTGAACAATCAATTGCAAACAACTCTAGAAGAAGAGCCAATAGAAGCAGCCTCTCTTTTTAAACGTTTCAACTTGTCATTTGGACAGAGTCCAAGAAGAAGTCTAAGAAACAGAGACCAGAAGTAGTGGAGAAATTTAATTCTCTCTCCCACCACTTGATTTACATTGTGCTTATTATAAAAATGGTCAATGACGTCAGAAACAGCCAACGGCAGCAAAACCACCCAGTTTCTGCATTCTACATGTTCTTCCCGTGTGTGTGTGAGTTTCCTCCGGCTTCTCCGGCTTCTCCGGCTTCCTCCCACAGTCCAAAAACATGCAGAGGTTAACTGGACACTGTGAATGGTTGTTTGTCTCTGTGTGGCCCTGCCATGGACTGCTTTTTCGCCCTGGGGTTGGCACCAGTGGCCCCCGCGACCCTTGTGTGGAGGATAAAGCGGTAGACGGTGAATGAATGGCAGCAGAAACATTTTCATAACCCAGCTCAAACACTGCCCAGCACACACAGTCACAGGCAAACAAATGCATATTTGCATGTAGTGTTTGCATTTATTTAAAATTTGACATTTAACTGTAAATGCACTGTTTATACTTTAAGGCCACACATTCGCAGGTGGCGTCTGAAATGAATGAATGACCGACCCAGTGATAGCGGTGTGATTGTCGTCAGATGACTCTTACATGTTCAGCAGAAGAGCATTGAATGAAACAAAATGGCTCCCTTTGCTCAGTCATTGTTGGCAATTTGGCCGAGGTTTCCTTGGCAACAAAAACCTGGTTTCTCACTGAGGACGAGCAGAGATGGTGATGTTGTAATGCAGCCGCAAAGAACACTCGCATCCAACCGCAACAGCTTTGATTTAGCTTTTTTTTGTTTTCCCCTCAGTGTCAGTATGTGTGATTACAGTAATGCAGAGAGGTTTGTTCTCCTCACACGGATTCTGTCAGAGCGGGGGAAAAAACACACAAATCCAGAGAAATATTTGCTCTTTGTTCTGAAACTGAAAAAGACTGAAATGTGTCATTTCTAATTATTCCTTCCATATTTTAACTTGGGAACCATTTGTGTTACAAAGTGCCTAGAGGGCTTTT
The DNA here is from genome assembly GCF_963457635.1 of Microchirus variegatus. Lineage (NCBI taxonomy): Eukaryota > Metazoa > Chordata > Actinopteri > Pleuronectiformes > Soleidae > Microchirus > Microchirus variegatus. The sequence continues at coordinate 20,201,670 of NC_139811.1, read as the reverse complement.
GTCAAAAAACAGGAATAAAAGGCTGTGGAATAGTTGGAATAGTATTCATATGCACATTTAGGAATAATAATTCTGGTCTGAGATTAGTACAGAGGAGCACCTGAATAGGCATTAATCTTATTATTAGACTTTAGATTTATTCGATTTTTCAGTACATGTGATAATTCAGGCACAGTCAGAAACTAGAGAAAATAGAAAATAGTGCCATTAGGCTGTTTTTTACAAAAAGACAAAGAGGCCAGAGGTGAATCATTGTCATCTAATGCACTGTATTCTGACCGATCTTCACAAATTATGCCATTAACTCTTTTATATTCTGTAGATATTATGTTCGTCATCACATATCATTAAAGAAAATGATTGCACAGCCACAGAACTGATGAGTCTGCTGTCATTTCCTCCTTTTCTCAGTTTCTAGGGACAAAGAAAGTGATGAAAAATTCAAGGAGAAAATGTAAATGTGCAAAGACGTTTCACACGCGAGCATGTGTCCGTCCTCCTGTCTCTGTGAATGTCTCACCAGGCGTGTGTTTACTAAATGTTTATCTTCAGCTGCCTCAGGAAACCAAATCAGGATCTCATCAAACCTGTCGCACATCCTCGTCTATTCCACTTTTTAACTGGGTGTTTTTTTGAACATGTTCCTTTACTCTGTCTTATCAGATCGTCTTGTTCTCTTTGCTTGGTCTCGACCTTTCGCAGACGACCGTTCATTTCAAGTCCTCAAGTCGACCCCTACTTCAAACAAGCCACTGCTTTATCAGTCACCTATTACTTCTTGCTCTGGCTGCTTTTGCAAACACATTTTTCCACAATGTACACACTTCCAAATACAGGGAGAGCATTTGCAGATACCTGAAAGCACACAGTCTTTCGGCCACTGTGTGGCACACAGAGTGTTTTCAGGTAGTGTAAAAAGCAGTTTTTTTTATGTCATTTGTCCTAGAATGTCATCCACTTCTATTTTTCTAATGAATCAGATGCTTCAGTGACTTTTTTTTTTGTCCTGCAGTGGAATTTTTCTGCAAGGTTGTTTTCAACAAGCAAACAAAAAAAAAATAGATGTGTCATTTGAGTGACAATGGCCACTTTCTCCTCCTGTGTGTGTGTGTCTATTCTCCTGCAGGCTGCCTGGGTTAATGTGATTGTGTTCAATGCAGTCTTTACATACCCCAGAGCAAAACACGTCCACACATTGACTGTCTTATTTGGGGCAATAATGTAATAATGTAAATCACATTTACCTGCCACGGAGAACGTCTTTTTGTTTTTTGTGCCTTGAACGATCAATCTCGACTCGTCTTGAATTCTTGTCAGCGGCGTTTGTCGTAGAATCGATCCTAAGTCGTGTCTCTAAATTGATTTTTTTTTTTTTCACAAAATCGTTAGGATATAATTAACCCCACCCTTCTTCTTCTTCTTCTTCTTCTTCTTCTTTCAGGTGGCGTGGGCATCGCAGCCACCCAGCTGTGCAAGACGGTGAAGGACGTGACCGTGTTCGGCACCGCGTCGGCCAGCAAACATGAGACCATCAGCCAGGGTGGCGTCACGCACGCCATCGACTATCGCACCAAGGACTATGTGGAGGAAGTGCGCAAGATCAGCCCAAAAGGTGATACACGCGGTCATCAAACGTTGGGAACAGTGATCCAAAGATCCATTTCCACCTAATTTAACAGTTTGATTTTGGCACCCTTTGTTTGGGAATCTAGGGCGGATCTACACACACTGCAGTCCATTGATTTGTCAACTTTATTCACTATTTTATTGCACAAACTATAATGTCATATCGCAAGAGGAAGAGATAAAAGGGAATGCAGAATAAGGCAGAACAAGTAAAGGTCATTAAACTAAGAACAACCTACACAAACAAACAGAGAAAAGGAAATAATACTCAAATGCACATTTTGGTCTCTGCGTTTCAGTTGTTTCATGTTTATTTATATTCAAATTATCGTGTTTGTGGCATTAACAGTCATTACTTTTTAAATTATACCTTGCTTTATGACAGAGAGGCTGTTTGTGTTTCTTTTTTTTACTGTATATTGAATAATGTGTCGCGTTCACATTACTCCAATTCAAGGTTTGTTGTTCCAAATCCATACAATGGTGAGCTGAGCTGCACTTTGTAGTGTTTCAAAAATGGCCCCACAAGTCAGGATTTAAAGTAATAGTTCACGTCTTATGAGATAATTTCATAAGACAAAGAAAATAATACTGTGCGCATTATTGAACGAGCCACAAAGACGGAGAATATACACTTTCATACACTTCAGTGTGACACGGTTCTCAGCAAAACCACACAGCACGTCGCGAGTCATTTTCCCAACCAAACATAATCCTTGCACTCAGTGCTGATGATTTCACTCTCTATGTAGATGTGGCCCTGAATGCTGCTGCTGCTTTTCAGCAAAATGGAGGGAGAGAAAAAAAAAAGCCATCCAGTTCCTGTTTCTTCCTTTGCCCACTGCTGTTTTCTTAGCAGGACGGAGACTCTTATTATGCTGGAGGCTCATTTCATAGTCCCCGCTGTCTCTGTTCTTTGTAGCATGGAGAGACGGAGACAGATAGGAGGAGAGCGGGAACTGACACTTTGGACAGAATGTATCTCATTAGCAATGTGGATCAATGTGCAGCTCACTACCTTTCCCTCTGTCTTTGGCTCACTGTCAATGTGTGTGTGTGTGTGCTGTGGTCAAGGAGGAGTCCTGCTGTGAGCCTCCTCAAATCCACAGAACCAGGGTTTAGTGGAGCAAGCAAGGGTGGCCCAATTTGAAGGGGGGCCCCGTCTAGCAGAACTAAGGTTGAGCTGACAAGGTCAGACATTAATGAGCCACAGAGAAACCTTAATAGACCTGTTGTCATGCTTTACCACCTGTTAGTAGTTTGCTCTGTTATTCTGTTCACGCGGGAATGGAATGAATAATGATGGAAAGGCATTTTATCCGTCTTTTCTTATCAGCGACAAGATTGAAAAAACATAAAACAAGACGGATCTCCCACCGCTTTCCTCCTCTCCTCTCTTGGCACAATCATGGGTTCTTCTTCATGTAAACATGGCACAACTTGGCTACACTCACAACTCCCAGTGAACTCTATCATGTGTAGGGGGGGCCGTTGAAGAGACTTGGCACGCTGCTCCCTCTGAATTCACACCGGTTCTAACTCTTATCTCTCCCACTCCAGGGCTGGACATAATACTGGACCCTCTCGGAGGATCAGACACCCATAAGGCCTACAACCTGCTGAAGCCTATGGGCAAACTTATCACTTATGGTAAGTCAAAAGAGAAATATCCTTTACCTGGGATTACATTTTTTTTCAATAAACAGCTCCAAGATCCACTGTGTAACATTTTTTTGACATTATCCTGCTTAAAAAACCAGCTCAGACCAGCATTTTGCTGTGTTTTGATGCTGATCTATGTTGGCTAGTCTATGTCCATGGAAACTATTCTGGTCTATGTTGTTTTTTTCCAGCAGGGTACGCTGTTTTCCACCAACATTTCCAGGAACTTTTATAGAATAATTTATTCAAATCAAGCTGATAAGGTCGAATGTGCCGCACATTTAGTTCCACCAGGTTGTCGGCTGTTCAGATATATGCTCAGCCGATTTGTGTCGCTGACTCAAAGTCCCGCCCAAACCTCCTCTTCCTCGTTAAGGTCTTGTTTAAAGGTGGGTTACAGTCACACTGGCTTAAACAGCTACAAAATGTGTTACACCAATCAGCGTAGAGCCCTGCCCCTTTTAAGTTCCTGGTAATCTGAAAAGTCCCCTGGAAAATGAGAAAAGTTTCTGTGGCAGACAAGGGGCTATTTATTGGTGTAAGTGCAGATTGTTTCAAACAGAGATCTCCTCTTTGTGGGAGTGCATCAGATAACTATGGTGACCTTCACATCAGTAAGGATGTGGTTCCTTCATATTTGCAGATTAAGCTTCATAATACAACTAATAAAAACAATTTTTTATTTGAAAATGATTATATATTTTAGTATTTCTGCCTAAATGTTGCACAGTGGGGGCCCACGGTTGGTGTAGTGGTTAGCACTCTTGCCTTTGCAGCAAGAAGACCCGGGTTCCTGGGTTCGAGCCCCGTTTGGAACAACTTCGGAACAAGGGCCTTTCTGCAAGGAGTTTGCATGTTCTCCCCGTGTGTGTGTGGGTTTTCTCCGGGTTCTCCGGCTTCCTCCCACAGTCCAAAAACATGCGATATGGGGATTAGGTGAATTGGTCGCTCTAAATTGACCGTAGGTGTGAGAGTGTGAGTGAATGGTTGTTTGTCTCTATATGTGGCCCTGCGATGGACTGGCGAACTGTCCAGGGTGTACCCCACCTATCGCCCAATGTCTGCTGAGATAGGCACAGCACCCCCCGTGACCCTCTGTTGGAGGAAAAAGCGGTAGATAATGGATGGATGGATGTTGCACAATGGACCTTTTAAATTGATAAACTGGTGAGTCCAGAAAAATTACCTTTAAAGGTGCATTATGTAATACATCTAAAGCAACTGGCCATAAAATCCTCGTAATATGTCACAGAGACTCAGGAATAATGTTCATATAACAAACTGAACTCACCAACAACAACAGTACAGACAAAATATTTGCATTAAAATAAAAAAATTTGCAGACTGCAAATCATGTTTATGTTTTGAAATCATGTTATGGCATGTGGCGCCACCTACCACCGTCTATCATCAGTTAGTAATCATTGCAGTTAGTAGAGTCTCAGCTGCAGAGCAGAGCAACCACGGGTTGCCAGTTATGTCAGAAAACGAAACCTAAAAGACCTTGGTATTTTTAATTTGAATGTAGTAACCATTTTTGGCCACATTCTTACATATGGCACCTTTAAAAATCACTTCTGTAAGCAAATCTCTCTTCTGAGGCAACGCTAACCCCCAGAGCTGAATTCAGTCTCCACTTTAAACACCAGTGCATCTCATGTTATGCCCAGAGCCAAACATGTGGAGCCACACAGCAGGGAAGCACTAAATTTAGCTTATCTGCAAAGGCTAGCAGTTATTGAAAGAGGTGTCAATGAAGATTAAGTCATTAGCTAAGTGTTATTTTTATATATTGTATATATTGGAAGAATTTAATGCCAAATAACTAATGACGCACCCATTATGAAATTATGGGCTGATGCTGATACTGTATACTGTTTTTTCTTTGATTTTAATCATACAAATTTATGAATTAACTTACTACTTGTTAATTAATTTGAAGAATCAGGGTCTGCATTTTATTTGCCAGTAGGCTGATAACAAGGTGATAATCGGTCAGTACCATATTAAAAATAACACTTTAAAGTGTTTAAAATAGTCGTGGGCTTCCACACTTGCCATGGAGTTGAGCTGCTTCCTGGTGGGCAGCGTGACCTCTGTGACCTCCGTGTCCTCGGCGTGCCGTGTGTCATCTGTGGGAGGGCCTTTATGAGCTTGCTGTGTTGCAGTGCCAATCTGGAATGCGCATGTATGCAACAGTGGGCAGGGTTCGGCATCCATGGAGAACAGGGCTCTGCCTTTGCATGTTGCACAACAACCCACTGCCCAGCGGGGTGCCCCACCACCCACCCTCACCCATTCACCCTCTCTCACCCCTGCAGAACACGCACCCCGCCCGTCCAGTCCCTCTGTACTGGCTACTTTCTCTTCCAGTTTATCAGAAGTATGCATGGCCCCGAACAATGATCGTTCTATGCGGACGAAAACCTGGAATGTGTCTGAATGTAGCAGCCTGGGTCTCTCTCCTCTTCTCTCAGAGAAGAAGTCTTTGTGTCCCGTTATTCCCCTGAGAAAGAGGCAGAGACGAGCGAGGGCATTGGAGGGTGAAGGCGGAGACAGGGGAGGTGACGTGGTGACTGTCAGACCTGAAGTGCGAGAAGTTTCCAGGGTGTTCACGTGCAAAAAATATGCAAAAATATACAATGACTTGTGATGAATGATAAATATTTGAGTAAAATATGAAAAAATTATTTAAGTCACCCTTTATGGTAAGTTCTTAGCCAAACAGAACAAAATGTAATGTTTATTTAACATGAAAGATTTATCAGTCTGTTATTTTTGTCAATAATTATTTGGTCAATAAGATAATTATTTAGAGAACTGCACACAGTATTCATCGTCCAGCCGTCAGAGATTCAGGTCCTTTTCCTTCTTTTCACCGTCCTCCTCTCTCAGGTACGGCTAACATGCTGGCGGGCCAGAAGAAGAACCTCCTCGCTGTGGCCAAGAACTGGTACCACCAGTTCTCCATCCACACGCTCAGCCTGATCCAAGGGAACAAGTCGGTGTGCGGCTTCCACCTGGGCTACCTGGAAGGGGAGATGGAGCTGATCACACAGGCCATGAACACCATCCTGGACCTGTACAAGCAGGGCAAGGTCAAGCCCCACATCGACTCCACCTGGCATCTTGAGCAGGTTTGTGACATTTGCGCTATTGTCTTATATGTGCAGTATATCTGGATTAATATCAGATTAACATAGATAAAGATAATGTGTGTCACATTATCTCTTATTATTTCCATTTCCTTCTCGTCAGACTTTGTAGATGTCATTGATGGATTATATTTGTAACATTTCTGCATTCAAATGTTGTATATTTGGTTCCATTATGAACTCTTTCCAACACTTTTTAAATCCATACAAATCTGTATTTCTATTCAAGGTTTTAACCCATCCATGCTATCATTTCAGGGTCAACGATCAGAGTGAGGAACGAGTAGTAGTACTAGTTAGTCGGTGTTGACCTTTGATTTTTGATTTTATTTTAGACTACTCACCAACGTTCTGCGGTCGTATCGGACCCCGTTAAGCACAAACATGCAGCGTAACCAAACAAAGCAACCAAGGACGACAATTCACATGATGCTACGCTGCTTCCCAACGTCATCAAACTAGGTCTTTTGTTATTGTTTTATACCGTTTAGAGACATTTTCTACTACTCTCCACCAAAATACACTTAATCTGGAGCTATTTGACCCATACGATGGAGATAAAATCATGTATAAAGTTTTATTATATGGATCCACTATGCATAATATAACTCTAGTTTGTTGGATTTATGACATTTAAGAAGTACAAAAAGATTACCGTTGACATTTCATGACTGTTTTTGCCTGTTAAAGGTGCATTATGTAATAAATCTAAAACAACTGGCCATAAAATCCTCCTAATATGTCACAGAGACTCAGGAATAATGTTCATATAACAAACTGAACTCACCAACAACAACAGTACAGACAAAATATTTGCATTAAAAAAAATATTTTGCAGACTGCAAATCATGTTTATGTTTTGAAATCATGTTTTGGCATGTGGCGCCACCTACCGCCGTCTACCAATCATTGCAGTCAGTAGAGTCTCAGCTGCCGAGCAACCACAGGTTGCCAGTTACGTCAGAAAACGAAACCTAAAAGACCTTGGTGTTTTGAATTTGAATGTAGTAGCCGTTCTTGGCCACATTCTTACATATGGCACCTTTAAACTAAGGAAAAACACCAAACTCTTATGAAGTGATGAAAAAACACATAATGTGCATCCATTGATGGTTTTTAATAATATTTGATGCAGACATAGGATGTGATGCATATTTTAGTGGACAAAATATGCATTGATCTCCAAAAAGAAGTGTTGAAAGAAAATAAAAGAGAGGATGAAGAGTCGCAGGTTGAAGACCCCTGGTGTAAGTGAATGTAGGAACATGACGATTCAGTGCGGCATGAATTGTACACACCAGCGGCGTGTTTTTTCCACGCCACGTGTGTGTGTGAATGTCACGTTTGGTGGCGACGATGGGCTCTGCAGGAGCTGGGTGTGGCCCAGGTTAATGCGAGACCCGCGGTTAATAATGTGAAGTTTGTGCACGAGACGCACTGTGTCGCCTCTGTCACTCGCTCGGCCACACAGAGTCAGATTGTCGCGGACCAAATTAACGCCGCTAACAGATATGAATAGAGAGGGTGTGAAAACCGCGGAGAGAAAGAGGGAGTCAGAGGCCGACGTCTTCTGTTGTTAGAGTTGGAGCTGGTCAGTGTTTTCAGTGTGTGACTGAAGCCGGAGAGAAACACTTGCTTGTCTTTATCCGCCATCTGACGCTCTTTCTCTGCCTCTTCCATCTGCCCCGCTCTTCATATCTGGCTCTTTCTCTCCGTCTTTAGGTTATTGACTGTGTCTCTCTCTCCCTCTGGCTGTATTCTCTGCTTCTCCTGCCTCACAGCACAGTGGGCTTTTTTTTTCTTTCTTTTTTTTTCTCTCCTGTTGCTATGGTGACATCCTTTAGTCAGTGTGTGCGTCTGTCTGAGGGAGGGGCCCTGATGGACGAGAAAGAAAGTGTGGAAAACAAGATGGAAGAATATATATCTCAGTCTGACTTGATGTTTGGAGATTTAATGGTAAATTTCTGATGCTTTAAGAGGCATCAACGACAAAATGTTGTTAGAGGATTTTATTATTTTTTTTATGAGGAGCACAAATACCGTGCCCTGACCCCGTCCACCACAGCAGTTCCATTTCCACCATAATCAATAAACATGCCGGCCCAGTATTTGAAAATTAGTGTCATCCTCCTTTCCTGTGGTTTCTCTTGGTTCATTATCTACATCTGCGCCGATTCCCAAGAGGATAACAGTCATGTCTGTAGCTGTGAATAAATATAGCACGCTCCAGTCCGACATGCCTGGGAGCCGGAGGAGCTGACGGATCTTAAAGAGCAAAGAGCTGAAGAGGGTGGAGTCGTCCAAAGAGCATCTCACTGTGACTTTGATTCACATTGAAGACGATACTTTATAATTCCCGGACTCGGCCCTCCCTCCTTTCCAGCGAGGCGTGCTCCTCCTCTGAAGGACACCAGTTGCTCTCTCTGTCCCCCTTAACCCCCACCCCCGCCCTTCCCCGTCGAACACCCACACTCCTTCTCTTTCCCATGTGTCTGAATCGTCAGGGCCACGTTGTAGCCAGGCTTTACGTTGCTAGGAGATGGTCCCGTTGCTGTGGCACTGGTCGTTAGGTGGTCTGCCTGCCTCGCACATACGCGGGGGATTGGAGGACAGAGGGAGGAGGGGAGTGATGGAGAAACGAGGAGAGACGAGGTGGACAAAGCTCAGTGGTCAAGAGGAGGGTGGGGCTGGTCTGGCGGGGATTCTCCTGTCGTTATGATTGACAGTTAGGCACATAAATCCTTCTTTTGGACTGGTGGGGGCTGAGCTGATTGCTGTTCGTTGCGACTGTAGCAGAAGAAAAAAAACACTATAATTGTGCTCTGGGATAAATGGCGGATCAGCCACTTTTGATTGTGCCACCGCTTAATTCGATGTCCCAGTCCTGCAGACTCAGCTGTGATGAAATACTATCTTCCAGCGGGGATTTATCGATTAATTCATCTGCAGTGGCCTCCTTCGTCACCAGAATCTTGACTTAATGCACTTATCATTATTATTTTATTAGTCTTACTTGTGATTATGTCCATTAAAACAAAATTAAAGCAATTACATTGAGTTACGACCACATTGCTGCTCATTAATAATGTATAAAAGCAGTCGAATCCAAAAACCAAGACCAGGATTGAGTCCACAGTCTTTCTACCGTGTTTCTTTAAACATGCTCTTTCTTTCTGTGTCACTCTACTCCTTTTTCCTTCTTATAATCTTAAATAATAAAAATGTAATTAAGCATTTCATTATATTTGTGTTTAGAAATATACTCCATCCATTTGCATCATGCCTTATTGTGTTTAATTCATTTTGATATCCGCCTGCCTCTTCACTGCGTGCTGCTGCAACTATTTCATTTCCGATCAGAGATTAGGAAAATATTGTCTCAACAAATTCAATTTCACATACACAGCATATTAAATTCATATTTGCGGGGTGAGAACTCACAAGATGTGTTTCTTGTTTGTGATATGAAAACAAATGATCAGGACAGAATGCTGGAGACTCTTAGAATACTGTGTAAAACTGCAGATCTTTCTCAATGACAGGTAAAATCTAATCCACCTTTCCTTCTTTCGTCTGTCCATCCTTCCTTAAGTAACTGTCCCTCCTCCGTTCATCTCTCCTGCAGGTGGGCGACGCCATGAGGAAGATGCAGGAGAGAAACAACATCGGCAAAGTGATCCTCACCACAGAGCCCATGCCCGAGGAGGAGAAGAAGGAGGAGCCCAAGAAGGAGGACAAGAAGGAGGAGAAAAAGAAGGACGACAAGAAGAAGGACGACAAGAAGAAGGACGATGGCAAGAAGGAAGAGAAGAAGGATGACAAGAAGAAAGAAGAGCCCAAGAAGGAAGAGAAGAAGGAGGAAGAGAAGAAGGAGGAGGTCAAGAAGGAGGAGAAGTGAACGGGGAGGGAGGGATAGTCGAGCAGACCAGCAGGGAGTTTGAGTCCTGGGAACAGGGGATGTGGTGTGGGATGGTGGAGGGAGGCATGGAGATGGGTGGGAGCTTATGCTGAATGGGAAGATGGAAGGGTGTATTACATAATTACTTTCATCTCATCTGTTTCACCCCCATAAATTCATAATGTCGGCGATTACTTAGGCCTGGCTCCACCCACGCCCCATCAGGTATTGTTTTCCAAAAAAAAAAAGAAAGAAAGAAAGAAAAAAAGTCCACTTGCTTGTACCACAAGAAAACAGCCTTTTCCCTATTTGTAATGACAGAGACAAGTGAGCCTTGATGGACCGTGGGCAGCGTCCAGGCCTGGGGGACAAATTACTGTTTCCTTAACAACCATCCATCTTCATTCACGCTCTAGCCCCACCCTCAACCCCCATGCTTCCCCACACCTCATCTCCCACTGTGCTAAATTGTTCTGCTCTGACTTCCACCTGCCACCACCTCCTCCTCCTCACTCACTCACCACCCCCACCCTCACTGTGCTAAACCCCCTCCCCCTCCCCCCCCACACACCACACCACACACCTTCCACACCACTACCCTACACCAACCAACCCACAGGCCGGACCCACAGACAGGCGCATAGGCAGGCTGGGGGGGAAAAAAAAGCAAAAGAACCACACCCACGCACACGTTTGCTCTCTCTGATAGTTATGACACTGAGAATGAGTCAGAGACGCGTGTGATTGGCTCATGCCTTCAATCTCCCCCCCCCCCCCCGATGATATTTGCATCATGGTTGTGCTCGTGATTGACTTGGCTCAAACAATAGTGTCACTGCTGCAAGGCCTTAAACTGGTGGCAGGAAAAACAGCTCCATAATGCATGTGTGCCCCCCCCCCCCACTACCAAATATCTATGGAGTTAATACAGCGGCTGCCGTCCTGCACTTGAATATGAATTTGCTTCATAATAAGCCTTCTCTGTGCAGCGTTGAATAGCGAGGCAGACATCATTGCTCAGCTTCCTCCTCCTTGGTAACAGATTCTTCTCGCTGACCAACTGTTGGCTAGAAGAGCACAGTGCCAATTAAGAGAGAATTTGCCTCTACTCAAAACGATGCCACAAACACAAACATACACTCTCTGAATGTGATGAAAGAGGCACTGTCACGCGGAGACAGTGAAAGCGTCTCAAACGGGCAAGTTAAGAAGGTGAATAACAGTCCCCCCCCCCCCCGACCACCACCACCACCCTGATCCTCCTCGAGGCATTCCGTGGCATTCTGCTCCTTTCACAGTGGCCACTTGCCTGTCGATCACCCTGACCTGGGAGAGGAAAATTAAATTCAAGCTGGCGTCCATACTTTGCCTCCCCTCCTTCTCCCTGCTCTCTCTCCCTCCTCTCTTTCCATTTCCCTCTCTTTGGTCGGCATAGCAACAGGCGTCAGGCTCGTCAGAGAAGGCACTGTGGTCTGTTTCTCTGACTTCCTCTCCCTGTGTCTCTCTTTTCTGCCTCTCTTAACCCTATTTGCCAATAGCCGGAGCCGTGCACCAGTATTTCAGAGTGTTAAATGTATTCAGATTTTTTTTTTTTTTAAATCTAGTATTGCCTAATTATGCCTTTAGCAGTATGCTGGCTTAAACAGCAAATGGCTCCCTCTAATGGCCAGAGTTAATCTTGTCTGGCAGGTGCCATGTTAGGACTCCACAAGTGCAATCATCACAAATCCTGGGTGGACTCTAAATTGCTCATGTAGGCGGACATAAACTTAAAACCTTAAAAGTTTATCCCCCACAGCCGCCTGCCTGCCTGTCTGTCTGTGACTCTGGCCTCAGTGTTGAGACTCAGATGGTGACTAGTGACTTTGTAAAAAAAAAAAAAGAAACAAAAAAGAAACAAAAAAGTTGTTGTGTTAGCATGAGTGGCCTCCCTCATGTGCTGTGTGTGGTGTGCCATTGTGTGTGAAGACGTGTGTGTGTGTGTGTGTGTGAATGTGTGTGCGCGTGCGTGCGTGTGTGTGTGTCCTCAGGTCGTTTGTCAGGTTTTAAAACCCCTTACCCCCCGTGCCGCCCTCTTATACTTCTCTGCTACAATATTGTGTAGCTTCATCCAAACCTTCCCTCCATACTCTCTTTCTCTCTCTGTGTGATATGAGGCCTGTGTAATGAGGACAGTTGGTATTAGTATTTTTGCACTCTGCTCGCTGATCTTAATGCACTTACAAGCATGACAGTCGCACTCCAGTCCCACGCAGGCTTCGATTCTGCTCCAGGTCTTGCGGCCTGCTTCCCATCATCCTCCACCAGTGTATGTGCTGAAGCTCAGTGACGCCACACACACATACAGAGACATACATGTCGGTCCCATCATCACACAAAGGTTCCCCCATCATTTTCAGCTTGCCAGTCCTGGTCCAGGCCAACTTCTCCTGGGTGGCAGCTAAAATCAGAGCATTCATCCAATCCTTAACTGTGGGAAGTAAAACATGGAGCAGGGTGGAGCGCACTGGGCTGGAGTGTGACGGCCACGCTGGTGTGGGGAGTGACTGTGTCCTGTCAGCCTCTGGTTAGTGTTCTGTTCTAATCTGCTGGGCTCCCTTTGTGAACCTGTGGACGGTGCTTCTGTTCCGAGTGCCATGTGAGAAACAAACGCTTCAGTATGAATTAAAAAAAAAAGAAAAGAAAAGAAATAATGTTTTACTTAATATGTTATTTTTAATTTACCTTTATATTTTTATGTTTTGTTTGTTTTGTTATCCAAGGGTTTAAAGTTCAAAGCTCATACTCTTTATGTGGGGACCTGCCAACCTGCACTCCTTTTAAATGTGATAAAGTCTTTATGTTGGTCTGAACCATGTGTGCCAAACTGTATGTATATTCCTCTGTCAATGCTTTCAATATTAACAGTGCATAAAAAATCTGAAGAAAAATTCTGCTTTTGGATGCATTTCCGTCAACTTTGAAGAAACAAAAACAACTAAAAAAAAGTAGTCGTCGGTGTCTCAGTTTTGTATATGAAAATGCTCATTGGTGCTGACAGAAATCTTGCTGCAGTTTACAAGACACAATTTGTAGTTTTCTGACCGATTGGAGACTTGCTCGAGCATGGGCCTGCGCTGTGCCTCTCCTCCACCTCCTCCTCGCACACAGCTTACCTCAACCAGAGGCTCCTCACTCACATATCTATACCCTTTTCACTGTGCTTCCACCTGCATGTTTACGATCACAGTGAGAAGGCAGTGGACACGGTGCATTTAAGGTCCCATCACCAAAAGACCCAACATCACAAAAACTGCTAAACCCATCCAAATCCAAAAGCTTGGTTTCGCTCTCGAGAGATTTCTCTATCTGAGGGAGTATGTTTTCACACAGCTGTGCAGAGATGCCAATTCTCACACAGCTACACACACAAAAAAAAACAGTTTATTGGCTGAGCTGCACCAGACACAACATTTCCGCCTTACAGCTGATCTCAGTTCACTCAAAAGATTATTAGAGCCGTTCCTCTCTTCCCCTGTGCCGCTTCCACACACAGAGCAGCTCGGTTCGGAGCAACGTCACAGTCTCGCAGCAGCCAGCCAAAAACTCTCCATATCACCCCCCCCCCTCTTTCGCTTCATTCACATTCATAGCAAATAAACAATACTCCGACATCTGGAATTTGAAATTGCATGAATTCATCAGCATGTGGAAAACAGATTTGATTTTTTTTTTTCTTTCGACATTTTTCCATTTGGTTTCGTTGAGCTAAGATGCCTTTGAGCTGAACTCAATCAGTGGGCGGGTGTTTGCCGTCTAGGCTCGTGGGCTAAACTGGATCTGTTGGTTAAACTCAAGCCCGCCTTCTTTCTACTTTGGCGTACTGCCTAAGTGCTTTTCCATCATGGTTAAGCTACAATGTACAGTATGTCATCTTAAAATGGTTTCCCAGCCGTTGCAGACACTTGCAAGTCAAGCAAGAGCACTTAGCGATTCAGAAATGCACGGGAGGAAAAAGTAGCTCAGAGTCGATGATAATAAACAGTTTGGTTGTTTGCAGTTTTAGTTTTGATAAACAGCGAGTGTGGCACTGCTCCTCTGTTTGACTTGGCTTCTTTTAGCTGAACATCCACACAGACGCCCATCATTCAGCTGTGAGCTGAATTTCTTCCTCCTTTTCTTTATGGTTTCTCAGGTCATTCCAAACAACAACAACAACAAAAAACACACAACTTACACACTGTTTCAACGTCTTCATTGCACAAACCGTCATCTCAATTTTCCCTTCACTCCATTTCAGTTTGATGCACGCTTCGGCACTGCGAGAGACTCCACTGTCAGTGGATGGCTTCCAAACGCAGAGACCCACTTTGCTCACTCATCAACACTTAGAACACAAACAGCCACATCTGCCTGCAGTTATTGTTTCCTTAGCAGTCATTATAAAGATTATGCAACGCAGCAACATCACAGCAATGTCCAGAAAGTACAAAACCTGGCTGGGTTCTATCACGTACAGTGATAGGATCCATGCGCGTAAAGTCGACCAGAAGACACGTGTGTAAAGTAGAGCTTGCCGTCTCTTTCCACGTTAGTTGTAAATTCATTGTAGAGGCATGGTGTCGGAGAAAGGAATGCTCTTCCAATTTTTCAAAGTTGCCAACTGAAGCCAATCCACTGCCCCCGGTGCCACCTGACTCCCTGTCCTCACCTTCAGTGTGGGCTCTGTCATGGCCAGCTGGCACATTCATGAAACCAATCTCTGGGAATGCTTTAGACACTCTTATGACATCCGTCCCCGCTGCACATCTCCTGTTAGAGTTCAGTCTCCACTGGTTCATTTCTACAAGGCATAGCTAACAAGTTGATTTCTCAGCTCGTACTCAACTCTGTCTTTCCTTCGCGTTGTTCCCCCCCCCCCCCTCGACTTTGTTTTTTAAACCCTTTAAATTGATGCTGCTTCTGTGCTTGACTCTGGGTTTACTGCGTGGTGCCATGTTGTCCACATGGCCTCTACAGCTTGTAACGCTTCAGTGTGTAATGTTACCATATGCCTTACATGTTTTCCAGGACTAATAAAAAAAAAGCATAACAAAATAAAACGTTTTTTATTTCTGTACCCATTCTAAAAAAAAAAAAAGGAACGACAGAGCTTTTTCTCTTGTTCCCTTAATATTCATAAAACGACACAGGGACAAAAATATGTATACATACGTACTTGCACATTAAGGAATGTTTTTAAATAATGGAGAGATTAAAAATACCACTTAAAAATTAAAATATAGAATATCACTTTACCTTTAAAAAATATACAGTTGCAATAAGAAATTTAACTCTATCATCTAAAAAAAAAAAGGATTTAAGGTTATAAAATGTTATGTAAGAACTGATTATTCGTTAAATTTTGCCGGTTACTCTTCTATCCCATGGGCGGTCAGGGCCTGGGACAAGCGAGTCAAGTAAGTGGAATCTGGGTAACCGCTCCTGAAAGAGACACAGAAGAACGACCGTTCACCTCATGATGCATGAACTGATGTCCGTCACCTTTAACTCATGTTGCTGGCCTCACTCACCCTGTTTTGCCTCCGTATAGACTGGTCTTGTGTGGGATGCAGTCCCAGGTGACCCGAGCCGCCGCGTCTTTGCCCGTCACTTTGAAGGTGAGTCCCAGTCTGAAGGCTTTCTCCATCCTGTGCAGCAGCTTTCTTGCCTTCTCGCAGTCAGGAAGGAAGGCTTCGAACACGCCCCCTTGAAATGGGTTTCCTGGAGATGGGTGATCCCTCTGGTAGGACAGAAAGGAAAAAACACAGCCATAAACAAAGGCTGGAGGTATTACCATACATAAGTGGTGTTATTGGAGCTCTATTTGATGGTGTCGCGCTGTGCAGAGGTGCAATGTTTGCAAAGGAAACAGGCTCATGCAGCGTGTTGCTTTCAGATCACACTGGAACAAGAAACAAGTGCAACACTTCCTATGCAGAAGTTAAAATTAAATAAACATATGTAACATGTTATTCATCCTATGTGCAAAATGTCTCACTTCAAGTGCAATATCATAAGACACATTCATGTTTATTAGGGCTGCAACGATTATTGAGTGTTTTTTTCAATAATTAAGACAAGCTTTCTGGTTATTCAGCTTCTTGAATGTTAATATTTTCTGGTTTCTTTTCTCCTTATAACAAAGAAAACATTAAATACAAATCAGTTTTGGTTTGGGGACGATACAAGTAATTTGAGAACATCATCATTTCCAGGTATGGATCAACATTTTTCAATATTTTCAGATATTTTACAGACCAAGCAAGTTCTCGATTAATTAATTATGAAGCCCTAATGTTTATTATTTATTACCTTTACCTTTCCTGTCTTTGTGACACTGTAAATGTCCCTATTGTGGGACTAATAAAATATTATTACTTTCTTATCTTGTAGTAGAACTGGGCAATGTGAACAAAAAGGTCAAAAGGCCACGATTAACATTTTCAAATAGGTCAATATCACTAATTATGATAAATGTCAGACGAATAAAGACTGATTTTTGCCTTTGGGTGAAAGTTATTGAAACCCATAAATTGTGGTTTTGGAATTTTTATAAACAGAAAACAACAATATGTCACACATCTGACAAAAACTGATTATGTGTTAAACCTCCGTGTTTCATGCAGTGCATAAACATTATTATTATTGATATACTGTGTAATTAGCATTACCATTGGAAAGATTGATATTGTGTATATGTATTGTTAATGTATTATTGATATTGCCCTCTCACATAGTTATTGAACCTGCAATAAAGACCCTGCACTTCAGCTAAAACATGCCAAGTTACACATCATTGAGCAGCCATTGCTGTTTCTCCCAAGGCTAACCCTTAATGGGCACATTGTGTAAAAGGCTTTTATTAGAAACGATTGTTCTTGTAGAAAACTCACCCCTTGGACACCATCAGGAATGCAGTAAGTGATCTTGATGACAGAGTCCTTGCTGTGACCAGGTAGGCTAATGTGTAGCTTAGCTTGGCTCATGTTGCCCTGGATGCCCTGCGGTATCGGCTCTTTCTCGTGACACACTCTGCAGTGGACGTGCACAGCGGCCAGACACTTGGCGCACATGGTCGCGCCACACTTGGTTCTCATCACTGACGCCCCATTGTCCCCACACACACAGATGAACCCCGTGTCTCTTTGACCTGACTTGGATTCCATTGGGGGGTGGTTGTGGATCTCTCCGAGCCTTTCCTGCATACTGTCCTTTTGGGTAGTCTCATGAGCTGTTGCTGACCCGACGCCGTTCACACGTCTTAAATTTCTGTAATTTTCTGCTGTAGATACGTTGACAAGTGTTTCTGTTTTCTGTCCATCCATCTGCATCGAACCAAGGTTTTTGACTTTCTCCTTAATGACAGGATCTTTTCTCACCAATGGTTGGTTGACAGGTCCATTCACAGTCTCCGTCTCCCTGAAGTCACTTTTTTGTTTGGTTTCTCCTTTCTCCTTTCCACCAGCGCCCTCTGCTTTGTCCACTTGGCTCTCTGGCATCACCTGGTATTTACTACTGCGGTGTGGAATAGTACTTTGCTCTTCACTCATCTGTAAAGAAGTGAATGGATTACTGTTGGAATTTCCAGAAAAGACCTCGCACAGTGTCGCGGCTACTTTAGAACACAGATGTACTGGACCAAGGAGGTACAAAGTATCTTTCAAAAACAATGTTGTAACCTTCTTGAAGCGGCTACGCACTTCAGTACAGCAACTCTGTAAAGTTTCATCTTCTGGATCGGTGATGCCCAGGTCTGACAAACGCAGCTCCTGCACAGAGAAGTCGATACTGACCAAATCAATCTGTTTCTGTAAACCCAGCTGACAAGAATTTATTTTAAACACATCTGTTCCACTTAAGGTGATAGTCACATCTCTACTACCGTGTGGGTGGTATTCTTTTATCTGGACATCAGAATCCGATGTAAGGTTGTCCACTCGGGTGCTGTAGGCTTTTTTGATGTGCTGCCACATCACCTTAGACACTTTGATCTCAGCATTATAGACATCTGGGTTTTCCTTGCCTGTTTGGGTACTAAAGCTGGACGACCTGGCCTTTGCTCTGAAGGTAGACTTGCTCGAGTCGTCATGACTCCTTTGACTCACCTCAGCCTTCTGCTGAGGTGTTCCCGAGAAACTACTGGCTCGCTTCATTGTGGGCGCAGACTCTGCTGCCGGACGTGTATTACTGCCCAACAAACTGGAAGGAGTCGTGCTGACGGGGGACGTTAGAATCTTGGGCCGAGCATCTACTACATTTGATTGCAGTGATGTTTTATTCTGCATAACTGAATTCAGGGTATCTCCACTCCTGAACAAGATGTCCCCTCCAGTGTTTTGGGGTTCCGCTCTGGATAATCTTTCTCCAGAAATCCCCGCTGCTTCGGACAGGACGTCGTGCCCTAATATTGGCCCAGTGTGCGTTATTCGACTAGAAGACAGACGCCCTCGTAGGGTGAAGTCAGCTGGTTGATTGCCTAAAGTAGTCAAACCTGAATCCTTGAACCGAGCTGCAAGTTTACACTTTTTGGCTCCTTCAACAGTCCTCTGATCCTCCTCTGACCTCGGCAGTGGGTGCCTATCATTGTCGAGACCCCCTTCGATGGAGGACACTCTCACATCTTCAGCAGGACTTGAATCATATGCAGAATATCGAAGAAGACTGGCTACATCGTCTTTCTTAGGACTCCCTCTGTCGTGTTTTAGAAGAAGGATTTGCTTGGCTTCAGACACGTCGCTACTGTTCCCAATTATGTAAATATATTTGTCATCTTCATTCAGAAGCAGTTTGGGCAGTTGGACCTTTAAGCTTTGTACCACCTTTTGCAGTCCTGCTCTTGGAGACAACAAAATCTTAGGGAGCTGATCTCGACGAATCTTGGTCTCGTTCTCTTGGTAAAGCCTAGTGATTGCCTTCCGTGCCATATCCAGGCGCTGCTGCTCGTGACCACTCTTCCTCCCTTCTTTTGTAACTTGTAGAAACAGAGTAGTCAAGCCCTGGCTTGTCACATCCACCACGTCAACACCGTATTGACTGAGGATGAGTTGGTATTCTTGGCAGCAGTTCTTCTGCAGGTACTGGAACATGTCTGCATCCAAAATCAGTAAGAAGTCCTCCTCTGGTGTGGCAGGACGCGCCTGATGCTGCAGATCTGCACCTTCAGCTTGGCCAACATCTCCGCTGCCATCGTCGCTGGGTGCCAGGTCACCGTGTGTGCTTGTGTTGTACTCATATGACAGGCTTTGTTCTCTTGGCTTATGGGGTTTCCTGCTGTGGTTTCCTGAGCCCTGAGTGTGAGACCTCTTTGCCATCTGAAACGACCTGGAGTCAGCGGGGTCAGGTTGACCTGAGTCTTTGTCTGCTGATAGTGGGCCAAGTAGGTGAGCCAGGGCAGCCTGGACCTTGGTGTAGGTACCACATAATGTACAAATTTCTTCATTTTCAGAGTTTATCTGGACATCAGGGTGGCTCTCGTGGAGGCTTGTCAATGCCAGAAGTCCCCCAGGAAGCTCACTGTACTTGACAGTTGCAGCTAAACTTAAGACGGCCTAGAATTATAGGAGAGAGACATTTTATTGTGTATGTATAGACATTTTAATATATACTGTAGTTGAATACACGCTAATTAAACATACCTTGTCTGGCCCTGGGCTTTCATGCTGCTCTGTCACAGTGAGCGTATGTTTCTTCCCATCCACTTCCAGAATGTGCCGGCTATGTTGAACAACTCTCTGTGCCACTGTGTGAGAGGGGTCACCAGAGGGAAATCAATCTCAGTCCGTGAAGCATCCTGACTTAGCGATTTCACCATTGGCCACTATACTGACTCGCATGCCAACAATCCAGCTCATTGTAAATCAGTGGTGACAACCAATGCAGTGCAATAACTTAATAGTACTTTGAAAAAGGGTTGTGGGCAAAGTTTGGAGTCTTTAAAGTTAATGAAACATTTTATGTTGTACCGTGAAACCTGCTTTTTAATGTACTTAATATAGTGAATATTATTCTTCAAAGAATACTATTCTTATTGGGGTGGGGAAAGGGCATTAATAGTGCAAACCAAGTGCATAATTAAAAAAAGGAAGCACCTCCCCCCCACACACACGATTCACATGCATAGAGGTGCACCACAACATGACCCTGCTGACCTTCACTCTCCTCAAAGGCGATGAGGGCAGACACAGAGATTGTCTTGACAATTGCGACAGAGTCGACCTCCCCTCCTCCGTTCTTGGCTCTCAGGAAGTGGATTTGAAGTTTGTCTCTCAGTCTGTCATCTTCAATGTCTGTGGGTAGACCACTCACCCTCACGGTCTTGCCCCGCTCTGCCATCTGCTGGGAGAAACACAGTCACTGCACTGCACTGTGAGGGGGCTACACTCTCAGGGTGATTAGAGGCAGCAACACAGGGACGTGTGCGGAAAATAGTGAGAGTGAACATTGATATGATCATACTGCTGCTGATGCTGCTGATGATGATTAGCACAAAGCCAAGAAACAATGCTGTTTTGAGAAGCTGCCATTGTTGGTTTCATCGAGTCATGAAAAGACCCCACCCTTGCAAACAGGGACAAATTTGATAATATCACACCCTCTATTGGGGTATCTGGGACACTGCATCAACATAAAAAAAATTACAAATACTTCAGCTGCCATCATCTCTCTAATAACTCAAGGAAAATGTCTGCCTGTCAGACTCAGGGCAGCTGAGTGTGCACTAGTTCTTTCAAGGATCGTCTGTGTGTTCTGTTGTCCTTTGATAACTTTGATGGTTGATAAAGACAAAGTGCCATGCACATGATGCTGGCAAACGACACTGCGCACCGCACACTCTTCAATTTTCCCAAGATATTGGTACTTCACCAGTTTTTATTAGCTGAGCCATTTAGTTGAGTGGTTAAAGTCTGTTTTTGCCATGAGTTTGGGTCCTGGCCTGGTTTATAGAATCGGCAGCTCGGCCAGCAAAGTCAGTGGCTAGTTTCCATTAAAAAACAATGCAAATGGTAGCATCATTTTTCAAATACTCGAAAAAAAAGAAAATCTGCATTTATCTGTAGTTTCCATCAACTGTTTTAAAGCAAATATTGGGAGGAGGTTAGTAATATTTGCTTCTTTTCCTCATAGTGTCTGCCGCTTCCACTATGAGGGTAATTTCAGTCACGTGATTTCGAAAGGTCCTCTTTTTTTAATTTGTTGAAACCTTTTCCATTGTACGGCAGGCTTTAGGAGTAATGAGTAATAAGTAGAGGCTTCCATTTAGACAATTGGGGGGCCCTCAATCAAGATTCAAGATTCAATATATGTGTATTAGGGTGACAGTGGATCCCAGTGGATCCCAATCTCTCTTTGCTATTATGAGCATGTTGGTTGGAATTCTAGAGTAAAACATTGGTGGATAATAATTTACAAAGCTATTCTCGGACTTCTCCCCTCCTACCTGTTGACTCTTTATTAGTCAAAGGAGGCTCTTTATCGGCTTTGTTCCCAGGATATTCTCTCACTGTCTGTTCCAAGGGTCAGAACTGAATTGTGGGGAGAAAAAAAAGGGCTTTTATGTTTGCTGCTCCCTTTGCCTGGAATGAACTGCAGGACTTGGACTTGGACTAGATATTTTTGGGAGAATGCTGGGCGACTTGGAGGCAAACACATCTGTCTGAAAGACAGCTTATGATTCTGATTATATTTGATGATTGTATGTTTTTTGTATAGTATGTATTGACCACTGACTGTAACCTTGTACTTTGTAGCTGTCTTGGCCAGAAAAAACACACAGGATTTTTTTTTTTTTTTTTAAATATCAATGTGTTTATTTCCTGGTTATATAAAGGTTGAATTAAAAAATGTAATACATCTCAACAAGGGTGCTTCATACAACCACACTTAAAAAACTGAACTATCCCTTTAATTCTCTACTTATTCCAGTGTTGTTGTGGGGTTTTTTTTTAACTGTATCTGGAAAAACGCTTTAGAGCTACATTTTTAAAATCAGTTTTGCACACAGATGAACGTTAAATGTGCAAATGACCACAGTGAAGTGAGCAGATTGTGTTAACGCCCCTTTATCCTCCCCCTTCACAACTGCAGTTTGTCTTGATGGCAACACATCAACAAAGAACAAACTCCACCAACGGCTGCATTTATTTATTTACAATGGTTTTTAATGTACATTTATCCTATGATGCTTTCCAAATGATCAATATGTATTGATAACCAGTTTAGGTTTTTGCTCAAATATGATGATTTCCTCTCAACTCTCTCTTCAGAGTCTGACTGTAGATAAACGTAGATGTGAGAGAAACGTTAACTTTCACACGATGTTTCCAGGAAACGTGAGCAGACGTTGAAGAGAAGAGTCACAGCAGTCACAATCAGAGCCGACGAGGAAGTGGCAGAGAAGAATGAAAACACACCAACACATCTACCGACGGATCGCGCGCGCGCGCGTGTGTGTGTGTGGACGCGACGCTGCTACGATTGTGTCACAAACCACGTCTCACATGTGTAAACATCACTGACCTGAGCGAGTGTTCGGCGGACGCTTTCTCTCAAGTCTTCCCCCCTCAAACCAACCGTCACACTTTAGAAGCCACTGCAGGAAAAGTGAAACTAAACTACACGCTCAGTCACTGCCGCGTGTTTCCTTGTATCTGCGCCAGAGGGCGCTCGAGTGCGGCCTGCGTGTTATATGCATGTTGTAAACCAGCTTCTACTCTATAAACCACAGGGAAACGTTGTAGGCCAGCTGTAAACTGCACTGCACCTTTAATTACAAACCATTACATTTACAAACTCAGAAAACATAAACAAATGAAGGAAAATGGCATAGACGGATAAAATAAAATAAAAATGAAGAGGTATTATACATTAGTTTCCTTTGATGTAGTCATAGTTACCATATCAGTAACAACAACCAGTCACTATCATGTCACTCTGCCTGCAATAGCTGCCGTTATATTGTTATATATTATATTTTTGTCCTAATATGTCCTTACAGTAGGGAATAAGGGCCACAAATATATTTGTGTTTGTTCAGTGGCCCTAATTGTCTTCCATGTCTTCTCAACAGATGTGGAGTATGTTCATACATACTGTTTATATATACTACAATATGTCATTGCTCTTTATAGCCAACCTTTTATAAAGAGCAGAAAAAAACTGCTTTGAAATAAAACACAGAATTATACAGACCAAGTCCTTCTATTGTTTGTGGAAATTAATGAAAACAGTAAATATGTGGATCCAAAGATGGATAGGACAAGTTTGGTCGGGTTTGGGTTGGTTTTCAATAACACACTTGACGTAATGATGCACAAAATATTAAAACACTTATTTATCACCTTGATCTCTAAATAAGAGGTGTTCAATTTCAAAGAAGAAAATTAAAATATATGTATATAAATACGTTTTTTATTCAAAGGGCTGAAGAGCCACAGGTTGTAGACCCCTGCCATGGGTTTGTTTGGACTTAGTTGTTTATATTGTGGAAAACTATTTTTGGCTTTACATAAAAACAAGCGAAACTGTACAAGACTTGGAGTTTGTTTACAGACATTTACATCTTGTACATTTTGTACAAAGAATGAATTTCTTCTTTTTGTGTGAATTGTGGCAGCATCATAGTAGAGTTTACACACAGAATGGGTCCACTCATACTTCCACACGCCAGTGTGTGGCAGTAATGCCCGTGTGCTACATTTGACTCGAACTCGAACCGCCATAGAAGAAGAATCTTATGTTTTGTCCAATCAGAGGGTCCATTGCTTCATCCTGTGCGCACGCGCATAACGGGAACTGCTTCATGTGTGGTACGCCGTGGAGGTCACAGACGTCTGAGATTACCTGAGGTTAGTAGTGATACGCAGTGGGAATAACTACTTGTAATGTCAATAGTTTGTGTAACATTAGTAAGAAAAAACATAGGAAACGCTAGTTGTACGTGTTATTCGTAGACACCGTTGTAGATCTAATAGTGTCTGCGAGGCACGCTAACATGCGCACCCGGTGTGCTATTCGGACTCGACAGACACGATGAGAATTTTCGTTTTAAAGTGTGTTTCACGTGTTGAAAGTTGGTGTGTTTTTGACGTATATATATATATATATATATTGTCAAATCTGTTTGAACGCGTGGTCAATTTAGCACAGGCTGCCTCACTTCACTGCTAGCTGGTCAGCTAATGCTAGCTTAGTGAGCTAGCACCCTCAGCCTTGGCAGCAGTCAGTCCAAGGCCACAGCCTTTCAGCTGTCAGTGGAAAGTGTGGGTTTACCCTGGATTTACATAAACACCGTCACGCACGATTAGAATAGATTGATAGCGGAGAGGCATACTGTTGGATTGAGTGACCGTTTCCTCTTCATCCTCTGCGTCAGGTTGCTGTCATGGCCAAGCTGCTTGAGTCTATTGGGAAGTTGGGGCTGGCCCTCGCCGTCGGTGGAGGTGTTGTGAACTCTGCCCTTTTCAACGGTGAGTGCAGGATGGACACCTGATGCATGCACTGCTTCTGAATCCACAAATGTATGAATGTTTTGATTTTCTTTATCGCAGGGTTAGGGTTAGATACTGACACATGCAGATGCTATTTGGTCTTTCCTGTAGTGAAATCAACAATATGTTTGCATAGACCTGTTGCAGCAGATGTATCAATAAATTAACTTAAAAGGTAATTGTTGTAGAGGGCTAGCATAGAAGTCAAGGAGGTAACAGCCTAATTAGCCTACTGTTATTAGTCATTAGTTATCTCGGCAGATCTTGGTGTGTTCGCCGATATCTGCTAATACATTTTAAAGCCAATATCTGCCAGTGCCAATAATATTGTACAAGTTGATTTATTATCATCTTGTTGATTATTCATCAATGTAAGAATCCCAGAGAGAATAGCTATTTGGCTTTGCATATATTCACATTGTCTTGATCGAATAATGATCAAGACATAAATTGTTATATTTCTCAAATGTGAAAATGGTTATTAGCGGCACTAAACATGGCTCTTTCAGCTTAGTTCTAGTTATTTTATCTTGGTCCTGCTAAAGCTAAGTAGACATTTTGTCAACACATACAAGCTTGAGACTTGAAATTGCTGAGTCCAACAAAACATGAGGTTGATCAATACTTTGACCACATGTTAATGGAATCCTCAATCAATCAACTTGTATGGCTTTTTGAACTGAAAGATGCTGAAATTATTAACTTAAGGTTCAGTGTTCCCATGTGCCTGAAGTGTTTTTAATGTTGGTGTTGTAATATTAATGATTATATTAGCAGCAGCCCTGTAACAGCATACAGCATTTCAGAAATATAATTCACATGATGATGATGATGATGATGATGATGAGGATGAGTTCTCAACATAGTCATTGTAGATCTTTATCCAGTAAAAACTTGTATGCTGTCTACACAAACCCTATTGTCCTCGAGATTAATTGTCTATAGTTGTTCCACAGTGGATGCAGGGCACCGGGCTGTGATATTCGACAGGTTCAGAGGAGTGCAGGAAGCCGTTGTTGGTGAAGGAACCCATTTCCTCATTCCCTGGGTTCAGAAGCCGATCGTCTTTGATTGTCGTTCCCGTCCACGCAATGTGCCCGTCATCACTGGCAGTAAAGGTACATCAATTAACTACTTAAGTGATGCTTTTTATGCCTTTTGATCCTGCTATATGTACAATATAAACATTCTGTTTACAGGTGGTTTTGAAATTATTTAATTTGTCTACATTCTATGTGCAATTTATTAATGTAAGGAAAAACATAGGCTAATATGCACAGTGTGAGTTAACTCTGAACCATTAATCCCAAAGATCTGCAGAATGTAAACATCACACTGCGTATCCTCTTCCGGCCGGTGACCAATCAGCTTCCACGAATCTTCACCAGTATCGGTGAGGACTATGACGAGAGGGTGCTACCATCCATCACCACAGAGGTCTTGAAGGCTGTAGTGGTGAGTGTTGGTCTAAAGAAACGTTCAGAGAAGCAAGTTAGATTTTTGAGAATGAGCTGATTAAACTGACATGTAAACGTCCATGTGTCTCTTTCTCATAGGCTCGGTTTGACGCTGGTGAACTCATCACCCAGAGAGAGCTTGTGTCTCGACAGGTCAGTGAGGACCTTACAGAAAGAGCTTCCACCTTTGGCCTCATCTTGGATGACGTTTCACTGGTAAGAAGCTGCAGGCAACTTTGGCAACGGTGTTCACTTTATATCTTAGTTTTGGTTTTTAACTGGGGGAAATATTTGTGATGTGTTCTTTCAGACACACTTGACCTTTGGCAAGGAGTTTACAGAAGCTGTTGAGATGAAGCAGGTGGCTCAGCAGGAGGCCGAGAGGGCTCGTTTTATTGTAGAAAAGGTATTGTTCATAACATCCAGATCCGTCCGTTTAATGCTTGTGTATTCAAAACTTTTATCAGTCTGTATTTGGGGGAAAGAGTGAAAAGTTGAATTAGATTTATTTGTTTGTCCTTTTAGGCAGAGCAACAGAAGCAGGCTGCCATCATCTCAGCAGAAGGTGACTCTCAAGCGGCCTTGCTCATCGCCAACTCCCTAATGGAGGCTGGTGATGGTCTGGTAGAGCTACGAAAGCTGGAGGCGGCTGAAGATATTGCATTCCAGCTCGCCCGCTCCCGCAACATCACCTATCTACCCTCAGGACAGGGCACGCTGCTCCAGTTACCACAGTGATAAAATCTTACATGTTCTCCCCAATTTTGCTGTCTCCACCTGTTTTGTGGTTGGAGGATTCAATAAAGGACTCTCAACTTTACACACATTTCTCCCACTTGTTCTCTAACCAACTCTATACTGGGCCCTGCCGCTTGCGGCAAGGTGGGAGATGGTGAGAGGACCATTTTTGAAGTCCACCCATGTGTAAGGAAGTGGAGAAGGGGCTATTTGCTCCCTCTGTGTTAACCAACATGCATACAGTATATAATACTTTGTTTTGAGAATTGACAATGCAGTAAATTCTCCTAATATTGGTCTTCACTTCGTTGTTTCAGATACAGATCACTAAATCTGTGTAAAGCCATTGTTTTACACTTTAAATTCACTTCACCACTTTAAGTTAAAAGTGATTCATTCCTAACACCCAGTTGTTAATTTGCTGGACTGTTTTATCAAATAGTTCCAACTATATTCAAATCTGTTATGAAAGGCTGTGCTTTGATTCCCACTTTAAACTGACTGCTGAGGGTTTATTCATTTGAGTTTTGTTCTGACTTGCTATATGGATTGAACTGTCTGAAATATATCTACAAATTACAGCTTCATTAATGATGTTGTCATGCCCATTTGGAATGTGCCTGTCAGAAGGTAGATAATGATCATTCATTCTCGACTCTTGTCACTGTGTCTTTAGTTTGTGTGGAGACGGTAGCCCCAACTTTCACAAATGGCTCGGCTTAATAAAATTGTCTTTCTACCTCTTAGTCGTCATGTTTGTTGTTTGAGGCAAGACCTTTGGTTGTAGGGTGTGATCATAAGTGTCACCACGTGAGGATGCATTATTACTCATTTTTGATTCAAGAAGTAAAGTATCTATACAAAAATGAACGGTTGGAAAGAGTTGAAGCTTTTCAATTATATAATTAAAGATAAAATTAAGTTATTGTGATGTAACAAAACACTATATGGATATATGGAAGTGCTGATCCACAAGAAATCAGTTCAATCTGAAACCGATGCAACATTGAGTGTGTTTACATGCTCACCAAAAAAAATTATTATTGGGTTTTTGTAGTTATCTGGTTATTCAAGTACTCATGTAAACAGAATAAACTGATTTCATTATCAGTTTATTGCTGTTATGGTTTTTTGAAAAACCTGTTTAACACACTGGGGTTTCTGTCAATAATCTGATTTCTTAGAGACATGTATACACTTTAAACGGTTTATTCCAGTTACCCGATTATTGCCATTAATCAGTTTTTTAGTGCGCATGTAAATGACTCACTGTCTTCATAATGTATTGATAGAAATCTGCAAATACTGATTTTAATTGTTCAAAAAGTACTTCAAGTCAATGTTCATGAATTTAGTCAAATAATATGGATCAAACTAAGGCCCATGGGTGGTTTCCCATCAGAGGGCATTCCAGCTAAAATAACATTCCACCTTCCAACCTGGGCAGTTTTATTCTAGCTCCAATAAAACTGCCCAGTTAAAAATTGATGTGGAATTATGAGCTTTAATCTCAGTAATCTGTCTACTGTAAACCCAGAGGAAATAATTGTGGAAAAATATAAATATAAAGGTGTGTTGTCATTGGGGACATATTTTATTAGGATATTTAACTTTGTTTTACTATTTGACACCTTATTTTATTTTTGCCGCCTTCAGTTTGATTATAACTACTTTTATTTTTTAACTTGAATTATCCCTGCTAAGACTTATGATGGTGTTTTCTCAGTTCTGTCATGTGTTTTTTTTTTTTTATGATCCCCATTTGCCTTTAGCTACTCGAGGCAACAACGATACTACACTATTGTGAATTGTGTAAAAAAAAAAAAAAAAAGGAAAATTGAGGAAGAAAGAAAAACCTCACAATAAATAAGTAATTCAGGTTGACACAATGATACCACAAACACATATAAAAAAATCCTGTGAATCACTTTGAATGACATCTCTTTGTAAGAAAGAATAAAACATACGTCTGATTGGTGGTAGACAATGAGTAAGTGAGTAATAAAGTGGTGAAGTGTTATAAATGGTGACAAATAAATAAATTAATGAACACATGGAATTGTTATTATTATTATTACAAAAACACCACATTAGAGAGTGAAGGTATGTGGAGGTAAACGGAGCAGATTCATTAAACTTGCATAGTGTTCTTTAAAGGGGATAAGTCGTCCTCAGAGTCTACTCATTATTATTTAATCAATCAGTGATTTCAGCCCAGCGTGCGCGCGCACCGTGCCCTGTCTGGCTCGGTGGACAGACCCAGACACGCGGGCGCGCGCCTGACCAGACAGCGGCCTGAATGCCTGGGATGAGCGCGGGACGGTGGCAGTGGTGCGCGCGAGAGCTTGGCCGGGCCACGTAGCGGGGCTGAGGAGGACGCACCGGCGCAGGTACCTCCGCAGCCCGTAACGCACATCAACACATCCTGTCCCACATTTCGAAACAAAAAAAAAGAAAGACCACTGGCACCTCTAAGTACACATCCGCCAATGTAGAGGGAGGGTGAGCGAGAAAAGTGCGCGTGCAAAACCCGAATCTGTGCAACTCTGATTGCACGAGCGCAAGAGAGAGGTCGCGCTTGACGGAGGTAAGAAACCGACAAGTAAACGTTGCTGTTTAACTTAAATCTAAGCTTCTGCGCGGGTGACAAGCATGGCAGTAGCTGGACAAAGCCGCACACGGGTCGCCGGGAGCCGGCGGCAGAAGCTACGGTGAGGGAAATGTCGGTGAGCGGAGCTAGCAGTGACTTTGTGACAGTGTCGAGTTGAGTGGGTTTGTCAGACAAACCTTCACAGCTGTCTGTGTTTTTCCCAGAAAAGCGCCGCGGTTTTTTTCTCTCCTTCACATCATAACATGAGGTACGTAGCTAACAGAGCGTGACATCGGCGGCTTTCCCGTGCCTTTCGTGGGGCTCCAGTAACTGTCACACTTCTCCGCGAAGGTGCACTGTCAAAATGAAGTGCAACGTTGATGCTAAATACCCGACGTTTATGTTAGCTTTGAGCTAACTAGCCCCAGTCGGGGCGGTTTGGGTTAAAAAAAAAAGTGAACGTCCTCTTGTCTATTGCGAGCTCATGCATGTCAACAAATTCTAGTCTTCTGCTGGTTTAGCTTGTGCAATGTAATATTGTTGTTATTCATGCTGGGTAACCTCATTTATGGATGCACCTTGGGCTAATGTAGCCAAGTTAGCTTGTGATGTGTATACAGGTTAGTATCTATGGAATATTGCTAGCTAGCTAAGTAGCCTAAGTTGACCGGGCCTGCTCTGTATTCCTGATGTTTGTTGTAACGCTTCCTTTGCCTCAAACGCATTCTACTGTCACTTAGCTGAAGACGATTGCGTTGTGCAAGATGTAGCACTATAGACACAGAATGTAGCCGCTTTATTCTATCTGGCTTCTCTTTCAAAATGCATGGCTGGTGTTGCTTTCGCGCTGTTTAACCCCCAGGAGTAGTAAGGCAAAGCAAGTTTATTTATATAGCACATTTCAACAACAAGGCATATCACAGTGCTATACAATTAAAATAGAAAGAGAAATACATCAGCAGCAGCCGCGGAATTAAAGATATAAAAGGCAATAAAAACATTTAAATAGAGAGGCAAAAGAAAGAGGGGAGAAAACGAAATGGAAGGAAACTTGCAGTTATGGCTTAGGTGCAGGGGTGATGATGATTACACAGTGGCAAACAGTTAGGTTTTCAGGCTAGATTTAAAGGAATTCATTGATTTAGCAGACTTTAACAGACTTCTGGGAGTTTGTTCCAAATCAAAGGCAGCTTACCCTTGTGTTGTTCTGGTTCTGGGGTCACAGATCAAACCTCACCCAGATGACCTTAGTGGCCTTGTTTGTTCATAGTGAGCCAGCAGATCATAAATGTGTTTTGGACTTAGTGCTTTATAAACACAGCAATATTTTAAAATCAATTATTATTGTTATTATTATACTTCTTATTATAAGAATAATAAACAGGTCTTTTTCATGTGTGTGATTTAAAATCCTTTCTAACTCCTTAACATACAGTCCTTGTAATTTATTTTAATGTGCCACAGTGGGGAGCTGCGTCTTTTGATTTTCACAAAAAAATATATCTTATCTGTTTCTGACCAGCTTAAGTGTCAACAGAAGGCTATGCCTGTTTAAGTTAAAGAATGTTTAAAAAAAAAACAATGTTAAAACCTTTTTTCTTATTTTTTCAGTCACAATAATAATAATAATAATAATAATATCTTGAATCAATTGATTTTGGTCAGGATAATCGTGGTGGGCCATGCCTCGTTTGTGTTTCATTGTTGTTGTTGTGCATGCTGAATCAGGCGATAAGGAGAAGATGCATTTTCAACATTTCCATTTCAACTTTCCTCTTCAGAATAGGGACAATATAGTAGTAAATGGCAGCAAACGATGCAAGTGACATTGGATGGTAGAGCTCAAGATGGTCCTCTTCTGTGATACCTCAGACCAAAAACAATAGTTACTGCTCTATGACCTGCTTATGGGTTTAAAGAGCAAATACCCACAGGGGCACAGAGCACCCCTGCAGTGCTCCGCACCACACTGCGCACTGGTTAAAGTCTTATGAGTTGGGACAGAGTAAGGAATGTGAACCCTCACACCGTCTGCTACAAGCTGCAAAAGGGAAAGCTCATTAAAGTCTCGGCTTGAAAAACAAGCATGAATTTGAAGAGCACTGCTGCATAATAAGAAATAAACTTGACATATTTTTGGCTGCTTAAGATGTCTCGTCTGCTTTACTGTCACAGCTCTGCCAGGGTTTGGTAAATACGTTTAGTGCCGTGAGGCTTCCTTCCTGTGTCATTCAAACTATAAGCCAAAGTAAAATACAAGATTTTGTGGCTTTCCTGAATGAAATTAGTTTTAGGTTCTTCTGTCTCTAGAGCATAAATAAGCACAGTTTTAAATTTTTTGTTATTGATTAAATGTTTGATTTTACGTTTGAGTTTGATTTTATCTACTACAGTGAGAATTATTGGGTAGGCCTCCCAGTCTGCTTGATGAAGTGATTGTGTCAAATAATTACTGGTGATATTGAGAATCTGCGCTCTACACGATCCCCACATCAAAGCCTCGCATTGTATTATAAGTGAAACTCTGAAATGACTCATTGATAACGACATGTGAGTGGAAGGCTTTTACTCAGTTCTGGTTACATAACAGACTGAGTGTTTTATTCATGTGCATATTGTATTTCTGGACAGTTTGCAACAGTGAATTTAGCATTTCTTTTGTGAGAGGACGATTAAATACAAAGATGGCTTCCATTATCATTTACTTTATGCATGCACAAGCTTGAAAGAGAATAGAACCAGCTGATCACATCTGAAGTCAGGTTCAGGCAGTGTGTTTTTCTCAATTTATATTTATCCAGAAGCAGGATAATCTATCAGGCTTTGAGTCCAGGACAGCCATGTGAATTGAATTGTGCTGTGAGTGCAGCGATCACCCTCCTCCTGTGGTCTTAATGCTCTCGAGCTGCTTTCTCAGAAAGGATCAGTTTGTTGGCATACACAGGAAGACAGATACGTGTTGTATGGGCTGATCGTTGAAATCTGCATTAAATATTCTTCACTTGTGTTTTGGTTTGACTAAATTGGAAACCCATAAAAACACTACGTGTCACTCTACAGTCTAAAAGTGTTGATATTAGTAGAAGATATAATTAGTATCAGAACTTAAGTTATGATTGGATTTTCTAATTTACAAATCTGCTTTGAAAAGGTATCAATTCAAATAAAAAATGTTGAAACAAATTTTATTATTAATATGTTGAGAAAGTGTTAACTTAACTAGGACTAGTAAATGATGCAATTCATACATTTGGGTGATAATACTGCTCTGGGAAAACAGAAATCACGCTTTTAGTGGCTTAATATGAAATAAACAATTGTGATAACAATAATGAGCACAGTCGTCAACATAATCAGTTTGTTAATTTCTGCATAGTTCTGCTTTCATCCTTGTGCACTCTCGTTCCTTTTTGTAAACCTCTTGCAAAGCTTTCATTTTAATCATGGCCGTAAATTAAAGATTAGGACAAAGTCGTTCTCTTGGGTCAGGTGGGCACTAATTAAACCGTGAAAGTCCCGCTTGTCCTATTTATGATGTTGTTGATGATGCATCAGTTGTTCAAAGCAATAAAACATTAGATGTTTATGAAGACACACAGGCGGATGTTTGCTGTCTCAAAGAAGGGAAATGTGTTTTACGTTTCGTACTTTGGGAGGTTTTCTATTGAATCAACCGCCCGAGTGCACACGTTAGTGAGCAGGGTGTATAGAAGGTCGTTTGAGGTCATCCAGCTGTCAGGCTACAACACCCTGAAGTAACAGAAGCTCAGGAACAAACAACCGTATGTAAGCAAGTCCACTGTAAACTGCATTGATTTGTTTTTTTAATGCTGTTGTTTTCATCTTTAACTTGCATAAACTTGATGATATTACTTAGGTTTCGAACTGTGTAGTGCTTAAACATAATTGAAAGGTTGAAATACAGTTTCCTGTGGTTGTAACTGCATTACAGGCTCCTGAGCTGTGGTTACACTATGCTCCATAACAGTCAATGGGTGGTGTGCACACTTTAGTATTGTTTGAAACTGAACACAGTTTTGTGTTTCATCAGTTGTTTCTCATTAAATGTGTTTTTGATTTTTTAAATGTTTCACTAAAATGATCAGAATTGCTATAATATCCATGAACTTTTAAAGTTTTTCTTTTGCTCTTGCGTATATTTAAAAGGCATTTATCTCTAACTAAAGAAACATTAACATTACGAAAATATATGTTACCTTACGTCACCTTAGAATGCAAAATCTGCGTGTTATACTGTATTATATAGTGAGCTTGTTTCACTTGTGGTCTGGAGATATTTACACTTCTTGTTTGTAAAGTTGAAGCCTCGCACTCATTTGTAAAGGCTGTGGTTTCAACTCCTACACATGACACTGAAATGTGTGTGGGCAAATGTGATGCTCAGTTTGACGCTTGAAAATATGGTTATAGTTTCAGTGCACAGACTCAAGTGACACATTGAAAGAAGGCCTTTTTTTCCCATATGTCACATATTTCTCCTCATGTCCTATCTTTTCTTATGTTGCAGGTAATGCTCTGTAAATGGCTCTTCAAGCAAGACACTGGAGTCCTTGTAACGGTTTCATGTCTGGCATTCAGCTCGTCTTTACCTGCTCTGCAATTTGAAGACACTGGCACCCACTAGACCACCAGTCATCAGAGGAACTGGATCTGGCTCTTGCTTACACTTCATATAATTACTGAGGAGGAAGCTGGCTTCAGATGTTCAGCATCAAAGACAATCAGCCTTTGATTTTGCAGTCAGGTTTTTTTTTATAAGCATATGACATTAAACTGGGAAGATTTTGTATGTCTTTCCAACAGCATTCCCTACCTTGGACAACATGGATGCTCTTTTTGAATCAGGTTGACTCTCTCTCACCTTATCCCCTCCTTCCTGTTTCCTTCGCAGAGGGAAGGTGGGGGATTGGTGTGGCATCCCCTGCCTCCCCTTGTAGAGTACAGTAGTCTAACTGTAAATCTCCATTGTTGTGACCAGTTTAACCCCTCTATTCCCCCTCCCTCTTTATGAAATCCTGCCAGACCCTCAAGGAAGAGGTTTCCATCCCGAGCCTTGGCGGGATGTCACAGGAAGAAGCACGTAGGGCGCCACTGTCCCAGACCTATTTTCACCCCCCTAACCCAGATCTGGACCTGACAGGCAAGCTTTATAAGAGGGAGGTTGGTGGCAAACCTTATTCTGTGTTAGTGGACAATAAAATGGCAGCCAAGGCATCCATAGGGGATCAGAATATTGGTCAGTTGCCCACACAACATGCGGCTCCACAGCAACATCAGCAATATTTCAGAGAGGGAGGAGCAGGACAGGAGGTGGAGACACAGGGGTCCCAGGCTGGCAACAATGGCTCCTCTGAAGAGACTGAAGACGATGATGAGGACGAGGAAGACGAGGTTGAGGATGTTGAGGAGGAGGGCTTCAAGCGCGAACAGATCATTGTTGAGGTGAACCTAAACAACCAGACTCTTCACGTATCCAAAGGTGAAACCAAAACCCCACCAGATGACTCGGAAAGACCTATCAGTGATGATGAAGACGATGATGATGAAGAGGAGGAAGAAGAGGAGGAGGAGGAAGACAGCCTCGAAGAAGAGGAAGAAGATGATGAGGAAGATGATATTGGGAGCCGAAAAACAAGGTCAAAGAGGACCCGTCGGTGCGGCAGTAGCGCAGCTGCTCCCAGCCAGCCACGCAGGAAAAGCCTCCGAACGTCTCTCAGGACTGCCACTGCTGGAATGACAACTAGGGGACGACGGAAGCACATGGAGTCGTCGAAGAGCATCCGCCGATCAGCCCGGTCAGCGCCATCGTCTGCCGGCTCCACGACCACAGCAGCGGGGGGCAAAGCAGAGGTGGAGGAAAGGGAGATGTTGGCGTGTGAGAAGTGCCCTCGAGTGTTCAACACGCGCTGGTACTTGGAGAAGCACATGAATGTCACACACAGGCGAATGCAGATTTGTGATAAGTGTGGCAAAAAGTTTGTCCTGGAGAGTGAGCTGGCCTTGCATCAGCAGACTGACTGCGAGAAGAACATCCAGGTAAAATGAATCGCTAATGTCTCACACCACACCTCTACATTTCACTCTTACAAATGCTCGTCTGAATGGCACAGACGTGTATTTCCATGCTGTTACGATCCCAGGGTTGTGGCTGCTTTTTCCTTTTTTGCTAACATCATAGCTAGATACAGTTAGAAACAGGTCTAGATACATTAGACAAATCTGTCTATGATATTTATAATATATTTATGTGTTTTCATTCATTAAACTGATGTTACATTGAATTACATTTTGCTAACAACTCATGCACAACGTATGAAAATGCCTTCATGTAGAATTTCTTCAGTGTAGGTCCAATTTGGTTTCACTTCTCTAAACAGACTGTAAAACGTGATGTAGCACATCAACACTCAGGGGTATTACATTTTGAATAGGCTTAATATAACCTCATGATTTGCTTAGTGTGATTTGCATCACTCATATTATTGTTAAACCTGTCGAAACTGAAAACACAAGTTTGTTCATGTGTTAACGAAGATGAAAAGTTATGCAGAGCCACATAATTTTATTATAACTTATTTTTTTTCTGTGTAGATGGCAACGTGAAAAAACTATATAATGCTATCTTTTGAAAGATGCTAGAGATGCAGCCTGATAAAAGCTTGTAGTTTTGCATTGTTAATAACAGCAATTACGAATTTGTTTTTATATTAACAAAATAATAATTTGAATTGAGCAGGGTTACCTATTTGTTTGCATTTAAGTTGAAGTCTAGTGACTTAATAAAGTAATTCAAATAAAATGAATTACAATTTGCACATATGACATTATGACCACTTATACTGTATATTTATGTTAATAATGTCATAGTAAATGGTGGCGATGATGCTTTTGAACACTAATCAACATAAAAAGCACAGACATAACAAACCAAATAGCCATTTACATACTGTTGGCATCTAACTTGCTCTACTCAGATTCAAGCAATAACACCCCTCTGCATTCTTGACCGTCTTGGAAGGCACAGATTGTTTCTTTTGAATCATAGTTTTAAAGGTGACTAACTTGAATTTCTGTTCACTGGTTTGTTTATTTGCTTCTTTCTCTCAGGAACTAGTTGTGGCTTAGTTCAGATGTGTCTTGTACAGCATGACTTCAGTAGCTGTACATCTGAGTGATAAAAGTACCAGTGCGGCTTTTAACGGGCCTTAGGCAGCTGTCAGCCTGTGATAGAACTTCATGGGAGATGGAAAACATTGTGCACTCAACAGTTTCACTGGTGCATTATGAGAGTAAAAGAGAGAGAGACTGTGTGGGGGGAATCACATGATGTGTTGGCCAGTACTTTGTAGAAAACATGTGGCAGATTCTAAAGCAAATTAGAAGAATGGTCTTTGATCTGATGAGTTCATAAAATTAACTTGCTGACTGTCAAATAAACTCAGTTAGTGTTTTGCATATTGTTGCACATATTGTTTTTTGCAGGGATGCCTCTCTGCTCTGGGTCAGGCATGATATGTACAGACATAGTATCACATTTCTTAATCTTCTGTATATTGTATTCTATTCTGTCAAAAGCATTCAAATTAGTTTCCTCAGAAAAATCTCTCTCATTTCTAAATCATAGTTTTTCTTGTCTGCTGCAAACAGGAAATGTATTTTGTGTTGGCAGATCTAGATTCTTTTCTTTCAAGTTTTGATTTGCACTCAACAACAACAACTAGTCGCAAATCTTGGGGAAAAAAATCAATAAATACATGTACATAATGATTAGTTATAGGCATATTTTCCCCTGCGGTCATCTTGTAACTGGTATAGATGTAGAAAAAAAGGTATTGAAGTGTATTTTATGTGGTATTTTTAGACTGAATGTGAAAACTAAATCAAAGCCATATTTATTCCCCTTACAGAATCTAATGTTTCTGGTCTGCTGACTGTCGTTAAAATCCTTGAGCGAATTAAATCCATGCCACATTTCCCCCAGCAGAGGGAGCTGGAGTACAAAGAAATAGTATTAGCAAATGACAACCATGTAAAGGCCTTCAGGTTTTGGTGCTCATTATTCTCAGCAGCTGTATAATAAGCTATGTTTTTGTTTGTTCCACAGTGTGTCTCCTGCAACAAGTCTTTTAAGAAGCTCTGGTCACTGCATGAGCAC
This sequence comes from Microchirus variegatus, assembly GCF_963457635.1. NCBI lineage: Eukaryota > Metazoa > Chordata > Actinopteri > Pleuronectiformes > Soleidae > Microchirus > Microchirus variegatus. The sequence continues at coordinate 20,163,861 of NC_139811.1, read as the reverse complement.
ATCAAGATCGTGCATGGCTATGCAGAAAAGAAGTTCTCGTGTGAAATCTGTGAGAAGAAGTTCTACACAATGGCTCATGTGCGTAAGCATATGGTCGGTAAGTGGGAGTCCTTCTGTTTTCCCAGTTCTCAAATTAATAATAACCTACTGTCAGTGTGAGCCACCACACAGGTTGCAGTTCAGTATAACCGAACACGAACTAAACTGTATTTTGTGACTCTGTTTTAATGGCACTTATTACATTTTTATGCCCATTTTTCTATTCTACGTGTTTAGAATAAGCGTAAACACAGACTGATTAATCATCTTTAGGCGTTTGTCCACCTTGTGGAACGGTTTGTTACGGTACGTATTTTTGTGTGTTTCCATGAGAAATGGTACTAAAATAACTGGCCCCAACCTATCCATTTCTTGGTACCCTTCAACTACCCTTCCTAAATGTAAACTAATTGCGTGACAGAAAAACATCACTCCCTTGCGACCGGTGTTTCTTCATCGCCGGCAGTCTATTCTCATACAAAGCCTGATGTGCTGTTGAAGCAGCCACAAACTGTTGTCCGTTATGTTGTCTGTTGTGTCTTGATGTCGTTGTTCGACGCTACGTATCTCACATATCGCACAGCTCACAGCCCGTCTACCTAGTAAAGGTACTGTTTTCAGTGGAAACGTAATCTTGACTTGGGTCTTTACCATTCCAAACAGTACTGTACCAAACCAAACCAAACTTTACCCTGATGGAAACACAGCTTTTGGTTGTGTTCATTTATATAAAGCTGTGGTAGTTGAAATCTGTCTGTTAACTCGTCTCAGTGCCTTTGCCCTCTTTCTCCTTTTCTCCCTCGGTCTCATCCCCTCAAATCCAGCTCATACTAAGGACATGCCATTCACCTGTGAGACATGTGGGAAGTCCTTTAAACGCAGCATGTCTTTAAAAGTCCACTCACTACAGCATTCTGGAGAGAAACCCTTCCGTTGTGAGGTAAGATGTGCACCACTGTTCATCATCATCAAAATTCTGCATACAGAGTTACTGCTCGTTGTTTGAGTTCTTCATTTTTGTCTCATTTACCTAAGAACTAGGACTGGTACAGCACAGAAAAAATACATATTTGTGTGAGTTCATACACCTAAAGAACAGAATTACGTCATCTTAGAAAAACGTTCTCACAGACTAAACAGGACTTAGCCAGTTTTTCTGTGCAAATTATACGTCTGTGTTCACAGCGACATTTGTGGCACTCTGTGGGCTACTCCATATGAATATAGTATGTGAAGTCCCTCACTTTAAAAGCCAGATTTAGATGTCCACATTTTTTTATTCTACATGTATTTATTTTCAAAACCGTGTTAGTTGTGCTCTAATAAAAATGTAAGCATCTGTTCTCAACCAGACACTGCGTTTTATAAGTAGCCACACTTGAACTTTACTCCTCCCCACTGTCATGGTGTAATTCTCTCTCCTGCTCATAATAATACCCCTGCACAAAGGGTAACAAAAGGACTGTTGAGACATCTGTGTTATCCACAGAAGCTTAAGTCAAACCGCACATATGCAGTTTTCACCGGTTTCCTACAGTCAGTTTGAGATAAATTTTACAACTAGAGTCATCGATGCAGTAGCAGTTGATAATCATAACCCTGTCCTGATTAATTAACTCAGGAGGGATTTGACAGATGGGGTGTTTTACTCCCACCAGAGGCCTTTTAATATCCAACCACTTGACTGGACAGGACACAGGGAACATGTGTGTATGGGTGGAGCTGTTCTAATTGAATGTTGGAAGTCATCCTGCACTGTAACATGTAATTTTGCATGTCTATTAAAAGGTGCATGTAATGTATAGGCCATTCTCCTCGTATTATAGGGCCTTATGGAACCTGCTTTTTCCACTTTTATTTAGTCAGACAACTGGAGATGTATATATTTAAAGGTCCAGTGTGTAAAAAGTAGGCTCACATTTGGTTTACGTAGTCTTAGAATAAGTCTTATTCTGTTTGTGCTTTCTGCAAGGCCATTGTCATGTGTTATCATGTTTTATAGCAACCCAAATAGATAAAACCAACCAGAGCATGCGTTTTGCATTGTAGAAGCAGATTCTTACTTGACAGACTCTGGCCACACAAACCCGACGCATAAACCAAGAAGAAGGAAGAGTGAAAGAGGGATTGCACCCTTTCTGGTTTGTGTAGGCCAACATCATTCCCTGGGAAATTGAGGGGGTGGTAGGGAAGAGTCCATCATTTGTTGCAATCTGCAGTCTCACCATTAGATGTCACTAAGTCTTAGATGGTGGACCTTTTAACAGAATATTTTATTTCAGGAATTTCAAACTTTCAGGAGTAACCACCACAATCCTTTTTGTGTACAAGTATCGAATATTGGAGTCCTTCCATCTGCAATATATTTTTCCACACTTTTCTGCATAACCTGACTTGATGAAACCTGGTTGCTGATGTGCATGGGGATTTGTCTATGGACAGTAGTTGACACATGATTGTTAAATAACTAGAACAACGTGTTCAACAACTTGAATGCCCAAAAGGGTGTGAACAATTATTGTGATGTTTGACTTGTCTGTCTGCAGCTAAGTGTTCTTCTGTGCAGGCTCATAAACTGACTGACCTGGTGTTAACGTTTTCTCTAAAACGCCTCTCTGAATATTGTCTCTGCTGCAGAACTGTGACGAGCGGTTCCAGTACAAGTACCAACTGCGCTCCCACATGAGCATTCACATCGGGCACAAGCAGTTCATGTGCCAGTGGTGTGGCAAAGACTTCAACATGAAACAGTATTTTGACGAGCACATGAAAACACACACAGGTGAGGAAAGCACAGAGGTGAATGCCTTTGGCCTGTTATTGTTTTGGCTCTTTTTGAACCTCACCCACCTCACAAAAACAGCATTTTTAGGAAATGAATACCTTGTTTTCACTTATGACTTGACGTTTATTGACTTTTAGCTTTTATGCAAATCTGAGAATGTTTGTTGGAGGTTGGAAACTTTCACCAACATAGAATTTAGGTTTAAATTTGGGGCTGGAGGAGGTTCCGCTTCCAAAAATGTTTGTTTCTAGTGGTCCAGGAACTATCTGGGTGGAGTCTGTGAAGAGTATACTACACATGATGCATATGTAGACATAATTCACAAGTACGGGTTGTCACTAGTGGTAATCTTAATACTGAAGGAATTTCTTTTTAGCCTTATTCTTTGATAGATATGCAGCCGGTCTAAGGGGGATTTAGACAAAAAATGTTTTGCACGAAGTGAGGTTGAAAATAAGCTAAAGAGTCTTGCCTTAATGGCATTTTCAGTCTTCCATCTTTGTAATCTTCGATTTAAACGACACACTAGTGTGACAGTAAATTACACTCGACAGCACAATTGCTCTTCTGTGTGCATATTTTAGTTCCGTACAAAGCAGTCACTTTGTAATCTTGAATTAGTCTGCTTTGTTTGATGTCCTCAGTTCTTTTAATAGAAATAAGGGCAATAAAATAAATTGCCGTAAAAAAGATTTTCGACTAATCTAATCAAGTTCCTTGATTGTGTTCATTTATTTTATTCCATCTGCTGCAGTCTGAAATTCTAAGATGTTTAGAGATGGAAACTTACAAACAACTATGTTCATGTCAGCCATCTTGTCTCCATGTTCTCCCTAAAAAAGGAAAGACACAGGACGTTGCCAAGAAGAACATTATAGTGGTAAGAGCAAAAAGGACTTTGCCCAGTTTCTATAATGAGAGGGATCTTTCACATCAAAGAATGGCCTTGTATACAGTATACCGCGGCTTGTAATGACTACCCAGACACATGGTGTTTTACATCCCTCTGATTTTCTGTCCCTGTTGCGTTTCTATTTCTAAGGCCAAACACTGAGCATTGAAGCCTCTACGTCCTTCGCTGGTTTTCTCTAGCCGTGCCTGTCGTGGGTGGACACACTGCACTCTATTGGCCCCCGTGGTTCTATTTGTGATGTGTAATTACGCTTCCCTCTCCTCTCCCTGCCATTTGAAATTTCAGCTCCAGCAGGAGGAGACACACCCAGTCACAGCCCTGTAATAGGCAGCACACATGTTAGACACCCAATGTTTGGTTCAATGCACGCAGATTTCCGTGGATTCTTGGCAGTGAATGTGAGGCCCACGACACACTGCCCTGATGGTTTGTCAAAGGCAAAGAACGACCAACCACGATGATGCTGCCTCAACTGGCATGTGGGGGAATGGGGGAGTTGCACTCACACACACAGCATCGACCGCAGCCGACCAGCAACCAGCATGTAGATTCTTTGCCTCGACATGATAGGAATTTACTTCCCTTAGCAGCAGGTGATGATAGCCTGTATTCATCATTGAAACTGGAAAATTGGAGACTTATTCAAAGTTGGCTCATGGAAAGTGCAGCGTTTGTTTATCTCGGCCATCACACTTCTCGACAGGCCTTCCCGTAGTCGTATTTGTGTCCAAATATTCAAATGAAATGAGGTTTGTATAAATGAGCCCTTACTGTGTGCCGGTCTGCCATTGTTGTCATTTGCTTTTCTTGTCCTCTGATTGGTTGGTTGGTTATCGATGGACAGCGAAGCCAATTCAGCATGGAACTGTAAAGCTGACGAGGGCCAACGGTGTTGTTGTGCTTTAGGCTGAAGACTTCAGCACATCAGCTTTTGCCTTTTTGATATTTAGTTGGACTGAAGAAGCTTCACACACAACATACCAGTGTAAGGCACTCGCAGAGTCCTTCAGCAGCCTGTTAATAGACGGCTGTGTGGGTGGTAGCAGGCACATTCAGTGGCTTCATGGAGGGAGGTTAATGAGAGCAGCATTTCACCAGAGCTCCTGTTGTTCATTTTCACATCTCCTCTTCTCAATGTGTGAGTGGTAATAGCTTCCTGTGGAGTGGGTGGGTTGACAGCAAAGACCCTCTATTTAAGATTGCATCTTATTTGCATTTTTATAAGAGAGCTGCTGCTGTCTATAGAGGGAAATGCTTAAAAATGGAGAGAGAGAAAAGTTAACTTTGTCAGCAGTTGATTATTTTAGATTTTGAAACAATCTCATTTGACAGCCAAGGATCTGACTCGGAAGCTTGATATTATTTGTATCTGTACAGCTATAATCTTTTATTGTTCATCGATTCATTGTCTGCCTTTCACACGCTGCTCTCTTATTTTCTAAATGTGTGTAGGAGAGAAGCCTTTCATTTGTGAGATCTGTGGAAAGAGCTTCACCAGTCGACCCAACATGAAGCGCCACCGCCGCACTCACACAGGAGAGAAGCCCTATCCCTGCGAGGTGTGCGGCCAGCGCTTCCGCTTCTCCAATATGCTTAAAGCGCACAAAGAGAAGTGTTTCCGGGTCACCAGTCCTGTTGTTCTGCAGACCAGTGGCCCACCTGTGCCTGTCCGCATCTTTACCAACACCTTCTCCTCTTCCTCGTCCTCTGGACCCGGACCCTCAGCTGCCAACCCAGCCAACACCTCGGCTCCCCTGGGCCTCAGTCCAACCGGAGGGCCCGTGCCTCCTCGAGGCCCGGTAGGACACGCATTCTCCCATGTTCAGCTCCACTCGACCCCTCCTCACCATCACCCCCACCCCCCAACAACCGAACAACATCTCCCAAACCCGCCCCAACATGCCTCGTCGCACACCCACCATCACCTGCCTGTGCCCCCAGTCGCCCACCTTCCCCCGCCACCTGCCCTTTTCAAGAGTGAGCCCCTCAACCACTGTGGGCATGAAGACAGCGGCTACCTGCACCACATGGCCCATTCTGACAAGGGTCCTGGAGCCCCACAGCACCACTGAACTGCACCTTGTTCTTGTTCATAGTCCTGCCTCAGTTGCAAGACCTAGAAGTAACCTCTCAAAACAGGTTCCAATAAGTGAAGCTAAAACACATCAGCAAAGGTGTGAAAGGTTTAGACTGATACAGCCTTAGTTCACACATTATTTAAATAAGACCCTGACTTCAGATCAACTGTCAAAGATTTTACAAACTGTAGATATTTTTCCTCCTGGGTTTTCAGAGGAAATCTACACAAAAGCATTACTTTGTGAGCTCTCTGTCGTATCAAGTATCTCCTTGTCATCATTAGCTGCTGATGGAGGTCAATGTATGTATTACCTGGGCTTCATGGATCATCGAGATCAAGTGTCATTGAACTTTGATCTTTAAGTCAAGTTGACTTAAGTTTGCATACATGCTTTGTGTGCAGATTCTACCACAGCAATACTCGACCTGTTCCACAACTCGTTCTGCGGAGCTTCAGGCATCAGATATTCAGTGAATGTTGTAACTGGTTTTAACCGAACCCCTGGCTGCTTTCAGACAAACACTGAGCTCCAGAGATTCTCCAGAAATTGTGCAGAGCAGCTGTATGTGAAAGGGCAACACACTTCACCCTGGAGATTCTCCATCCAGCTCCCGAGTATAATCTTTGGTTAATATCTGAATGAGCTCATGTGAAAACGCAGCAGGAGGAACTCGGGAGAATCCACATGAGTGAATAGGCGATTATCTGCATGCTCGAGCCAGATGCCACGCCTGAGTTTGGATCCTCCTTTGATCCTCCTGCTGCTGTGAATGCCTCTCACCAGACAATGTCGTGCTGTGTTCATACGTGAACGTCAAACCCTGGAGAAAGTTTTGACCCCGATCTTTGGACGTTATCTGGAGGTCCTGTCTGAAAACAAGTGTTCTCTGGCCGAGGTTGAGACTTTCTGTCTGGGGTCAACACAAGTAGTGCAAGATGCAGTGCCATAGGTTACAGTAATGGGGGCGAGGCGGGGGGGGAGGTTTGAAATGGACATTAAAATGTTTTGTAAATGGTTAAGTTGAATCCAGACATAGTCTAAGATTCACATCATGGCTAAATGGTGCTTTCCATTCCAGTACGTTAAAAAAATATTTCTTAACTTTGCTTTTCCATTTGATTTTCGGAAGTGTGATTTTACACATTATCAATGTATTGTGTCATATACACCATGTCTTGCCAGGTTTCTTTTTTTACATTGGATCTGAGGTTTTGACTAGATATTTTGTGAAGAAGAAAGTAATTTTATGCAGGACATGCCCTCGGCGCACACACACACACACACACACAGCCTCACACTTTTAACTCAAGCACACCCTATAGACAGAGACCGTATGGTCACTGATTTACTTACTGTGATCAGTGAAAACTCAGTTTTCAGTGCTGTTGGTCAACAGATGCTTTTAGATAACAGGTGACTGTCGAGTACTGCCACTGTGAGGGGCCAAGACACACGGCCCCATCAGGATTTTACCCCACCTCCCTTCGCTGCTGACAAAATGATACGGGTTACCATGTTAAAGGTCATGTGACACACACACATAAACACAGTATACACACCAGGGACCTTTTATTCAACACAGGTCTTAACAGACAATTATGCATATTCCTCTCAGCCTATATTCCACGGTTTGGTGTGAGGCATTTTAATATTAACGGTTTGTATTCATCATTACTGACATGCCTGGATCCACGCAGGCAAACCTGTTCAAACCTCTGGAATGTTGCCTACGCAGAATGATGGCCGACGAGTCATTTTTTTTGTGCGTGTCGTTTTTTTTTTTTTATGTTCTCTGATGATTTGCTCACTTTTAAGCTAACGAATTGTTCCGTAGTGTAGATATATATACTGTTTTAGCACACGATAGGAAATGTCAGGATAATGGGCAGTCGTCATGCAGTTCTGGACACTTGGAAGTCTTTGTATAGATATAAAAACATAATGTGTGAACAAGTCGGCGCAAAGAAATTACATGTGTTAATGTAACAGCCAATGACATGAATGTTATTTGTTTTTAAAGAAGCAGAAATACCGGGCATGAATTTAGGTCGCTTGGTTGCTACTCCGTCACCCAGTCTGAAAGTGTGTTGAGTGTGTGTGTGTGTTCCTGAATGCATGTTAGTCTCTACCAGTCTGTTTTTGTCTGGTCGTTCCCAGTGCTCTTGTACCAAAAGCTGCTTTTATGGTGTGCCCCAATGTGTGTATTTTTGGGGGATACATGACATGGACAATAGCAGTAAATTGAAGATCCTTCCACCACTCTATAAAGGTATTCAGTCTCAGTGGTTAAGCTCAGTAGGAAAGGGTGCCCCCCTTTGTTTAGACCTGCAATTATCCTGCCATTTCTGTGGGTCTTAATACCGCTTCTCATGCTGTCCCTTTAGTTTCACTGCAGTGCTTCAGCGTGTTGCAGTGTGAATCTTTGTCCCTTTTTTTTTTTTTTTTGGAGCCTTTTCATTTGTGTGTATTCTCTGCACTTTACTGCTGCGTGGGTGAGGCGCAGGGAATGGAGGGACTGACAATGCATTGTGGAGCAGAGTGCAGTTGTGGCTGCAAGGGAAAGGGTGGAGGTGATTACTTTGAGTGGATGTTTTTAGGCAAGGAAAGGAGGAGAATCCAAGGCGGAGGCAGCTACTGTGGAAGGGACCATAGCAGTAAAGACAGGACATTGCCTTTTTTTGTAAAGAGGCTTAAATTGAATTTTCTATTTTTTAGAAAAAGAAATTCCTCTAATATGGACCTTCCCTTAAAGTGAAAGCAATGTTCCTCCTGCTTTGGCTACTTCACACGAGCACTTCCAAGTTTAGTACTGAAACACATTCTTCTGGTGTGTGGTTTCATGGAGTCTCGATGTATTTCAGTTTGCAGAATGATTCTACTCCTCCTTTCTTTGTTATATAGAATGCACTTTCTACTAAAATTCTTGGCTAGTTAAGATGAAATAACATTGTATATTCTTTAAAGATGTTTTAAAACAAAAAAAATCAATATACTTTTTTCCCCTTTGTATTTTTAACCACTTAATGTAGCATTGCGTATTTTATTATTGTATCTGGTACAAAATGTGCAGCTTTATAATGTCCTGGTTTGTCTTTTTTTTGTATGTTACCTGGAGAATTGAGGAGAAGTGGGGGAAAAGTTGGGCCTTTTTTGATAATATACATTTAACTGACTGCTAACTTTGAGAAGTAAAGACAAGTAGCCATGATTATCACTTTTGTCACATTTCTGTGTCTCTGTGCGTGCGTTCTCTTCATACATGGTTGGTTTGCTGAAAACATGTAACTGGATAAGTTGATAGGTTCAGGTAATGTTACGGTTGATGTAAAGCTTTATATTTCAGCGGGCTTGTGCTACTGCACATGAATGAATTGCTTTTTCACTTATTGGTTCGACTCTGACCAACAGTGACTTCTCGCTGCACACGACGTTGAAGGTTCAACAACCGCCTTTTGTTTGTTTTGACAGGGCAAGTTGAGGTCCTCTTATTTATGACCACTTCCTCTTCTTTCAATGTTCACGTGCAAAAACATTGATTTGGCAAGGTTTTGTTTTTAAAACAAAATGACGTGCAACTTTCTTGCGGTCGTTTTTTTTTTTTTTTTTTTGTCACCACAGGCGGTGGCCTCGAGTGATCTGGAACTGCTTCCACTATCTTTTAAGTCAGAGAAGGCTTTAACAAGGACAGTTGGTGCAACAGAGGAGGACACAAGGGATAGATGGAGGCAGATGGTCCACTATGGCGACCCCTAAAGAAAGGACGAAATAAGAAAGCTTTAATAATTGATTTCCAGTTACTAAAGAGCTTGAAAAAAACAAAAGAAATATGAAGTTCTTTTAGTTTCCTTGCTAAAATACCATCCAAAATGCCGTGCGCTCAGGTAGTTTTTAAATGGTGCATCAGTGAGTCACATAGTCCTAGAAAGCAAAGAAAGGAAAGTGCGAGTGATTCACCGATGGTGAGTGGGTGGTCAGGTACCAAAGCTCACTTCACGAGCAGAGAAGATAATAACAGCGTTGGTACATCTCCATTCCCATTTGGGTTTGAAAGTATCGTCAGCCACCCCAGCTGTTAGTCATTATGCCCTGTGGCGTGGAGCAGTGAGGGAGGGAGGCCAATGTCTGTCAGCAGATAGATAAGGAGAGGAGGCTTCAGTCGTGTCTCTCAGTCACGTGATTGCTGCCCTCAAAGCTGCTCTTGTGGTTCTTTAATCGCAATGGACACACAAGATTGTATTGTTGTTCTCCAACTTTTCATACCAAGTACCACCTGGGAAAATACCGAGCTCTCGAAGTAACACCATTATCACCAACGTTCAAGTACGGCGGTATAACGAGGACGAGCAAAAAAGGACGACGAATAAAGTCGGCTACGGACTTTTCACAGGAAGCAGATTTATTCCCAAAAATATAATTTGCTCTCATCATCCTCCTCTTCCTCACACACTGGTAGAGGGAAATCAGATTAAGATGGAGCGAGAGATAATGTGACTCCAGTTATATTATATTTTCTACGCACTTGTGTAAATTCAAAATTCCTGGACCATGGATCTGGATCATTGTCTTGTGGAGAAATAAGTAAGCAACATAATCTCCCATGCTGTGATTATCATAATGGAAATATATTATAATATTTTTTACGTATACAAACTCCTTCATTACAATCAAAATAAGTCAAATGAGTTCACACAGGGCTGATTGAGCCCATCAGCTTCTCATGACTCTGTACACTTGTGTTCAGAACTCATGCCGCTTGGTGAATTCGCGCGCTGCGCACAGGAAGTGATTAAGCTTCATGTTGAGGCAGATGAAGACGGCGTGTTTGTAAAGTGACGGCAGCAAGCGGTACAACTGAAAACACAAGAAAGTACGGCGGAGTATTAGGAAAAAATCTCGACATAGAGTAGAGTTTAAAGTCGGCGTATCGTAATATTTCAGGTATCTTTCAGATATTTCAGTTGGAATATCATGTTGAGATTAAAGTCGACATCCTGGTCAGTCTGTTTCTGACGTATTTGGAATGTGAACGTGCGTTTTTGACCTGCTGAAACTCTTCTTTTTTTTTCATGACTGGACGCAGTAAAATATCAAATTGCGATAAAGTCGCTCTCTCTTTGGTGCTGTAGCCGACAATTGTACTGTTCAAGAAACAACAACAACAAACCTTTTTACCCCACACGAGCCCCCCCTGAGCTGCAGTTGAGTACCTACAAAGTCAGGTCTGATAGTATTGATTGACAGAATACAACAGAAGGACACATTTCTGTTGATATGAACACCCCAACTGAAAGTTACGCACTGCAGCTTTAACTTTTGTCCCAGTCTCCTTCACACAGGACGTCAGAGATCACAGCCACATAACACACAATCTGTGCTGGATGTGAAGTCTGTTTTATTACAAAGTGTAATATAAATATTTCCATGTGCCTTTAATCGCTGCTGTGCTCTGTTTTCACAGAAACCAGGGGTCCAGGAAAACCGCGGTTAAAAATACTCACTTTTGCGGATTTGACCTCGTCTCTTTTCTTAGAGCTGCCACTGACCACAGATGTTTCTGCCCTCTGTGCACCTTTGTGAGCGTTGGTGAGAAACACGCTGTTTACCTGCACATGTCACGCACGCGAGAACAAGCGCACATTTATTCCAGCGGGGTTTTTACAGGAAACAGAATATTTACTCTATGATTTCTTCTCTCTCTCTCTCTCTCTCTCTCTCTCTCTCTCTCTCTCTCTCTCTCTCTCTCTCTCTCTCTCTCTCTCTCTCTCTGCTTCTTCTTGTTTACTCCCTATTTTCTTCTTCTTCCCCCGAAAAGTGGCGTGAACGCGCGCAGTGGGCTGTTATTAAATGGGCGGACTCGCAGGCGCGGTCACGCTCACAGCGGCTCCCGTGGTTTTGCCGGTCACATAAAAGCGCGCGTCCCAAACGGCCGACCGGGCTCAACTGTCGGTACTTTCAGCGAGACCGGATCACACCGAACCGACACCGGTAATACTTTATTCTCTTTATTTCAAAACATGTTCAGATTAACATAGTCGGAATTAAATACTGCCGATTATTTTAACTTAAAATCGATTATGACAGGTGGAGAATTCTGGTCACATTATGCAAAGGTCTTAATCGGATTACAATGTCCTATTGGGGTTTTTCAGCAGCGGACGTCATAATCGGGCTATGTAGAATGAAAGCAGTAATATGAAAGGATTTATTCTAACAAACAAAGATTACCGGAATAATGTTTTGTATTCAGATGGAGGACATATCCTTTGTGTTCAGACTGCATATTCAGTCTTTGTCACTTTACATCTTAATCGGATTATAATAATGTGAGTGAGACAGGATTATGAATGTTGGTTATTTTGTACGTTTTTTAGACAACAGGAAGTTTTTCCTTTACCTCGTGAACCAGTTGAACCACCTGTCACCTAAAGTTAGGCGCTTTATCGGCAATTCTGAGAAAGGCGGAAGATACACAGTGAAACTGCTTAACAAGGTAAAGGAAAAACTACCTGTTGACTAAAAAAAAAAAAAAAAACATTCAGTAGACATAATGAACGTTCACAACATAGGACTATGAATGGAATGTCTTTTTTTTTTTTTTTTTTAATTGATTTAGAAAATGAGGTTAATTACGTATTTATGTATATATTTTTAATTCAGAAAAAGGTAAATATTTTATTCAGTAGAATCTTCTACGACGGTTGCATCATGTCAGGCATGCTTATATCATAGAGCTCCAACTAACGATTATTTTCATCATGATTAATTGGTTTAATGGTTTGGTCCATAAAATGTCAGAAAAAAATAAAAAACGATTGCGTTTTAAAGATTTCTTTGTTTATGATGACATTATAATTCCTCAGATTATAATGTCTTGTTGTGGTTTTGACAGCAGCAATATGATGTACAATAAATAATGTATGACATTTTATTCAGATTCAGGTCAGATTACAGGTGTTGCCACGGTAACTTTCATACTGGATAATCAGCAGATTTGTGATCACATTTCTTAGTTAAACGTTTGTCATCCAGCTACAGGTTCTATCCTGGAGGCCTTTTTTAACTAATACGATTTAAATTGAATCCAAACTAATATTTTGATCCTTTGTAGATATTTCTTTTTTCTAAGAGTAATCCTCCATTAGACTGGTGTGACTCAGCAACTTAATTCTCGTGGCTGACACACTTTACAAAGATAGATTGTCACACATGGAGCAAATGTTAGTGAATGTAGATTAAATCCATAATATTTGAGTGTCTGTTTCATGGAACTCGGTGTGATTTTTGTCTTTGTCTCCACAGCTAAATAAACACACATCCACTGCTGACATCATCAACAGCCCCACATCAGGTAAGCAGCCGGAGGAGCTCCCTCTGCTTGTTTGTGTCAAACCGGTTTATTTGCTTGCTTGCATACTAAGAAAAAAATATCATATCTGCATAATAATTGCGTTTTTTCTCCTGCTAAATCAGGATGACAACCCCCCCACCCCCCACATCCTCCTCGTCCTCCTCCTTCTCCTTACTTCTTATTTTTATAGAAAGATTCTTGGGTGCCTCATCTGGGCTGAACATGCTGTTGGTTGGCTGCTTTGCTGCTGTCTTTATGGGTCTTTACTGTACCTTTTATTAATTTGTCGTCTGTTTCCTAAATTAAATGTTTGGTTCTGTTTTATCCCCCACCCCAACCCCACCTCACCCCACCCCCCGTCCATTACTCATGAATGTTTCCCAGAGAGCTTTCCTCGGTAGCCTCCACCTGCCTGCAGGCGTGGGATGCTGGAGAGGGGGATTTGATGCCACTTGGCAACGTTAGAGCGGTGTGACATAGTCAATGATGGGAGACTCAGTCTTCAACTGCTGTTATGTCCCACCCCGTCCCCCAGGAGAGGAGGAAGCTCACAGGTCCAGACGCACAGACATCATGGCCTCCCAGTCGGCGAACATCTCCTCCGACAAGCGCTTCCTCATCTTCTTCGACTTTGACGAGACCATCGTGGACGAGACCAGCGACGACATAGTGGTGCAGACCTCCCCGGGTCATGTCCTCCCAGACTGGCTGAAGGACACCTACCAGCCAGGGCGCTACAACGAGTACATGCAGCGCGTCCTGGGCTACCTCGCAGAGCAAGGAGTCACTGAGAGTGACATTCGCAGTGCCATGGAGAAGATACCATCCACCCCTGGCATGCTCACCGTCTTCCAGTTCCTCCGCAACCGTCCTCCACAGGACTTTGAGGTGGTCCTGGTGTCTGATGCCAACGCCTTCTTCATCGAGTCGTGGCTCCGACGGGCAGGGGCTCGCCAGCTCTTCCACCGGATCTTCACCAACCCGGCCACCTTCAACAGGGACGGGCGCCTGGTGCTCAGACCCTTCCACTCCCACGACTGCCCGCGGTGCCCGGTCAACATGTGCAAGCAGGTGGTCGTCAGGGACTATGTGGCCCGCAGGATGCAGGAGCGGGGCCGCCCCTATCAGAGGGTGCTCTACGTGGGAGACGGAGCCAACGACTTCTGCCCGGCGCTTGCCCTTGGACCCCGAGACGTGGCTTTCCCGCGGAGGGACTTCCCCATGCACCGGCTGATCACGGAGACCCATGAAGCCATGCCTGGGGAATTCAAGGCAGTCACGGTGCCGTGGTCGAGCGGGGACGACGTGGTGCAACGACTGAGGAAGCTGGTGGCAGAGTAGAGAGGGTCGCACTCAAATACAGGGTCAAAAAAAGGGGGGAGCAGTTGACAGTTGTAGTCATATTCTCAGGTAAAACAGTAATATTTAAGGCAATAAAGTCATAAGCAGGAGTGTAAACTGTGTCTCTCTGGCCTCCAGCCTGAACATGACAGCATAGTTTATTATGATTAATTATCATGGTCAGCCACGGTCGCCTCAGCTGAGGAAATCAATAACAAAGTACATGCTTTGTGCCTTTATTAACCAGCTTTACGTTTTACTGCATTGGCATAATAAAATATCCTATACATATGTTTACATTTATTTAAAATAATCAGCAATATTTAAAAAAATAAAAAAAAGACCTTGTGCTACCAGGTGCTTTTGAATCACAGATGTGTTTTCTCTCACAAACTGCACTTTTTAAAATATGAAATATTAAATTATCCTGTCACTAAGTTGAATCGCAGTAACATTGTTATCTGACGGGCATGTCAGTCTAGCTCTGTAAGTGTGTTAACAACATGTTTGTCATAAAAAAAATATACAGTGTGTCTATAGAAATAGTTTTAAGAGTGTGTCGGTTTGTTTTGAAATGTCTGTTGTTTTCTTTGCTGTGTCGGCATCGCCTACACTAAAAAATATAACACCAGCAGGAATAAAGCCATCAACTGAAACCCCGACTGTGTCTGATTTAAACATCAAACCTCAACATTCACATGGGCTCCACCATAACCATAACCGTAACAACACCCCCCTGTAAATCCATTACTCCCATGAAAGCTGCTGTTTCACTTCTCTGAAAGTTTAAATGCTACATATCACACACACACAGACAAGGATGTCCTGAAACAGATAGTTTGCGTATCATCTCAAAACCCCTTTGAGTTTGAGTTATGGTTTAGGCTTGGCATTTTAATTATTTACTTACTATTGTTTGATAATCTTGTATATAGTGCATGGTTCAGTCAGCTGAACAAACTAAAGCATTCAGCTGTAACCGCAGTCAAACAGGTTTTCATAGGCCAAACAAACTGCTGCTGTGCTGACAAAATAAAATATGGATGTGTCAGTCAAAATGGGTCAAAGGTCACAAAGGCTTTAAGTTCTCACTCACTCAAGGACCTTAATTAACGCCAAGTCACCTGTGCTCAGAATGTTTTATTTTTTTAAATTCAGTAACAGGTGTGCTTTAAAACGTAGCAAAGTACAGTACTTCCCCCCAAAAAATATTCTTAAGTAAAATTAAAATTACAGTACAAGTACAAAGTACAAATATACAAAAAAACCCTATTCAATCACAGTAATGTGAGTAAATGTAATTCATTACTTTCCACATCTGACAAAGCCTGATCAAACCCTGACCTGTACCATAACCAGTTAATACCTAACACTAACCTGTACATACATACATGTACATCTGCACCATACCTTGCTTCAATTGTCAGGAAGGAATATAATCCATTTCCCATGAACGTTTAGTGCCACCTGCTGGTTACAGTGCCGAACTACAGCTACATTTATTAATTATATATTTTCTGTCAACGTATTATGAAACAAAAAAAACAAACCATAATAATAATATATATATATCTTAACATTCAGATAAGTATGGAGACCCAACTGAGTCGTTGGTAGTGTTTTGACGGATTGTGTGCTGTTTGTCTACGTATCAGTAACGACTTGTACACACGGTAAAATTACTATTATTATATTATTATAGACTATTACTATATTAATAGTCTATTGTTATATCTGTATTTGTCCATGTATTATAAATAAACTAACATATAATGTAAAAGTAATTCTTGTATATTATAATATTTAAAATCCACAAAACATCCTTCACTCCAGACTCAGTCAAGCAGTTTGCCTGCAATGTCTCAGTCAGTCGGTGGGTGGTGGTGGTGTTGAGTTGTTAGGACTACCGCGCTCACGTCAATAGAAGAAGAAAGTCGGAAGTAGTCTCCCAGACGCATGGCGGTATTTGGGAAAATATTCATCTGCTAAATTCATAATCTACAACTTTAAGCTTGGTTTGGAAATAGTGTTTAGTGTGTGCACTGTGAGCGAGTACAGGTGAGTGTGTTTTTTGGGTCAAAACATAATAGCTGAACGTAGTAAGTTAGCTAAACACCATCGTAACTGAAACGTTGTCCACAGGTCATTCATTTCTTTGCTTGTTAGCATGCTAGCATGCTAGTTCTTCGCTAAAGAGTGTCATGAACAAAATCAAGCAGAAGACAGAGTTTACCGTCTCTGCAAACGTCTACATGCAACCATGGTTTAGTGTTAGATTCGTTGTCCGTGGGAAGCAATTTTAAAACCAAACAAGTTGTAACTTTGATCGGTTTTGCTAAACGAAGAGTTAGCATTAGCTGCGATTGGAAGGTAGCGTTTGCACATCATCCTTATATTTCTGAGTATTTCATTGTCAAAACTGTAAAATACCAAAGAGCTGGTTTTAAAATAAACCAAAATCAACAGCAAACAAAGCACGATCGTGGGAAACAACGTGTTAGCATTGAGCACCAGCATACTCAGTAATAGCAGTTTAGGAACTTAAATACTCGCAATCACTAAACTGCAGCATTATTTATTTGTTATTTTTGTTTATGTTGCATTTCATGCCTTGAATTGTTTTCCTCTTTTTTATATTTACAGTGTTTAAGTACCTGTTACTGTGCTTATCTGTCAGGTCTCTACAATATGGAGGCTGATCTGTATGATGAGTTTGGAAACTACATCGGTCCAGAGTTGGACTCTGATGACGATGAAGACGAGCTGGATGCAGAGGACAGAGATGTCGATGAGGTAGTCTTTTAAATGGTTATTCTTTGATCAGTAGGTTGTGTTAGGGCTGGATGATTATATGATCGCAATTAGTGATGGTGATCAAATCCAGGTTGATTATGATGACCAGCTTTGGGAATGTTTACTCGATCACGCACAGAAAAATGTGCGCTGAAAGTGATGTGAGACATGACCTGCTTCTATGGAGAAGTATAACTGCATGTCGCATAAATGTACAAACACACAGCAAACATATCAAATATATTCAAACGAATAACTGGTCACTTCATTTTTGAACTTCATGAAATTAATTTTGGGAATAAGTGGCAGCCCTCTTACACACGCAATTTCTTTTTGTCTGGCAAAAGACATGACGCCTCTGAACACAGTTGAGAAAGTTGGATTCAGGAACTTGATGAAAGGGCTGGACCCATTGTGCTAAATTTTGTTGGCATGTTATTGTGCTGAATTTTGTTGGCATGTAATGGTGCTGAATATGCTATTATATTACAATGTTTACATTTCACTGCCTTTAAACAGTGAAGGATGTGAATAAGGGCATGTGTGTGGTCGTGTGAGACAATGTATTGTGATCACTTTTTGCCATATCACTCAGCCCTAGTTTGTGTTTAAAATTATTGTAATGCTTGGTAATGTATGTGCAAAATGCAGTAGTAGTAAAACTGTCCTTGTACAGGCTGATGACGATGATGACGATGAACCTGCTGATGCTGACGATGATGTCCCGGGAATGGAGGTGGTTCTGCACGAGGATAAGAAATACTATCCTACAGCAGAAGAAGTTTATGGTCCTGAAGTGGAAACAATCGTCCAGGAGGAAGATACTCAACCCCTTACTGGTTAGAATCAATAAAAGTCTATAATTCTTACAGCTGCAATATAGGACATCATTGATATGACTTGTTTTAAAAACAGTAAAACAAGTATATTATGAGATGTGAACTTACAGTTACAAGTATCTTCTCTCTATTTCTTTTCAGAGCCCATCATTAAGCCTGTGAAAAACAGGCGGTTCACTCTGATGGAGCAAGAGTTACCTGCCACTGTTTATGATATGGAGTGAGTCAATTTAAGCTCTATCATTGATACAGAAATATCTTTTCAGTATGCTTCTCCTGTGTAAATCTTGGCTTTGTGTCATTTCAAGCTGTGATTTTCCTCTCATGGCAGATTCCTTGCAGATCTAATGGACGGTACTGAGCTGATCCGGAATGTCACTCTATGTGGCCACCTCCACCACGGCAAGGTTAGTGTCTGCTTTTTTTCTGCTTTTTCTGGCTTTTTACTCTCATATCTGTGTGTTTACAGTCAGACAATACATGTAGTCGCACAGGAATGTTTCGCTGTACTTCAGATTCTTCTGGGAATCTAAATGTTTGTGTATTCCCTCCAGACCTGTTTTGTGGACTGCCTGATTGAACAGACTCACCCAGAAATCAGGAAGAGAGATGATGTGGATGTGAGTTTTGTCTATATCAATTGGGGGATTTATTACATGTTCATGTTATATACAGTAAGAGTCTAACCTGATTTTTACTTGTACATTTTCAGCTTCGATACACAGATATCTTATTCACAGAGCAGGAGGTAAGTGTTTCAATGGTTCAACTCTAGACCACATTTTAGAAAACAACAATTGTAAATATGAGCTCATAATAAGCTTGACCATAACTTTTTAATATAGAGGGTTTGTGGACTTTGTTGTAAGAAATTGATGAAAGAAACTCTTTTTCTTTTTTTATCTTGTGATTGTTCCATAGAGAGGAGTTGGTATTAAGAGTACTCCCGTCACAATGGTCCTGCCAGACTCCAGAGGCAAATCTTACCTCTTTAACATCATGGACACACCAGGTATTGGGCTTTGAGAGGATTATTTTTAGGTTTTACTCAAATAAATTATGAATAACTGAAATGTTTGAAAATAATGTTAAATGTTGTGTGTGTTTTTTTAAGGCCATGTAAACTTCTCCGACGAGGTCACGTCTAGCATCCGGATCTCGGATGGCGTTGTCCTCTTCATAGATGCAGCAGAGGGAGTGAGGATCTCCTTTTTTCCTTTCATGTTTTTTCAACCCTGGTGTTTTTTTTAGACATAACATAACTTCAATTGTTGCTCGTCTTTACCCAGGTAATGCTGAACACAGAGCGGCTCATCAAACATGCAGTTCAGGAGCGTATGGCCATCACCATCTGCATCAACAAGGTGGACCGGCTCATCGTGGAGCTTAAACTGCCACCCACAGATGCTTATTATAAACTGCGCCATATCGTAGATGAGGTCAATGGTTTGCTCAGGTAATACTGGAACCTTGTTGTGTCCACCACATAGAATGATTGAATAAGATTAAAGGAGATTACAGTTTCAAAGAGCAGCTGTTTGTGTGCCACCAAATACCTAAGGATTTGTTTTACTTGCTCCACTAAAATGTGATCCACATTCATCTGCATATTACCAACACAATTATGTATCAACTCTGACAAATGTTGACTGGTTGTTTTCCCTTTCCCTTTTTAGCACATACTCCACAGATGAGAATCTGGTGGTGTCGCCTCTCCTTGGAAACGTGTGCTTCGCGAGCTCTCAGTACAGCATCTGTTTCACGCTTGGCTCTTTTGCAAAAATCTACTCAGACACTTATGGTGAGACATTTCTTCAGCTTATGAGCATCAACAAAGGAATGAAATGTCCTCCTCATCCTGTGCCTAATGCATTTATTGAGGTATTAATCTGCTTACTTTGTGTCCACAGGAGACATCATTTATAATGAGTTTGCCAAGAGGCTTTGGGGAGATATTTACTTCAATCCCAAAACGTGAGTAACTAAAATGGATTTCATTAAAAAGCCACACAGCTGGGATCATCTTTCTACTCTTGCGCTAACATATTTTATCTCTTCATTTCTTTTCAGTCGCAAGTTCACAAAGAAAGCTCCCAGCAGCAACTCTCAGCGCAGCTTTGTTGAATTTGTTCTGGAGCCTCTCTACAAGATCCTCTCACAGGTTGGACACTAGCTGTAACGTCTTTGAGCTCCTGTGCAAAGTTGCAAAAGTTGGTGTGCAATCTTAACCCAAATACTTTTTTTATGCAGGTGGTTGGGGATGTGGACACATCCCTCCCCAGGGTTCTGGATGAGCTGGGGATCCATCTGAGTAAAGAGGAACTGAAGCTGAACATTAGACCACTGCTGCGGCTGGTCTGCAATCGCTTCTTTGGAGAATTCACCGGTAAGACTTTGTTTCCTTTGTTTTTTTCTTATTCAGTCATTTTGTAATTGTATTTATTTGCAATGTGTTGTTTTGCAAGTGTGGAAACTGAAGCTTGTTATTTTACACTTGTTTTAAACAAGGCCACTCACTTTTAACAAGCTCTGCTTCTTGAATTTTACATAAAAATCCAAACCACAACCTGCTTATTTTCTCATAATCAATTTGACTAATAGTTATTATTTTTTATTTTCACTCCTTATAAATAAGATTCTAAATAGGTTTAAATCAACTTTTTTTATGGAACACATTGTTGTCATGCACCAGCCCTAATTGCAATTTATATCAAATGTATAAAAACTAATTTATTGAGACGACACATTTTTGTCTGTCTATAATAACATTAACACTTTATAGATTCTATATATAAAAGAAGTAATAAACTAATAGAGGAACTATCTGTCTTATCTGCTCATCAATGTTATTTTAATCTAGAGATAAAGGGGGCATGCTGCAGTTAACATGATAAATTGATTTAAATCGACCGTGGCTGTCCTCCCTCTAGGCTTTGCAGACATGTGTGTTCAGCACATCCCCTCACCACAAGAGGGTGCCAAGACCAAGATTGAGCACACATACGCAGGAGGTCTGGACTCCGACCTGGGGGAGGCCATGGTGGAGTGTGATCCTGATGTAAGTATAATGGAGGGAGAGCAGGACACTCCTGTTTATTTCCTGGTAAAGCATGAATAAATGTTTTTAACCTGCTAATATCTGCAATCTGTTTTCGAGGGATCCTACAAATGAATCCACCCTGCTGTTTTAAGTGGCCTGAAATGGACAAGCTCTTAAATAATTCAGATAAAGACAAAACAAGACATAAATCAGTGTTTTCCAAGTTCCTGTTGAAAGTAAAGGTTTCCCTCTGTGTCTTTTGGTTACCATCCAGCAGTAAGACATTTCTGTCTTCATTTCATCTCTGTAATCCCTCTCTCTTACTCACCTCATATCTCTCACCCCCAGGGTCCTTTGATGTGCCACACCACTAAGATGTACAGCACTGAGGATGGGGTTCAGTTCCATGCATTTGGCAGGGTGCTAAGCGGCACCATTCAGGCAGGACAACCAGTCAAGGTCTTAGGAGAGAACTACACCCTTGAAGATGAGGAGGACTCCCAGGTCTGCACCGTAGGACGCCTGTGGATTTCTGTCGCCAGGTACTTTCTGGAGTTTTGGCTTATTCGTTTTTGTAGAGTCCGAAGTTAACGAAATGTCCGAATCAATTTCTGACATTCCTTTTCATATTTGCAGATATCAAATTGAAGTGAATCGAGTACCCGCTGGTAACTGGGTCCTCATTGAAGGCTGTGACCAGCCAATTGTTAAAACTGCCACCATCACAGAGCCTAGAGGCAATGAAGAGGTGAGATATGAGAAAGAAAATCCAGTGAGATCTTTAACCCTTCTGTGACCACCCTATCATCACCGGCAGGATTTGGCATGCATGCTTCTCATTACCACAAGTCCTAGACAGTTTTATGATATCTAGAAAATATAAAACTATGGACCATCAATTTGATCAGCATGTGACCCTGCCCTGTATGTCGGCTGAGATTGGCATAGCACCCCCCACGACCCTCGTGGAGGATAAAGTGGTAGAAGATGGATGTAAGGATACTGAAAAGTAGAGAAATGGAGCTCTGCCCCCATATATGGTAGCCCTCGGGACTTCTGCGGAACAGCCATCCAATCACAGACGAGATTCACAGTGCGTCACACGTTTGTGCCATCATCTTCTCAGTACCGTACTCCTAAATGGTTGAATAACTGCCAGATATTGAAATTGAAAGTTATCCTGGAGAAAGGGGGCAGAACTCTTTTTTTCAATCAAAAACTAAATCCAGACAGCCTGATTATCATGATGGTCATAAAAGGGTTGAAAGCATCTCATGAAGCAGCAGCATCATACAACTCTTTTTTTTTTTTGCCTTGTGTACCAGGCTCAGATTTTCAGGCCGTTGAAGTTCAACACTGCATCAGTTATCAAGATCGCAGTGGAACCCGTCAACCCTTCTGAGCTTCCGAAAATGCTGGACGGACTGAGGAAGGTCAACAAGAGTTATCCATCTCTGACCACAAAGGTACGACATTCACAGTTCTGATGCAACACCGACGTGTGACCAAAGGTTGTTGCTGTGGCATTTGAAATGTTGCTGCAAGAAATGTTTTTATTTAACACGCATAAACCTGAATCAAGCAGGTAAATGCTGAGAGAGAAATTATAATTCATTATTCTTTGTGCAAATTTGTATTGTTTTAGGTGGAGGAGTCTGGAGAACACGTGATCTTAGGCACAGGAGAGCTCTACTTGGACTGTGTCATGCACGACCTGAGGAAGATGTATTCGGAGATCGACATTAAAGTAAGGCTTTCATGTTATATCACTCAACAATGTTTATTTTCGCTTCATCATTTGTTGTTAATTGTTGTTGTTAATTTTTGAAGGAATTTTGGTTCTTTCATCATTTTGGATGGTGCAAAACGATAGGGGTGGGAATCTCTTGGCACCTCACGATTCGATTCAATTACGATTCAGAGGTCAACAATTCGCTCTAAACCGATTATCGATGCATCTCGATGCAACAATTTTTTACTTTAATACTTTGCTACTCATTTAAAAGTAAGCTAAAGCAACATAAATATAAAAGTGGTAGTGCCCCCTCATCTAAAAGTGGTAGTGCCCCCTCATCTGCCTCATCTGGTGCAGACAACGGCCTTTTTATTTCTGCGCACCGCCCCTGTGCTGTTCTCTTCTCCCTCTCCTGCGCCGTTTGTTGCTCTGCGTCTCCAAGGCTCAATTCATATCTAAAGCAGACTGGATCATTTCTCTACGTGTTTTATCCCCACATAAAAATAATGATCTTTATGAGGAGGATGGAGTACAGTCGCGATGAAGTGCAGGTGATCCGAGTGAAATGTGGTGACAGACTCTGAAGAGCAGAGCGCACTTTTCACCGTTTTCACTCCGTGGTCTTGATCTTTGTGAAAGAAGACGCTGTAACGCTGCAATTACGGGAATAACGGATGCATCAGATGAGCTGATGTCTTAAGTTAACTGTTCAAAGAGAAAGAATGTTCTCTGGTGCGAAGTGAATGTCGCGGGGAGTTCATAATCTGTGCCGCACGCAGCCAAGAAAGAGACTTTCCAGCGTTTAACAGGTGCTGTTCCACTGTGTTGTAGCTGTGTTTCGACCACCGAATTATCGGTGCATCCCTAAATATATTTTTCTTTATTGACAAGAACGATGTAACCGTAATAATGACGCACTTGATAGTGTGATTTGGGTTTCAATCGGCACCTGGACAAGCGTTCGCTGCGCGGATTACATGGGGGAACGTGCGCTCTTGTTCCCCGGTATAAAAAAAGCCGAGGTTTATAAAAAAAAAACGATTTCAAATAAATAAACAAGCAACGCAAAGCCGGGGGGGGGGGGGGGTAAGTAAAGACTGGGGGCCCGCTAGGCTTATAATACACTGGGGGAAACCCTGGCTCTGCAGGCGAAGTAATTTAATTTTTTTAAATTCCGATTATTAACTTATCCGCATCGATTTGGAATCGTTCTAGAGAGAATTGCGATACAACGAATAATCGATTATTTTTCCCACCCCTACAAAACAATAACATTTTCACATTATATATGTTTGTAGTTTCAGACAGGGAAAAGATAAGAAACGTTAAATAGTAATCTAAATGTTCAACAGTATGCTTGATAAATTACATTTACTTTAATTAAGCCTTTCTTTGTATAATTACTCATCTTTTCCCACAGGTCGCAGATCCAGTTGTGACTTTCTGTGAAACAGTTGTGGAAACATCATCTCTCAAGTGTTTTGCTGAAACGCCAAACAAAAAGTAGGAATTAAACAATATTTTTAATGCTTCCTTTGTCACTCATGTCTCTCAAAAGTCATGGCTGTGCCTTATTTTTCACTATCAAGATTCACATTTTTGACATTTTGGATGCTGTATTTCTTACTGGTGTTAAGTTTGTGCTGTGTGCACTTGGAGACTGCGACTGTCCTTCCCTCTGGTCGAGTATCTCTCCATCGTGTGATTGACAGCTGTGTGATGTCATTGACAGGAATAAGATCACCATGATTGCTGAGCCCTTGGAGAAGGGGCTGGCTGAGGACATTGAGAACGAAGTGGTGCAGATCACGTGGAACAGGTAAGATGGAGAAATTATCTGAGGTGATGTAACGTCTGATATTGTATCAGCCTAATGAATGTCTTGATGTTTCAGAGCCTTTCTGACCGATCATTTATTCTCATTTATCCATCAGTCAGAAGGGATAAATGAGCAGGCATGCAAGAATGATGATTGGCTCTTTAATTAAATGTTGGAAAAGGTAGAGGGAAAGAAAATTGCCCTCGGCTGAAAGAGTTGTCATTTTAATAGCACGCTCATCGGAATGGAGGGTAATAATCCTTTTAAATCCCTGTGTGAGATACCCAGTTTTCTTAAGCTTATCATTAGAGAGCAACATAGGCTCACTTTTTTTTTTAACCCTACAGTTTTAATTACAAGTTGGACAACCAGCTCAAGCAGTGACAGTCCTGTGCTACACTTTGTAGTCTCTGCAGTAATTCAGTGTGCTGGTGTTTTTACATTCGAATAAAATGGAATTAGCTTTGAAAACTGTCTTTTTTTTAAGCACAAAAATGTACCAGGAATCTGCTAAACCCATTTGTTAACCATTTGAAAGCTTATAATCGGTACTAACTGTGTCTGGTTGTTTAGATAATTATGATAATATGTCCTTTCCTTTATAATATATATTGTAGATTAAGAGCTAGAGTATGATTTGTATGTTTTGTAAGAAAAGTACAGTCTGTACATTGTGACAAGTATGTGCTTATTAAAAACCCTCCTCAGAGGATTGATCACTTCTCTTACGGTAATTGAATCATGCACTAAAAGCGTGCATGAATGTTCTTTCCATTCTTGTGACTTGAGGAGCATACATAAGTGCATGTGTTCTGCTCAAGAGCAGTTTCCTGTCAGTACTCGGCTCATCTGTGAGGCCATCTGGACCCAGCGGTGCCAGTAAGGAATAGCAGGGCCAGAAGAATGACATACTTCACACACCATTAAACTAAACCTTCGCTCCACTCTTCATATGTCATTAACCCCTGTGCCCTCTGAGCAACCAATCTCCTTAATGATCCGGCTGACACAGTGTGTAAAAACCCTCCCTTTAAACGGTGGCTGTTCTGTTTCCTCATGGCAGGAAGAAGCTTGGAGAGTTTTTCCAGACAAAGTACGACTGGGATCTGCTGGCTGCCAGGTCTATCTGGGCCTTCGGACCGGACACGACGGGACCAAACATTCTTGTGGACGACACGCTGCCTTCTGAGGTGAGTTATTTATCAGACTTTTTGATGTATTTTTTTCTTCATTTACTTTTCCTCTTTAACTCTGTGCTCTCTGGGCATGCACATGAAGCATTTAGAACACTTGTGGAAGAAGCCAGGGGTGTTTTTTAACGATGCTGCATGAGAGATGTGATTCTGTCACTTCCATTGTTACTAAGCAACCAAAATCTGTGAGCTGCTGAAATGAGCCACACTGAATTATTTCCCTCACCACAGCTTTACTATGTGATGTGAGTTTAAAAAAAGTCTTACTATGTCTCTTTGCATCCTTTCCTTCACCATTTGATCAGGAGCTTGAGTTTATTTCAGAATAAACAAACGCCAGTTTGAACAATTTTTTTGGCCCGAGTATGAAAAGATATATTAGAAGTGCTGGCTTCATTCCCAAAAGTTGATATATTTGACACGGACGGTGAAATTTCAATAATAAAACGGTGAAAAAGTTAATCAAATGTCCAGTGACAGCTTAAAATGATTAGTCATACACCACCAGATTTATCTCCATATTGTCGACTGAAAAGAAGATGAAAATCTTTTTCACATTTTATATTAATGTACTATTTGTCAATGGCAGTGCAGCATAATTTTATCATCTCTTATTTACAGCATCTGCACCAATCCTGTCCATATGCATTCAATCAAAATGCATGTCATCTCCATGATTGAAGATGACAAAATGCTTCTGATGTCAGTTTGCTGCACGGCATGTTAGGGCTGTCAAAGAATATTCTAAATTTTAGTAATTTTGACAGCCCTATGGCACGTTCCGTCAGGCGACGAGATGTGTTTGGAGAGAAAGCCATTTTTGTAGCTGTAACCAGAAGCATGTCTGTTTTTGCTCTGTAGGTGGACAAGGCTCTGCTCGGCTCAGTCAAAGACAGCATCGTTCAGGGCTTCCAGTGGGGAACCAGGGAAGGACCTCTCTGTGATGAGCGTAAGTTTGAGCCTTCATTCTCTCTACTTCAAATTGTCCTGGAATTTCCTCCTTGCCTGAAGGTCTGGCATCATCCACTGTGCAAAATAGAATTTCTTTCCCTCCCCTCTTAAGAGTATTGTGTTGCCATAACTCCATGTTTTCGCTGTCCTCAGCCATCAGGAATGTCAAGTTTAAGATCCTGGATGCCCTCATCGCTCAGGAGCCTCTCCACAGAGGCGGAGGCCAGGTCATCCCCACAGCTAGGAGAGTAGTGTACTCCGCTTTCCTCATGGTGAGGTCATCTACCATTCACTCCTCCCCATAATGTTCCATTACCTTGATTACTGCTTGGGAGTTCTTTTTTTTTTTTTTTTGCTGACGTTCGCTCTTTTTAATCTTACTCCGATAACATTGTTCCTCAATGATTTTGGCTTCTTTCCTCGTCTCCTTTTATCGCTTTCACTTCTCTTATCATAAATCCATAGGTACGCTTTACATAGGGTGCCCATGTTTTTTCTATCATCTTTTTAATGCACAGCCTCCCTTTTGTTCCAGGCCACTCCAAGACTGATGGAGCCCTACTACTTTGTGGAGGTTCAGGCTCCAGCAGATTGCGTATCTGCTGTATACACTGTGTTGGCTCGAAGAAGGTTGGTTCACTCTTGTTTTCCTCTTGATGTTAAATATCAGACAATACGTCAGTCTTAATGAGCGACAATTTTCATTATCAATCTGTGTCAAAGTCGGGCTTTAAGACTAAAATTGCTGAGGTCACAGTGAATTTAGGGAAAATCAAAGGATGCATTCTTGCTCAGTGTTGGTAAATACAAATATGGTTTAACGTTTGTTATAGTAGATCGTCTTTGAAATTCAATAATTTAAGTGTTTTTTTTAAACGCTGTGTTTCTCATCTATTAGAGGTCATGTGACTCAGGACGCACCGATTCCAGGGTCTCCACTCTACACCATCAAAGCTTTCATCCCAGCCATCGACTCCTTTGGTTTCGAGACAGACCTTCGCACACACACACAGGGACAAGCCTTTGCTCTGTCTGTGTTCCACCACTGGCAGGTATGATTCACAGACTCATGACATGATTGCTGTCGTAAATTATGGCCCCAGGACACAAATTAAAAACCAGGATTGAAAGCAGTGCAGACTCACCTCATCCAGAGTAGCTTTAGATGTTGAATATACATTAATAATAAACAAGCTCAAGTTGGATTTAAATCAAGAAAGTACTCAAACAACCTCTATTTCACTGGAGATAATATAGGACATGGCAGGACTAAACGGATGAAACAATAAACATTTTACGCCTCCACAAAATAAATTCACACATCAGGTGTTCACGTGAACTGAAAGCTTGTTGCCAACTTTCACCTGCACACAGAAGGAACAAGTGAGCTGAGAGGGATTATTCAGATTTTTGTTACATGGACACCAGTCGTAGATCATTTAACAAGTCTCCTTTACGGAGAACTCTCTCGCTTCATAGTGGAGAGAAGTAGTCCCGGTAGATGGCCAGGGTCAAAAAGCTAGCAAATGTTGCACCACAAACGAGCACATATATGCACATATATATGTTATGTTAGCACAATTGAACAATGTCATTAGTTCAGTTTGTCAGAACATGCTATGTGCATGTATCACTACTCTCCCGGGAACTACTTTTCTCTGCTGCAAATCAGAGTCTTATTATTATTATTATTATTATTATTATTATTATTTATTTTAATTTTGATATTATTATTATTTTAATAAAAAGTTTTCGCTTTTATGGTGGGTGGCAACCACAACTGTCATAAAAAACACTAGTGATAACAGGAAGTAATTGCCTTTTGCACAGATTGAACTAATTGAGCTCAAAATTAGAGCTGAAACAATTAATCGATTATTAATCGATTACTAAATTAAAACTATTTTGACTGTTTTAACTTCTTAAATGTGAATATTTTCTTAATTTCTTTGCTCCATATAACAAAGAAATTAAAACTCAATCATTTTGGTTTGTGGACAAAACAAGAAATTTGAGAACATCGTCATTTGCAGGTTTGACAAACACAGATCACCGTTTTTTTTTAACATTTTCTGACATTTTATGGACCAAATGATTAATCGAGAAAATAATCAACATATTAATGGATTACGAAAATAATCTATTCAAAATACAATACAATTATAAATACATTTAATCTTTTATACAAACGCACTCCACCAACTGCCCTGTGGTAATATATTCACCATCATTTTCACCATCACTGTTCACTTTTGTATTTTTTATTTTTCTTATACACAAATGGGCATTTTAACTCATTTACTTTTTATAATCAAATTGATTAATTGAATATTCATACATCGTACCAAAAATAAATCAATTTCCATCATTATGCATTGCAGCGTGAAAGAGGACATTGTTTTTCAACACTGGGGAGCTGTGAGGGTTTGTTTATTCTCTTCTTCACTCGTGCACAAACAAAACTGTGGCAGCTTGTGCAGCAGCAGAGTGACCGACCTTTAGTGAACGTTTGTCATTCTGACGAAACAGTTTATGATGTGAAGGAGAGCGATGTGTTGAGTCATTAAATTTGTAATGTGGCTGTCTGCGTCTCTGCCTGTCATGGCTGACGTGTGTTAGTGTCTGCATTAGAGCTGTGTTAGTAAAAAGTAACTCCACTCACCGCAAAGCCCATTTGTCTGGAAGGTAAATAAGGACGTAATAATATCCATAATGCAAGTGTCGGATGTTGTTTTTGTATGTTTGTGTAATGGAACACAAACTATTGACTTTTATTGAGTTGGCTGAAAAGAATGCTCTTGCAGTTATGTAACATGAAATTAATATTTATTTTTGTCCATCATTGTATTTGTGTCATGGGATTAGAATTATGTTGTCTAATCAAATGGCTAATATAATTTTAGAAAGCAATTAGATTCCCCCCCCGGCATATTTCCATTTTTTTTCCATCACCTTGCCTCAAATTGACCTTTTTTTAAAATGTTGAATTCTGTCATCAGATCCTCAGCCTGGGGTAATTGTTGAAAATGTACCTATTTTCTTAGAAGACTCCTGGAGGTCCAGTTACCATCCCTCCCAATCTTGCTCCAAAGTATTTTCTAAAGGGCAGCTGCACTGTGTACCTGGTCCAACCGACTGTCTGAGTCGTCTTCTCTGGTTTGGACTTTGACAGATATGATGCCTGATGGCACTTCTCAATTCAACTGCCCTGGAAAATAAGTCTCTGACACATGATGTTTGCCCTATTAGACCCAGTGGGGCTATTATGTGTCCTCCTCATTATTTTGATTAGGCACTGCCAGTACTGGCTTGTCAGCAGGACTGTGTTGAGTTACTGCTGTAAGCAGCTCCCCATCATCTATTGATTTGGCTGAAGCCACTCCATGGATTAATATTTCCCTTTTCCTCTTGTTTTTATGTTTTCTCCTGAAGATGGGAATATCTGATTCATTCCTGCCTGACCTATTTATTCCAAATTCAACTTTCCGAACAACTTCTTTCTTTCGTCCGTTTTGCATTTTCATTGACAAGTAAATAATTTTACGAAGGTCACAGCAAAAGTGGCCACTTGCACGTTGCTGTTTCCCTCGTGTTGACAGACTCTGTCCTGACTCAGTGATAACGAGACAGACGTGCAGCTAAATCAGATATTTTAGTGAAGGCTTCAAAAGTGTCCCCTCAGCTTGTTAAAGCTCAAAGTGATGATGTGTGGTGATGTTTCACGCTGTCGGGTTGTTTCTCAGATTGTTCATGGCTTGACTTTCTCGCGTGTTTTCCATGTCAGATCGTTCCCGGTGACCCCCTGGACAAGAGTATCGTGATCAGGCCACTTGAGCCTCAGCCTGCTCCGCACCTGGCCAGAGAGTTCATGATCAAGACCCGAAGGCGCAAGGTGAACATCATATTCACATGATTTGTTTTGTTTGTTTTATGTTAAATTACATTTTTTTTGAATGACTCATTACTTTTTTTGTCCACCAGGGTCTCAGCGAAGATGTGAGCATCAGCAAGTTCTTCGACGATCCTATGTTGTTGGAGCTGGCCAAACAGGACGTGGTGTTGAACTACCCCATGTGAGATCCGCAGCACGGCAAACCACGCAGCCATCACCTGAACCTCCACCAGTCACGACCGTGAATCCACAATCTATCAAGGTTATTTGAGGTATAAAGCAGTCACTATAACACAGAACCATGAGATATTGTCATCGATTTTTCTGCCTTTTCAAAGACTTCCTGAGGAAAGAAAAACACAAGACTAATCATAAAGAACTATAACAAGAGGAGGTCACTGACATCAGTCAGTAGATTAAGAAAATAAATAATAATACAGGCAGACGCATGACTATGGGGAGTGTTTGCTCTTCCCTTTGGAGAGCTGCTGTAATTTGTAAAGTTTGCAGACGTTTGTTGGAACACATCTTTTCCTTGTATTTTTTATTTTTTACGTGTATAAATGATTGTTTTTGTAGAGTAAGATAACTTGGACGCTTTTTAAGAAAATAAATAAATTGGCCGTCAGTGATTCGGTGTATGTCTGAATAAAATGTGTAATTCAAAGACAGACATTGAAGGATTTTTCTGATTTTTATCTCTTTGATGTCTGAAGCTGAAGTGGGATATAGAGGTAATTAGTTTGTAACCGTGCTGTTGGAAGCTGTAGTGTTGTGGACGTAATCCTGTGTCTGAAAGTTGAAGCCTTGCTGTTGGTTTGAGTGATCAGTGTGTCTGTTTGGGACGCTGTGTGGGTGGTGAGTGATGGACAGGCTTCAGGATGGTTGGGGGGCAGGCAGAGACGAAGCAAAGGTTAGTTTCACACAGCGAACAGTGAAAGAGCGACGGTGCATAATCAAAGGAGACAGATGTTATGAAAGCAAAATTAAATTATTGCTTACATATTTTTTTTTTTTTCAAATCCTGAACTAATGACATAGAGAGGATAGTTACTTATTTAACAGGACTTGCTTGAGTTAAGTTCAAAACATTTCACCTCTCATCCAAGAGGCTGCTTCAATTCTCCTGGAAAAACTCCTGAAGATGACTATGACACATATTTAGGCATGAATTCCACGAGGAGTTTGCATTTCACCTTTCATGAACACAGCGAGAGATTGAGTGGGTGAGATGTAATCACAAAAGCCAGAGAATCTCCAGAGGATACTTTTGTTCTGTGAACCTCCACGGCCTCTTCTCTTTGAAGGGTGAAACTCACAACATTCACTTTAAGGCCTAAAGAGAAGTGTTCAACTTCATGTCGAGACAAATCGACAAATCGCCTGACCGGCTCAGACCTTACACTCCTCCTCCTCCTGGACTTCACCACATGCTTTTGTAATGTGGTGAGTTCTGGAGGTGGTGGAGACCAGGAAGGTGGACACAAAGTTAAAAAATAGCTTGAGCTCCTTTGACATTTGGACTTAATGTCAATCCTGTCCACTGTGACGGGGGATTTTTATATTTTAGCTGACGTGGATGGAGAAAAGGGATGCCGTACCCTTTTCAAAAAAAAGTTTTTGAAGACGATTGCTTCGCACATGTGGTTAAGTCGACCTGAACTCGGACGACGCGGTCACATCAGTCCTCTCTTTTTGCTGGCGTGAGCCGGGATCGTGCCTGTCCTCGGGCCAGGGAGACGGATGGCAGCAGTTCTTGCCCGTATGAACACAGTCTAGCCCTGGAGCACTCAATACAATCTGTGGTCCTTGTGCTAAATATAGACGGGAGCGAGACTCTGGCTAGTATAGGGACGATTAGGGGCAATGTCCTCCTCCTCCTGCAAGTCAGGCCCGGCTCCATCTGCTCTCAACTCACCTCATCAGTCACATTTCACCGCAATGAATCTGTCTTCTGCTCTCACCTTTCCTTCATTTTGTCCAGTCTGTCTGCACCTTTCGTGGGTCTGACTCAATCACACCCGTCTCTTGTGAAAATCAGCAGCAGACCATTTTTTTCTTGAAGCTCCGGCCCAAAGCAGCTGCAGACAGGGAGATTTTTTTAAAGACCCAGATCAGACCTGGTGATAACATCTGTCCTGAGTGATACGTGTGTCCAATCACATACGCAGTGCTCAGTATGTGTCATAATATCTAATCACAAAAAACACACTCGGAGGTGGTTTGGGGAAGCATGTGACCACGTTTCTGAGTCCTCAGCTAACATTGTCTTGCAGTTGCATTTGCAGTAATTTCCTTGTATGTTGTGTTCATTTACTTGTAGCCACTGCCACAACATCACAACTCTGACCATCTCATAATTTCTTTCTAATGACTAAAATCTTCCATTTTACAGCAGCGTGAGGACAAAATATTAATAGAACGGGCAAGATGGTGAGGATAAAAGCTGAGTCGGCCTCCAGCCACAGGCGAGAGACAAGACACTGACGACAAGAGAAGGGAAACTACCGTTTATAAAAGAGCTTTTCATTCTGTATGAGAAGGACATTTCCCCATTCATATAATACACTGAATAACAGTGATGCTATTGTTATTGTTCGATTCAATATGACCCAAGAACCAGAGATTCAAATTTGCACGTACTGTATTTCCCAACCTTCCCCCCCTCTTCGTCAGGTTTATGCTTTCCGACGTCTCCTTCGTGAGTAGCTTGTCCTGCAGAAACCCACGAGGGCTCCATCACTGCCCAGCAGGTCACCACTGGTTAGACAACTGGCAAGGTCAAAGCTGTGTGAGCACACACACACACACACACACACACACACACACACACACACACACACACACACACACACACACACACACACAACCACAGCACTGTGTGACTCCTGCACCCTAAA
Source organism: Microchirus variegatus (assembly GCF_963457635.1). Taxonomy (NCBI): domain Eukaryota; kingdom Metazoa; phylum Chordata; class Actinopteri; order Pleuronectiformes; family Soleidae; genus Microchirus; species Microchirus variegatus. The sequence goes on along the minus strand of NC_139811.1, from coordinate 20,130,192 downwards.
GGACCCACACTACTGAGTCACACTCCGGTGACAATGAATTGCAGGATCCAGAGGTCAATCCATCCCAGACTGACAGACACTGTGCTGAGGGGGCTGCAGAGTTAGAGAAGGGCAACCACCATCCATCTCTCACTCTTTCTCTTTTTCTTTTTTTTTTAAAGAGCAGCTGGAAACGCAAAGCAACTTCAATTTGCCAAATGAGCCACATGTTTCCCGTGCTCGAGGCCGTCCACGAACGCGCGCTGAGAGCAGACTCGCAGTGAGCTACTCCGATCGTTTCCACTGATTTATGAGTGCGAGGCTGTGCTCTGGTTGTTTTCCTCTGGAATTTGGTTTGTGACCGTGAAGTGAAATCTGTCATTTTTGTCACAATTCACTAAATTGTGTCACTGCAGTTTGCAGCCAACTAAAGCTGAACTGTGATGATACGTCCTTCATGGGCCACAACACAACAAACAAGAGTGAAGCTGATCCTGCTCTGAGAAAAGACCTCTCTATTTACACTTTTTTTTTAACACTAATTTCTTATCTGCTTTTACTGCACACCACGTTTCGCATAAAGCATATATTATCTTTCTTTGAAATTTGCTGTACACAGCGTGTGTACATGAATATCCCAAGATTCTTGTTGTAAAATAAGAATTTAAAAATGTAAATGTATAGCAGTTCTAGAGTAATTAACCATCCCATTATTAGAAGCCAACAACACAGATGCAGGAGCCTTCATCTGGAATAACAATAAGGTTCATAGATGGATTATGGGTTGGTGGATTCATTGATGATGGATGGATTTTTAAATGATGTGCGTACGAACACACACTGAGCCTATGGATGGATGGATATCTATATCTATAGATATATAGATATAGATATAGATCTACATAGATCTATATAGATCTATATATACACACATATATATAAACCCGGTGTGTGTGTAAAACCTCGCGGGTGCGCGCACTGTCAAAGCCGCGTACGCGCAACATCCTGCTCCGCTGCTCCGGACAAAGACGGGTCGCCAAGCTTTAGCTTTTTTCATCCAGGAAACCCAGATGTCACTCAGCGAGACCCGCGCGTGTCAGTCAGACTGTGCGTGGCCGTGGCACATCTAGAGAGGTGGGGGGGCAGAAGGAGAAGGGAAAAAAAAAACCACACGCCCCTTGTTAAATACGAGGCGAAGGCTCAGCAGCAGCAGCAGCAGCAGCAGCGTGGTGTTGGACCTCCAGAGATCAACAGATCCACGGAACTCCGCTGTCCACTCCTCCTCCTCCTGGACCACAAAAAAAACCGGAGCCAAGCGGCACATGTGAGCGACGGACACTCCTCACCACAGCCCAGGGGTCGTTACACACGCACGCGCGTGGGGGGGATGAATAAACCACCTCTCGAGATTTGGTTGTAACCAGTGGATGCATGTGTTCCCGTGGCAGCCGCGGAGCCTCAGTCAGTCGGTGCCAAAATGATCGAACCATTGTCTCGCGTCGCTGTAACGGAATGGGCCCGCGGGAATTTTGGCACCGGTTTTACGCATCAGACCACATAATTTAATCGACGTCCCTCGGCCGCACACACACACACACACACGGATCACACGCAGAGAGGACAGTGTTGCAGACATCGACAAAGAATTGCTCCTCTCGTATCTCGCAGTGATGCTTTGAGACACAATAAACGCGCGTCACCCTGCGAAGGAAGAACGCAACCAACGGCGGGATTCAAGTTTGGACCTCGCCAAGTCCAAAAACGACCTCTCCCTTCCTCCAAACAGGATCATCTTACGTCTTAAAGCATCTTCACAGACTCGCATAGCGGTAAGAATGCTCCCGTTTATCTCTAATGCTGTCATGTATTGTCCATGTTGGCTCATAACGTGGTGAAAACCTCAACCACTGGGAGTGAATGAATAGTCTTGGTTCACAGGCGCACCATTTGGCACCATAGCGCACAAAGAACGGTTGCATACCCGTGCTTTATTTCTGTTTAAGACCGTCATGTAATTGCACTGTAATAATGTAGTCAAGCCTATGAGCAACAAAAGATAAACATCTGTGAACATACACACACTAAATGAATCAAAAACCTGCTTTTGGGAACCAGCTGAGTTCTGGTGTGTTTGACTGACACCAGCTGCTCATTAGGAGCCCATATTCACACACTCATCAGTTTTTTTGTGTTTTCTTCTTTTTTTTTTTTTAATAAATCAAATACATTTCTTTAGCTGTAAAATATCATTTTGCACCACAGTGTCTCACAATCTTTTGTTCTGGAATGACTTGGGCAGGAACATGGTGTTGCTGGGCGGTGCACATTCTCCTCAGGGTTCTGGTGAAACCCTGCAGGAGCCTGTTCAAATTAGCTGGAAGCCTTCACACACTCTCTCTTTAATGACTTTGTTGGTAAACTCCTGAGATTAATTTAATTTAGCCATGAATACATTTCACAGGGCCCGCGGTGCTTTGGGGGGCGGTCACACAGAGCTGAATTATGGATGAGAAAGGTGAAAATTGCAGCAGTAGTTCCTACAGACGAATCCCTTTTAATTAAATACTATGCCCCACAAGAAGATAAAGCAATAGAATATATCAATGTGTGGCCATTCCAGGCCAAATAAGTCTTTTTACCAACTGCATAAACGGTAACGACAATGTTTCCTCATCCATTAACAGTGCTGGTGCCTTACCTCTTCCACATCCCCCCAATCCAGTGATTATCTCATCATTTTCTGCAGCTACTCTATCAAAGAAACACTCAGAGCAGGTGACCCGGGGAGCAGCCGGCGCCCGGCATCATTCACCGTGGTGACAAACCCTTCCATTGAGCCTTTGAAATAATGCCACGTTGGCTCCTGTGTGGAGCGTTTTGTCAAATATGAGCCACCGTAGTGAGTTGTGTCTGAGAAAAACCGCCCCTCACTATAAGTCATTGTGATGGATTTTGGGATATTGCCAATCCAGGGGGTCTTATATTGTGCGTGCGCGTGAGTGATGGTTCCTTCCCAGCATAGCATAAAAATGGCACATATGTATTCAGAATTAATTCTCTGGGAAGCTGCCAGCAGAAGCACATCTACCTCCATTTGCCCTTCACTCCTTTATTTCCATCCAGTGTGTGTGATTGTAGCAGCTTTTGCATACTGTAGGTACAGGCAGCAGCTATATGTCATTAATAATGTTTCTGCGAGGCGCTCCATCTCCACTCCTCCCACCGTTTTCACCCCTCCGTGTCCCAGCAGAACCATTACACCGCTCCCTGTTGGTTGTAGCGGCAACTTATATCAGGCGAAGTCGACCTCTGTGCTCCCCAGCACTGGGTGAAAGATGAGGAGCAGATTCTGTGTGGCAGCGTAGGAAACCACCTCATCTCTTGACCGATGTAGTATCATCACCGTTTTACACTATTGGACCAAAAGAAACCCACCCACCAACCCACCTCATGACTTGGCAGTGATAAATTGCGCATGAATGTTTATTAAGTGAACAGAGCGCAGTCTCAAAGATGTATATCACATTCAGGAGGAGACACCGCGTAGAAGACATTTGCTTTTGGCAGCGATCTAACGAGAGTCTGTCCAAAAACAAGCACCAAAAATGGCAAGTGGACAAAAGCAAACGCGGGAGGAGAGCTCAATGTCAAACGTGGATTATAAAAGCTCCATCGTTAAATGTGGATTATCAAGTATTCAGATCTTTTACATTCAAAAATCAATATAAGAAATATTCTATATTCCACAGCCCTTCACTGAGGCTATAATCATAATATTTAAAGTGAAATTAGTGCCAGTCTGTACTTTATGAAGCACTTTAATGTTAATCCACCTGGAGCACACATAGTATATTGTTCAATTTATACCGTTTGTGTAGTTTAATATGTTCAACATTCAAACGTGATATAGTAGAAAGTACAATACTCTTTAAATTCTACTGCAGGAGAAACGAGAGTACAAATATATGAAAGTATGAATAACTCCGCTTAATGAAAACATGATTTTTCTTTTTTTTCACTAATGAAAAACTATTGAATTCTTAATGACTCGGGGAAAACGTGGATCAATGGCTCCGTTATGATGTGGGTTTTGTTTCCTTTCAGTTTGCAGTTAAAGCCAGAATAATTATTTGTGGATCGTAATCCGTAATCTTCGTAGTCGAGGCACGGTTTATAAAACCTCATATTATTCAAAATCACACAAAAGTACACTAACGCTTTCATATTTTAATGTCACACTAAATCTGTCATTCTAAAGCCCCACCACTCTCCGTCGTAACCATTCAGTAAAACGGCCTCATTTTCACGATAAAGACACCAAACGTCACCATTTAGATAGTCTGTTATGTTAATTATGGCTTGCACTTAAATCAGCCATTTTACAAAAATATATCATAATTGTGAACTGAAATGTCTGCGGCACATTTCAAATATTTGGAGTAATTCACTTCCTGTTTTTTCCCCCCTCAACCTCTGCCCTCAGAATGTGTGATGTGGAGCCAGTACAGTCAAAGGTAAATGTTGTACTTTCAGATGCTGTATTTAAAAATCACACACACACACACACTTGTGCTGCGTATGAGGGAGGGTCGCCGGGTCAAATCTCTGGACGGGTCATCAGCTGGGTTTGCCCCTGAGCAAGGCACCCAGTCTCTTGTTGCTTGCTTGTGTGTGTCAAATTCACGATCACGAATTGATGCGTGTGCAAAAACACCTTATTCTAATCCTAATGTCATGACTAGAGCTGGAACAATTACTCGATTCGCCAACTTTTTAGATAATCGATTAATTGGTTTGAAGCTTTTTTCATGATTAAAACAAGATTTCTGATTGTTTCAGTTTAAATGTGAATATTTTCTTTGTTTCTTTGCTTCATAAAACAAAGAAATCATTAAAACTCAATCATTTTGGTTTGTGGACAAAAGACATTTGAGAACATCATTATTTCCAGGTTTAAAGGTGCCATATGTAAGAATGTGGCCAAAAGCGGTTACTACATTCAAATTCAAAATACCGAGGTCTTTAAGGTTTCGTTTTCTGACGTAACTGGCAACCCGTGGTTGTTTGGCAGCTGAGACTCTACTGACTGCAATGATTGGCAGACGGCGGTAGGTGGCGCCACATGCCAAAACATGATTTCAAAACATAAACATGATTTGCAGTCTGCAAAATATTTTTTTTTAATGCAAATATTTTGTCTGTACTGTTGTTGTTGGTGAGTTCAGTTTGTTATATGAACATTATTCCTGAGTCTCTGTGACATATTAGGAGGATTTTATGGCCAGTTGCTTTAGATTTATTACATAATGCACCTTTAACAGACACTTTTTAATGTTTTTTATTTTAACGTTTATGGATCAAACTATTACTCGAGTAATCGTGAACATAACTGACCGATGAATCAATTATGAAAATACACTGACGTTTTAAAACCTGTGTTTGAGTTACATCTTTGCCACTGAAGTCTCTCCTTTACTGACTTATGGCAGCACGACAGCATTAAGGTATTATGTTTATATCTAGTCGAGCAGAAGTGAGAGCGCTGCCAGTGTCTTTATTCCTGCCAACTCGTCTGGATTCCCTCCGCATGACACCATGTGTGTGTGTACCATACTCTGCATTTTCTGGATGCCACTTCCTGTAAACACCATTGAAAAGCGCCTCGCGTCCTCCGTAATGACCGAGTGTGATAAGACTCGTTGGAGGTCATCGGGTGTAAATGGCAGATAACTGCAGAGTGTCCTTCTCTCTGTGTGTGTGTGTGTGTGCATTTATTACTTATTTAAACTTACCGAGAGCTGCGCTGACTCCAGTGTGGATTCATTTATGATGGAGGAAATGATATGGCCTGAAGAGATGTACAAAAAAAAACAACAAAAAAACCGAAGAAGCTGAAACAAACACACCTTATTTTTGTTACCAAACTGTTGGTGATGGATCTCTGAGTTCCATTAATTGTGGCAGCTGTGATTCATTAAATCTTTTATGTGAAATGATCGTCCAAGAACTTTTTCTCCAGTCCACAGTTTCCCCCCCGTTTTGTCATAAATGAATCATCCACACTGTAACTGTCAGTCAGTGCAAATGAAAGCTCTGCCTTTAAATGATGAATGAATGAAACTCATGATCCGAGAGCAGATAACAGCCGAGTGGATTTGTGCGCATCTTTATTTAAAGGGAGAACTTTAAATAGATTTACTTTACATGAGATTTCATTAATTAGTGCTGCAACAATCAGATTCTAAAGCAATTACTGACTTTTCTTTCCATTTAAAATAAAAACAAAATCTCAAAGTGTTCTAGGTTCTTTTTCCAAGGTAGACCAGTTTTTAATCAATGGCATGAGCTGATGAGAGAAACAGATCATTCTTATCAGATGGAGGGAAAAATTACATATCGACCTCCCCTAAAAAACTCTAACAGCCATCAGATCCACTGATTTCCAAAGTCTGCCACCTGTATCGGCCCACATCGGTCTAATGTCTTCATTCCAGGATGCGGACCAATCAATAATGAAAAGGATCACCAGTTAATTAACAACGACGTATCGCAGACGATGCATTTGTGCAATTTCCATTACCGCAATTATGTGACGCTTTGTGCTATTGGAAAAATTCAACGGTTTTCAGAAAGCTGACGAGTTGCACGTCAAAGCCAATGTGTGTGGTTTTTACGGTAATTTAACTCACGCTGTTGCAGTAAGGCGGCAAATCTGCGTCTCTGTCACCAGAGAGGAGAGAGTTGGAAAAACATACATAGTTTGCATTTTTGGCTTGTTTTTTCCACATTGAGACAAATCAACTCTATTGTGTACTGTTCAAATTTTCAATTCAATTTTACATTGTTTTTTTTGTTTTGTTTTTTAAATTAAACTTTTTGATTTTCTTCATTTTAAATTGTTAAAACACTATTTTAACATGCAGTAAATTATAAATAATTGCCAGATATTGAAAGTTATTCTGGAAAAATGGGCAAAAGCACTTACTATTTTAATTTTCTGGCCCTTTTATGGTTAAATGTGCATTATGTAATAAATCTAAAGCAACTGGCCATAAAATCCTCCTAATATGTCACAGAGACTCAGGAATAATGTTCATATAACAAACTGAACTCACCAACAACAACAGTACAGACAAAATATTTGCATTAAAAAAAAATATTTTGCAGACTGCAAATCATGTTTATGTTTATAAATCCCAGAGTCCCAGCTCCCCAGCAACCACGGGTTGCCAGTTATGTCAAAAACGAAACCTAAAAGACCTCTGTATTTTGAATTTGAATGTAGTAACCGTTTTTGGCCACATTCTTACATATGGCACCTTTAAAATCCAAAGTCCAGACAGACATTTTGAGGTGTTAAAGGGTTAACTTAGACGATGCTTTTCTGGGGGGTCGACTTCAGATATTAGGACCGGGACGAGTGTGTGAGGGTTTGTGTGGAGCTCCCTGTGACTCAGGATGACTCCCTCAGTCATCCAGTCACACCTGAACCTTCACAAACACACGCAGCGTTGTGTTGTTGCACGTGTGTCACGGCAACATCGCTGACTCATTAATTGGGAGGGGAAAAAATAGAAGAGAAATTAAAGAAATTGGTGCGTCACGTTGTATCCTAACTACCGTGCCACATATCGTCCGTGTCTGCTGCTGCAGCAGTGCGTGTATTCGTGTGACAGAGGAAGTGCACTGCAGCGTCACTTAATAATGTTTTTATTTACTCGCATGTTTGCTTGTAACTCAGTCAGTACCCATTAAAGTCCACTGCTCTAATTATCCATAATTGATCCGACTGTCACCAGTAAATTAATCACCTACACTTTTTCGACTCATTTGCCTCTTTCAGCTTCTTACACACAAGAATGTGCTGCTTTTTTCTCTTCCATGTCAGTGAAGAGGAGACTCTGAGCCTAACATTATTTAATTTTACATTATTATTATTTTTTTTTACATACATTTAAATGAACCAAGCAGGGTTGTAATTCTAATATGCATGCATATAATTAGGTTTATTAACTGTCATTAGCCTTTAAAACGGATATTTCTGTCAAATGAAGTCTTGAAGGTTAATTTGTGAATCCTCAAAGGTGTTATAACAGTGTGAAGTAGTTCTGTTATTTCTTTATTTTGAAGATTTCTTTGTGTCTCGACCATCAGTATCAGCCAATTGTTATTTTTAAAAGTGTTATCAACTTTTACCCACAACTTCATAATTTTCATCCGATATAGCTAATGATTAGGGTGGGAATCATTTGATACATGGTCCACGATGCCAATAATATCGCGATTCGTTGCATGAACAGTTTATAATAATAATAATAATAATAATAAGTGCTGTATTTATTCATAAAGTCTATGTATTTAACGTGGCTGGATCATCTCTAAAGGTAGCTTTCTCCGTCATTATCCCGCTGTAAACACACTCTTCTTCAGCCCAAAGTTTCCCTCATTTATTTGAGCAGCGCCGCCGTGAGGAGACACGAAGTAGTGACGCCCGGTTTACTTTAGAGAGCTTTAATTTGTACGACTACTGATGATCATATTTACTACACAAAGTCATGTCTGTAAAAGTTGAACATAAGTAAAATGTATGAATGATTCCCAGTGATCTGAAACAGAGAGAGGCAGTAAATCCTCAGTGAAGAGGGAGAACCTCACCGCTCTGTGTATATGGAATGTGATGTGTCGCGTTCCCCGAGCCTCTCCTCTTGTGAAGAGATCTGGCCAGTGGAACAAATTGAAACAGTCGTGAAGGCTCCTTCCCACCGGGAATGTCACTATAACGTACTGGGATCGGCTCAGACGCACACACACACACACGCACACACACAAGCTGTTTACCCTGCAGTCTGACTGTAGAACATGCATATTCAAAGTGATATGTTGGACTCATGAATCTGCACGCTGACACATTTACATACGAGCTGCGCCGTTGCAGCGCAGGCCGTGATTCAGGGTGACAGGTCTTATGCCACTTCCCTCAGGTTACCGGAAGGGGGGGGAGGAGCCACAACGTGACAGGCCGAGAGATGCGTTTCATTCACCGTCACCGCGCAATGACGCGACCCGTCATACGAATCGCCTCTCGAACACGTGCGGCGCTCAAGTGTCTCGCCTGTGAAGGAACGATATATCAAGAATAAGTCGTTCTTAAGTGTGTAAAACATTTTAAAATACACAGTCCCTGCCCAAGACACGTTTGAGCCTCGGCGCGGTTAATTTAGCTGTGTTTTAGTATGAAGTCTTCACACAACGTTGTTTAATTATACATTGTTTGAAAGCTTTAAGTCTGTTTCGTATCGTGAAGATCCATATATCACCACAGCAGCTGAGGAACAGAATTATTTTTGACTGTGGGAAAATGTGATTCAAAGAAAAGAATAGGTACAATATTCTGTGTTTGTTGATTTGTTGGTTATTCTGACTTTTTTTTTGTTTTAAAGTTTAGACTTACACATGTTCATCTTCGTTTCTGAGGACCTGGTTAAGTTCAGGTCTAAGATTTGTGGTAAGGTTAAGGTTAAAGGTGCATTATGTAATAAATCTAAAGCAACTGGCCATAAAATCCTCCTCATATGTCACAGAGACTCAGGAATGATGTTCATATAACAAACTGAACTCACCAACAACAACAGTACAGACAAAATATTTGCATTAAAAAAAAATATTTTGCAGACTGCAAATCATGTTTATGTTTTGAAAACATATTTTGGCATGTGGCGCCACCTACCACTGTCTACCAATCATTGCAGACAGTAGAGTCTCAGCTGCCGAGCGACCACGGGTTGCCAGTTACGTCAGAAAAGGAAACGTAAAAGACCTCTGTATTTTGAATTTGAATGTAGTAACCGTTTTTGGCCACATTCTTACATATAGCACCTTTAAAGGTTATGGTTAAACAAAGTACGTTGTTTCATCCAGTTAGAGCTTTTCTGGCTCCTGCGTTTACAAACCACAGCAACAAACATTTTGCAGACGACATAATGTGACCCAGATGATGTATTTCATTAGCATAATGATGAGATGTTCTTTAATTAACATGTTTTGCTAAGTCCCTTATCAGCAAAACAGTGTGTTTCATTTGTCTTCCCTTTGTTATGAGCTTTTTCAGCATCACGTCTTGATTTGAGCACATTCAGCAAGATTCACCCCCCACCCCCCCTTTAAAAAAAAAAAACGTTGTTTTTTTTGTGTTATGTTTGTTTATTATCATCAATATTCTGTTGGCGGCCTGAACCGAACCACATGCTGATCTCAGGCCCGTGTGGTGTCACAGTCTTTTGATTTGTAGCCCTGCCGTCCTACATCCTCTAAGTGGCATACATTTGTTCACCACTACTGTTGATGGATTGCACACACACATCCCATTGCTCAATGTTGCCAGATACATGTTCCAGGTGGCAACGGACATAACGCAGGGAACAAAAAAATAAAGTAGAGTGCAGGGGTGTCAAACCCATTTTCACTGAGGGCCACATCAGCATAATGGTTACCCTCAAAGGTTAACTCTCATACAGAATAAATGTAACTAAATGTAACCAAATATAATGTAAACTAAAGGTAACTACTTCATAACATATTGCTAAATAACGTTCTGTATTTATGACTTATTCAAGTTACAAATATGATGCATTATAGATGTAAAATGGTCCATGATGGTGTTTCTTGACAAACTAACAGTTTTGAAAGTCTGTATCTGGTCAGAATAAACTAAATTAACTCAATACTGGCTCCGACTCTTAACAATCCATCTTGGAATATTGGATCTAATTTGTACAAATGGCTGCTTCTCTTTAATCTTGAAACCTTTGTTTTTGACAGAAGCGACCCTCGACAGTTAGAACCTTTTTCCCTGCTGTTGCTTTACGGGCTTATATTTACTCTACAGCCTCTTGTCTCGCTTCATCAGTTTGGGAATAGCTGTCCTTTGTTAGCAGTTCCTTCTTTTCATGATTTGTGGAAGTAATTCCTTGAGATTGAGTATCCATGCCACAGCCTTTTTTTTTAAATTTGTACCAGCTAGAGTAGTATTGAATGAGCTTGTTCTCAGAGTGTGTTTTCACCTGCGTCAATGAGGTAAGTGGTAACTGACTTGCACACCTCCATATCATCATCTTTGATTTGCAGCAGTTGTGGTTTCTCTGGCCACAGAAACTCTTGATTGCTCTTAAAGAAAAAACCTTGAATCCAACTAAGGTTGCTGACTAGTTTAGCTGCTGCTTGGCCTCTGGAGGCGCAATCTGCTGGATTTGTTGATGTATTAACATATCTCCATTGTGCTGGCTTGGTTAGCTAACAAGCTTATACTTCTGCTGTTTGGCTGTGCTGGGTAATATAAACCGATTTTTGTTGAAACAAAGGAGTCAATAATATCTGATAATCTGAAAGAAGAACATTTTGTAAATGCATTTCCGTTTGCAACGCTTGCACAGTTAAATCTGTCGTTTCCTCTAACTCCAACAAAACTTTATTAGTCAGGTTATCAGAGGAGCATTTTAAAATCATGAAGATTTAAACAGTTTTTCACAGATTTTTCCAGCATCCTGAGGGATGTTTGAGCAGCGCGTGACGTCTGCTCCGCTGATCTGCTGCGTCTCTCGCTCCGCTCTGTCGTGCACCTGCTGCAGAACAGCTGCTATGTTTAACACAGGGTTCGACTTTAAAAAAATGTTTTTTAAATGCCATCATATACTGTTGTATTTTGTTTTTACTAAACACCAGCATGACTTTTAATATGACGCTTGCATGAGCAGTGTGGCTGCTCCAATCTGTTGGGAGCCTGAATGGAAAAAACAGTTTATTCCCAGGTTTAAAAGGGTCTTTTACCAGTAGGAGTGAGTTTATTCAGCATCCGCCCTCAGCTCAAGCGACTAGAATGTATATTCTTTTACTTTCTTCTTTTTCTGCTCTATTTTTGTCAGTGATTCACCTTTTTACCTTAAAATCCATGAAGACCAAGCAATATATCGCAGCATCTGACAGATGGACTATGTCTGACCCTTATCATTCCCCTACTCTACTTTACAATACAGAAACGGACGGAGTGAATATTATTCCAGACCTACAGGATTCCAACTGTACCATGTTTCCATCATGGTACAGTTTGTTTGGTACAGTACAGTTTGGAACAGTAAAGTCCTCGGTCAGGCTTGCGTTTGCACCAATGACAATTAACATCTAACGTGACACATACAATAAACATACAATAATGGAGGACATCTTTTTTGTGGCTGATTGTCTCAACAAGATGTCAAGCTTTGTATGAGAATAGACTGAAGAAACACCATTCACAAGGGCGTGACGTGCTTTTCTGTTGCTCAAGCCTTAGGGTACCGGAAAATGGAACATATGGGACCGTTTGGTACCATTCGAAATGAAAATGCAAAAAAAATATGTACCAAACCAAACTGTTCCATTCTGTGGAAACACACTTTTTTGTCATGTATTTCCATCTTTTACTCCGGAGAATGCATAGAAATTGCAATAAAAGTATATAAAATAAGTAGTGTGATATTAAAGCTAGTACACAAAGCCAGATTCTGTACCTGATATTAAGTGTAAATACCCTTCACGTCTTCTGCAGTGATCGACCCCCGCTCCCTCTCATCACTGTGCTGATCCAGTTTAAATGCTGTGCTGTTTACTTGTCCTGTTTGGTTTCTCCTGTTTGGTAAAACACTTCTTGTGAATACAGCTGGCAAAGGTACCTGACACATACTGCCTGGTGTATTTGCTGCCAAAATAGCATTGTTTTTGAGGATTGTGTGACCAACTGGAACTTTATACCTGCTAATTTTACTTAGAAAGAGGCTGAAGTTTGGATCTGTTTTGCTTTAAAAGAGTCACCAGGCTTGATGCAGGTTTATAGACCCACAGCAAAGTGTGAAGTGTTGGAATGTCCACAGCCTGACTTGTGTTTTTGGCCATGAGACTCTGTCGGTGCAGTGAAGGAGGCTTGCAGAGATTTCATTAAACACACAAGTCACCTTCATTATCTGCAGAAACGCACACACAAGTGATTTGCAGAGTGCTGCTGACACTGTGGAGAACATATTAGAATCCGCAAGGAGATCTGTGTCACAGCACTGCACAAGGCGCGAGGCATGCACTGAGCTGGCCTCCAGTGCTCGGGCCTGATTGGCCGAGCCGTGGCAGCTACGGCCGGGGCAAAGTCCCCCTCGCTCTCTGTCACCGTAGAAGCCAAGCAGAGCGGCCGGGTTCACAGGCCGAAGATGACACTGTGTCACTGCACAGTCCACAACACGCTGAGACAAACACACACACGCGCAAGGTCCAAAAGAAATGTGACAAAACTGGACTACAGAGCAGAGAAAAGCAGAAGCAACTGAGGACATGTGTAGAAATGTAGACATTTTTGTTGCCCATGTAGTAATGATTCATCATAACAATACTCAAATGCACACATTACTTCCATTTCATCAGTGCTGTGTCAGCGTTAGAGAGCCTTCACCCTCCCTCCCCCTGTTTACCTTACATGAAAGGTTCATGACCTCCATCACATTGTCACGGCTTCTTACTTCCATCGTCTTAAGTTTAAAATAAACTAAAAATGCAAATAAAACAAAACACGGGGTGGAATCAAAAGGAGCTAGTTGAAGGCTAGAGTAAAAAGATTAAACGTTTTAAGTCTTCTTTTAAAAATATCTAGTGAGCTGGCTTCCCTGGACGATCGCTACTGAGCTCATAATGGTACACAAGAGAACAATCATTGATTTGAATTTGCAATCGAATTCATAGAATCTAACCACCAACCACGTTCTCAGGCGCCAACATCAATTCAGATTCCTCACAGGTGTGGAAAACCTCTCAGGGCCAATTCCTATCTTAACCCTCAATCTTAACCCTCAAGCTCAACCCTTAATCTTAACTGTCCCTCAAAACCAAGTGTTGAGGGTTATTTTGTCACTTAGAAATGGGACACCCCTTAAATGCAGATACGTCTTCAGACTGTAGGGGGCAGAATAACGCGAAAGCTGCGTCCAGTCTGTCAACTCCAAAAAAGAAGAAGAAGAACACATTTACGTCACAATTATTTATTACGATATGTTTGTCAGTCAAGTTATTAGGTTGTCAGTTAGTTATAAGATGATACTCATACAAATACCACAACCACGGACATATTCAGCTGACAGTTACCACACACCACGACTTATTGAAGGGTTAACGATAGCAAATGATCGCTTGTCCGAACCGGCCGGCTATTGACAAAAGATCATAAAATAAAAATAAAATGTTACGCAACAATGACGTCAGTAATCCATAATATGGGCCTAAACTAAGATAATACAATGGTTTTCATCATTTTTATATCTCTATTAACAAAGAAAATACTTAATTTGTAGCATACTCGTTTCGCTGCTTTTGGCGCCATCTTTGTTTTGTCAAAACACGCAATGCATTCTGGGTAGCCCTTGCTCCCAAGGGTGGTCTCGGAAAATCTCAATATTGAGAGCGATACAGCCCTTAAACTTTTCTGAGAATCGGGACAGCACTTGCACTAGAGGGAGTGCGCATTTTTGAGATTGAGGGTTAAGCAAGGAATTGGAATTCACCCTAAGTCTCTTCCTCGGATGTTTTCCGTGTTTTTAAACATGAAGAATCGTCTCACAGAATGATTCCACTCAGCCTCAGATTATCTACAAGACGTCACAAGTTTACGAAAAGCTAGAAAGAGGCGAGTTAGAACTGGGTGACTATTTTTAGCCACTGTTGCATATACAACATGTTCCTCCAGACACTGAGATGCTCCGGGAGTCGTTCTCTGTGTTTACACTGACTCTTGTGGAAACCTCGTGCTTTTAAACTTTTTAACAGCCTCGTGAAACCTCACTAAAGAGAGATTGCGCCGCAGGCCGAGTCTGGATTAAGAGTTCAATAACTTAAAAATCAAATTAGACATTTTGGTGAATTAACAACTGTATTTACTGATAAAATTAATCTTTTATCAGCCTTGCAGTCGTGTGAATATTTGTATTTACTTTTTATTGGTGGTCTCTTAATTCAGTATCATATGTTAATTATAATACTGTACATGTATGTCTTTTTGCAGGGTTTTAAGTTTGTCTGTCCACTATTGTAGTGATTCCACTGCAAAAACAAACGCTTTGTTAGTAGTAGCCCGAGGAACGTCCTGTAGACACAACCTGTCCGCTTCCTCCTGCCTCCACTTTTATGTCCACATAAACCAAAGTATCTTTCGCATTTGTCTTTCTCTTGCTTCCTGTTACATCAGCTACACGTGATGCGTCTCCTAGGACGCTCCTGTCCTGTCCTGTCCTGTCCTGTCCTGTCCTGTCCTGTCCTGTCCTGTCCTGTCCTGTCCTGTCCTGTCCTGTCCTGTCCTGTCCTGTCCTGTCCTGTCCTGTCCTGTCCTCGCTGTCTCTTCTCCTGGAGTCATGTTTAAACAAAGTAACATTCATACACGACTGGGTTTCCATGGCCACGAGGCCTTCAGGATTATCTAAGCCGTAGCCCACCATGGTGTGATGGGTAGGAAGAAGCCCACAGGCGAGCACAGATGCTCTCATCGTGCGTCTGTAGTGTGAATGTGCTGATAGCAGTTCAGGCTAACACTTTGAGTATGTAAAACAGAGAAGAAGAAGAAGGATGGGGGTTGGGCTTCACTCGGCAGAATCTCTTTAGGCCTAACTTTAAATATAGATCTTTGCTCCGTCTGATTTTTTTTTTTTTTTACTGTTAGTTCTCGGTCTGTGCCTCTGTGGCACGGGACTCCCTTAAATGCTGTTAGGAGGTAAAGAAGCTTGAAGACAGACCGTTTACATAAAGATTAATGCAGATGAAGATGTTTCTTCTGTGGATGATAACGACTTGTATATCCGGCCTTGAGGGCAGATCAGCAGCAGCAGCAGCAGCAGCAGCAGCAGCAGCAGCAACTTCGTCTGCTGGCACAGTGTGAATGTTTCTGGATCTCATCATCACTCCTGCCTCCAGCTTGTTTGGAAGGATGCAGCCCTTCAGCTCCAGCTACACGCGTGCGTCCCCATGGAGTCAGCAAACATGTCTCAAACACTAAACTGAGGCATATGTTCCTTTTAGTACAATACATATATATATAGATACAGTATATTCACTTTTTTCTTTTTTCGCTGTGATATTCAGGAGGTCTGTTACTAGGCAAAATCACTAGATTGGGTAAAAGCAGTGCTGCAAATAGCGATTATTTTCATCATTGATTTATCTGTTGATTACTTCTTTCTCGATTCATGGAGTGTTGGTTTCCCAGACCTCGACATGATGACGTCTTGTATTGTCCATAAATTTAAATGAATCACTTTTAATGATTTCTTTCTATTATAAGGAGCAAAGAAACCAGAAATTATTCATGTTTAAGAAGCTGAAAAAAATCTATCAGGAAGCTTGTTTCAAATGTAAAAAACAAACAAAAAACCCCCACTAAAACTGATTCATCGATTATTAAAGCAGTTGACGATTAATTTAGCAACCGATTAAAGTATAAAACGTAAAATCTTACCAAAATACCTAAATATCACGTAAATGTTCAGGCTTAAAGTATCATGAGACCAGGACATGAGTGAGGAGTGCAGTGATCATGTGAGCTATGTGACCTTAGTACATACGGTATACGTATGGTTTTCATGACAGTAAATGATAATGAGAATGATGATGACGATGATGGAAGTGCATTGACCTATGGTTTATTAATTATATTTTTATTTTATAATGAATTATTTATAACATTAGCTAAATGCATGAATGTGTTTAATTATTGTTGTCTATTAAAGCCGATTAAAAAGAGTTTCCTTCAGTAAAATAGACTGTGCTGGTAGCTACTGTGCTGAAAAACACATAAGCCTCGTGGAACTTACTCCTCGTACAGAAAAAATACATTTTAATTTCCTCCTCAAAAAGAAACTACAATAATTAAAACCAAAGATGTGCATCTTGGTTTCATTAGATCATCAACAAAAACGCCACACATCATGACAGGCAACACTCAGACAGCACTCTGTGCCTCTGCTGACCATCTGGTCCAGTCTACGGCGTCATTTATGACACTTTTTTGGCCAGCTTTTCTTAAAATCATTATAATACATTCACGAAGCAAGATTGACCTTGAATTTTGAACTCTGAAGACCAATCTCTAATGACTTCATCCTCCAGTCAAAGTGAACATTTGTGCCAAATTTAAAAGGATTCCTTCAAGATGTTCTTCAGATATTGCGTTGCACAAAAAACAAACCAAAAATGTAAAAAATACAAAAAAAAAACTTATTGTGACAAGGAATATTTAAGTAGTTCAATATTCTAACTGCTTATATTTAGGTGAGTTTGGTTGTTGACGTGATTATTCTGCCTCTGTTTGGGCTGTTTGAAGAACTCAGAGAGAGCGAGTCGTGTGGCGCTGATGGGCTCGATCGGCATTGTGTGAACTCACACCGCATTTTAAAGCGCCCATAGACTGGAAGTTCCAATTAACGCTGTTTTTTGATATGTATCTACACCATTACCTCGTTTATGAAGCCTTAAGGCCACATTATACTTCTCCGACTGCGTAATGCGTTATCCGTCTGCGTCACCACGGAGACGCCTCGAGCATTTATACTTCTGCGTCGTGGTGACGGACACTCGCTGCAATTTCCCGCCCGATCAGTAGGGGTCGCTGCGCAAGGTTGTTGTGCTTCTGGCTACAGTGAGCAATGGCGTCCGAGAAAGAAAGAGAGAGAAAGACTGTTGTTGTTGAAAAAGTGGCCGTTTCTCACTTTTCTGTGTCACGGAACGCAGTTTTAAGATAATTTGAGGCGAGAAATTGGCCATTTAGAGTCTAAACATGTGCTGTGTGTGTTAAGATATGACGTATTTATAGTTCGGCAGCGGCGTTATCGGCGGGGATCAGCTCCGCCTCTGTCAGGACGCCCGGAGCGCACTGAGAGCCGGCACAGAGCAGCTTAGCTCGGCCTGTCCTGAGGACCAATCGCTGCTCTTGCCGTCTCCGTAGTCCCTTGACGGAGTGACGGACACTTAAAAAATATTTCGTGCACCCGGAGACGACGCAGAGGCTCTTCGACAGGTTCTGCGTCGACGCAGAGGACTCTGCGTAGCTACGCAGAGCACTTTACGCAGGAGTATAAATTGGGCTTTAAAGTGACTGTGGTGGGGAGTCATGAGAAAGCCATTTTTAAACGGTGTTAAAACAATGTTTTGATAATGAGTAGCAGTGCATCCACCGTTCCAGAGGGGGGAGCTGCGCTTCTGAGAGCTGACATGCTAATTCCGTCAGAAGTATTGGCCAGTCACAAGACAGTTAGGAAGGCTCTACGCTGGCTGGCCAATCACAACCGAGTCTGTCTTCTGGGGGTGAGATTTCAGTCTGAAACAGTGCGGCTGAGGAGAGCTTCAGTGAGGAGAGATTTCTATCGGCTCGTTTTGTCGCAATTAGGAGGTTTTTGACCATAAAAACAAGTTAATGTGTGTGAGTAGACCTCCATAACTCACATATAATGTGCCACAGGAGCACTCTATGTGAGCTTTAAAGCAAGGTTAATACATCTAATGTGGATAAACAGCAGCAGGATGGGGCTCTTTTCTTAAGCATCAGCTGCCTCTGACCGGCTGAAAACTAACAGACAAATCAGTTATCAGTGAGATAAAACTGTTGTGTATTACACACATACATGGACTCTATAATCTATGACACTGAGATGATTTTTCCGTCTTTGTTCTGCTGTTTACTTGATCTCCTCTTATAACAGATGCCATACATAGTCTGAAACAAAAGAGGCTTTAGCTTCATGTAAATGTAAGCGTGTGTGGCACCGTGTGTGGCACTGTGTGTGTGTGTGTGTGTGTGTGTGTGTGTGTGTGTGTGTGTGTGTCCTAATGTGATGAAGGAGGCTTCATTAGGTCGCTGTATATACACTGTGTGCCTGAGGCAGCCCTGAGGGCTTTTCCCTCCAGCATCAGCAGCAGCAGGTTTATAGAGAACATACTCTCAGCTCAGACATTCAGGCAAACCCTTATTCAGATGAATCTTTGTCTATAGCAATATTTACAGTATTTATCTGGATTCAAATAGTTAAATACTGAACGGTAAAATGCAGGGCTCCTGTGCTGTCCCTCTGCTTATTTAAACGTGTTCCTTTATATTATTTTCTCCCTCCCCTCGTCTTTGTTTGGCTTGTTTTCTCGTCGGTGAACAGACTGTATTGACGACAGCGTTCTGCGTTTTCAGTTTGAGCGAAATCCAATTTCTTGCACAACTAGACCTGTCAGGTGACATGACAAGCGCGATCGGATGATTAAAAGTTGCACTGGTGAAGGAGTGTGACCGTAGGCGAGAACATATTGCTGCTTTGTGTTTTTTGTTCTGTAGTCATTCAGCATGTTTCCCCCTCTCTCCGCTCCTCCAGCACTCCCAGGCCTTTTCACTCCTTTCTTTCCCTCCCAATTTTCGACATCCTTTAGGGGCTTTGTAGGAAATTTGATTGCTCAGTTCCGTTTACATTCACTCACCATCTGCGGAATTTGGCTGCAAGTGTGAGTCAGTTCTTCACGCTGGCAGCTTTGCATCGACTGCTCTCCTTATCGTTTAGCGCTTTGAAATAGAAGCGCTAAACCAAAAAAAAACGCCAGGGCAAAGACGACATAAAGCATGAACGCGTCGCTGCCTGTCGTGGACTGAAACCAGGGGGAGTGAGCAATGGACGTTTTAACGGCAGTAAGGAAAAGACGGCTGTTACCTGTGACATAAATGGCGAAGGTTTTATTTAGGCGTCTCCCCGTAAACTGTGATAGAGACAGTGAGTACAATATGGTCCAAACAGAATCAGACATCACTCATTTCTTTCTTCAACCCCAGTACAAAGGGATCTGTTGACAGGAAACGATACCACAGCATCACATTTATGACACGGAGAAGAAAACCTAATGCCACGTCAACCTAAAGGGGATGGCTGACATGTCACAAGAATGTGAATGGTTAGGATTAAATAAACGTCTTAGTTTTGGTTTAATACAGAGAAAATCTTCCGTGACAGCACGTTTGGTTTACTGAATCTTAAAGCTTGGGTAGGAAGGCTCTCGAGGAAAGTAGTTCATTGGCGGAGTTTCATTTCCAAGTGGTTAAACATTCATGTTTTGGAAATGAGGCTCGGAACAGATGACCTGAGGTAACCTTTCCAGGTTTGACGTGTGTTTTATTGTTTTGTTATTATTAGTGTCTAACTCTCTTTAGCCAATAAGGAGAATCTAAATTGTCCTTTTGTTTTTAGGTTACTTTGCAGCATAGAATTGTGTGTGCAAAGCTGTTTAGAGGAACTCCCGCTCTCACTGAACTGAGCTGTGATTGGTCTACAACCCAGTCCAAAAAGATTCATACTGTCTTAATATAAAAAATGAATAAAAAAATGATAAGTAGAACAGGTGACCGAGGAAGTGGTCGAAACATGTCAAGGTCATGAAAGAAACAAATCATATATTTAGTGCTGGGCACGTTGACGGTGTCAACGCTAACCCATGACACGTTTCCATGACGACTGACTGGAAATAAAATGCGTGTGACGTCATGTTTACGTGCCGCGGCACCGGAGTCCAGGCACCGTTTACCAGTTAGCGCAGTTAGCTCCTTTAGCGCCAGCGCTACAAATAACCAGCGTACCTGTGCACTGCGTATGTGTGCCTCTGTTTTTTAAAGTTTAGTGTTAATTTAGAGACTTATTTTAACGTAAATGTCGTCACGGGTGTCTTTTCCGGTCATTCGTTAACATTGACGCAGTTAACGCCGTTAACCACGTTAACGTGCCCAGCACTACATTTTTGCTGTTTGCCTGAATGAAATTTAAGTTCCGTTTCTACAACCTGTTCTCTACCTGAGAGCGGTGTATCCCCGCTGCTCTGTCACATCCTCTGGTGTCTCCTCACTCTTGTAAACCCAGATTACCTCATGCGTCTGTAAGGCAATGTTGACGGACGTGACAGAGCAGTGGTTTGAAAGTCCAGAGAGGGTTAAGAAGTACGATCCTCTCTCTCAGATCACGTTATTTACAAACGCTGAAAGGTTTTTACAGCACAATGATCACTAACAATGTAAATATGCATTGCTTACTGCAGCCTTAAGCGTTTGTAACCTAGACTTAATCACTCAGCATGCAAAACCAGGTTTCCAGGATTAGAGTTCTGACATTTTTATCTTTAGGAATATTGTTGATGAACAAGTACACAAAGGACCTTGAGATAATTTATGTTGTGATATGGTGCGATACAAACAAAAGTAGATTTGCCTGAACATAATCTATAGGTATACACTGACAAATGTCCTATCACAACAGGATTACACATCAATATTCACACAATGTAAAGATCGAGTTTAACAGGACATACACTGAATAATGTTTACTTAATTATGAAATATATAATCAGTTAAACCAGTGAGTTTATTGAGTTAAAGGCTCTGTGTATTGGCAACATTTCTCCAGATGGACGCACTTTGGAAATTAGGATTATTATCATAAAGTACAGATTAATACTGCTTGTCAAAGTCGATACTAGTGTGGAATAGTATAATTAAATTTCACTTCACAGCATTTTCCAGTGTGATTCCGGTGTTACAAATGGAACCTAAGGAGACATAAAAATAGAGCGACTGCCACCCACTGTTACCAGTTTATCTCTTCACCCTCATCCATTAAGATGTCATCTGCTGCGACAAGCATGTCGAGAGATAGTCGTTCTCTTCACTGAATTTAGCCTGAACTCTGTTTCACAGTTTCGTCGTTTGATCAACCTTGGCCTCTTCTCGCAGCCAGGATCATCCCGGCTCTGGTTTCTGCTTTAACACAAGCACACTGACGGCAGAGTGATGGTGTCCATGGTGCTGTCAGATGATGGCTGAAGGATGCTTTACATAGACTGACTTATCACACAGATATTCAAGTATAATAGCCATAGAAATCCTTGTCCCTCGCCATTCATGTCACTGACATGGACAGGAATAAATATGAATGATATTCTCTGGATTTGTCAGAAGAAACAGGGCCAGGGTTAATGTTAATGTATGGAATATATTCCATATGCTTTTGTGATTGGATATCCCACAAAGGGAAGGATTCTAGCTCAGTCTTGTGGGTTCAGATCCCAGGACAGAGAAAGGGTCGAGGTTCCCTGAAGCAAAGCTACCCAACTCTACTGATCCCCAAGTGCAGATTGTGTATTCCACATTATCAAGTACTTTCATTTTAATTACTTCTTCTTATATCTACGTAGACCTACTGTAACTATTACAACAGTGTGACAGCCAAGTTAATCTGACATCTGGACAGTCTTGTACTTTAAAGGGATACTTGAGTAAAAGTACAAGTA
Source organism: Microchirus variegatus (assembly GCF_963457635.1). Taxonomy (NCBI): domain Eukaryota; kingdom Metazoa; phylum Chordata; class Actinopteri; order Pleuronectiformes; family Soleidae; genus Microchirus; species Microchirus variegatus. Next base: position 20,107,860 of record NC_139811.1, on the reverse strand, counting down.
TCTTACCAGAAAAAGTTGAAGTCACTTTTTAGGATATTACTTAAGGATTATTATTTTTTAAGTACATGACATTTACTGTACTTAAGTATCAAAAGTAATTTTCTGATATAAAAAGTTCATAGTTTTAGAAGTAAAACCCCATGTTACACTGTGTGAGTGGCAAAACGATAGTGCAAAGCACAAAGTTCAAGTTGCTATAAATATAAATAACAAGTACAAGTACAATTGTACAATGAATGTTGTACTTAAGTAGCCTATAGTAACAACTATAGCAACACTGCATCTGGATATAAAACACCTTTACTTTATTGTCTTGTTTTCCCTATCAGACATTTGTGTGACATTTTGTGTTAAACAGCATGTTAATTTCTACCCTGGGTGAACCCAGCTGAGTCTGGCAGCGATTTGATTCTGCTCTGCACACACACACATCTGGCAAAAACACAATTTTGGCCAACTTTAGAATCTCCTAAAAATGGGTACCACTGAGAAACTGTTACCCCCCCCGGCACACTAGAGGTGCTTAAAGGATCCAACATGGCAGCCACTGAAGAGCAGCTGTTTCAATTTGATTCATCTGAATCGTTGGTGTCATTAGCTGTAGGTCTATACAGTCGTGTACAGAGACATTTTTATCTATGTCCGTTGGTCACGCCTCTTAGAAGTGAGAGGTGATTACACCCTTTTCCAAGTCAAATCTATTTTATTTATATAGACCTTTACAGTCTGTACATCAACTGACAGCCTCTGTCCTTCACATAGAGTGAGAAAAACAGGGGAATAGTGGGAGAAACCTCAGGAAGAGCCACAGAGGAGACTCATACTCCATCTCAAATTAGAGCCAGGCTACTTCATTTAACAGCCAAATTTGTGTTTTTTTCGTGTGACCACAGTGACCTCATTAACCTCCAATCAGTTCATCCGTTGTACTAAATTTGCTAGATAGACTACCCAAAGATGTAGCGCCTCTGGCGTTGGCTGACGCCGGTGAGCAGAGGCATGGGAATTGCAAGTGACAGAGAGAGGGAGGGAGTTACAGGGAGGACGGTGAGGGAGTTTAAGGGAAGACGTCTGACTCTGAAGACCAGAGACGCCACAGGTGGACAGAAAAACGACGGCGTTAACTTCATTATTCGTGTCATTGGGGAGACTCGTTTGCAGATGATCAAGGATTCATGTCAACAGCTTAAGTCACATTAAAGCTTAATTAGAACACGGAGTCGCTCTGCGCTTTCTGTGTGTGTGCGAGTGTGTGTTGAGCCATGAAGGAAGAGACATGCCTCCTGTCTTTTTTTTTTTTGTCCTCCACACAAGCTCAGCCGAGATCATCTGCTCTGCGTTCAGTCACTGCGATGGCAACGGTGTCTCTGCTTATCTGTCGTAAACAAGTTCGACTGCGATTGGCAGTGGCATTTGGCCTCCGTGTGCGTGTAGATGCTGCCAGTTGACCGTAAAGCCCAGATCCTTAAGTTTACTGTCGTTTCTTCTAAGATTTAAACAGCCCACCGCCTCAGGGTGAAAGCCACATTTCATTATACAATGCTAATTAATTTCCACAGGAAGTCATGTGTGCCGCTAACTGATTGACTCTTTGTCACTCCCTGCATAGATGTCCACAACTCATGATGCTCTAAGTGCCAATTTCACGCTAGCTACAGGGGTTGAAGTTAAGCCATTAACTTTTTTTCTGTAGTGAAATGTCAGACGACTTTAATGGGACAGCTGCTAACCAGTCTATCATTAGTGTTGTTGTCCCGGGGGATCTGTTTGTGATTTAAATTCTCTTAGTGCCTCTCCTTAAAGGCCCAGTGTGCAAAGGTGGAAAGTAATGGATTATGTACTTTTAAAGTCAAGCACTGCACTTAGCTTCGTTTTTAAATCACATCCACTACTGAGTAAAAAAATGATGGCCTGAAAAAGATTTAAAAATAAAAATTTGCATGCTGGAATTGGCAGTAATTAAGGTAATCTGTAAAGGTTTACAAACCTCACATTAATTAAACATATAATGTGAGATTTTTGACCCCCTTTCCTTTTTGCACAACACAAGAAAGAACCCCAACCTTGTTAAAAAAGTAACAACGTAACTCTTACTCTGAGTACATTTTTAGACCAGTACGTTAAATTCTACTTAAAGGTGCATTATGTAATAAATCTATAGCAACTGGCCATAAAATCCTCCTAATATGTCACAGAGACTCAGGAATAATGTTCATATAACAAACTGAACTCACCAACAACAACAGTACAGACAAAATATTTGCATTAAAAAAAATATTTTGCAGTCTGCAAATCATGATTATGTTTTGAAATCATGTTTTGGCATGTGGCGCCACCTACCACCGTCTACCAAACATTGCAGTCAGTAGATTCTCAGCTGCCGAGCAACCACGGGTTGCCAGTTAGGTCAGAAAACGAAACCTAAAAGACCTCTGTATTTTGAATTTGAATGTAGTAACCATTTTTGGCCACATTCTTACATATGGCACCTTTAAGTAAAATCTTATCAAAATAGTGGTACTTTTACTTGAGTAGAATATTTCATTTACTCGTTCCACCTTTGCCAGTGTGTGACATCAGTCACATCCAGACGGAAACGAAATGTAAACAATCTTTTTCTTTGCCGTTTTCAAAAAGTTCCGCGCTAAGACGACATCGGTTCAGAAAATATCTCTGGCCACATGGAACCCCCTGAAACGACTCAAAATGATTGTAGTGCCAGTACTGTAAGTTATGCTGTAACGTTACACCAAAAACAGAGAAGAAGACGTTGTAAACATTAGATATAAAAACAGAAACGGAGACAGAACGAACCGAGCCAGAGGAAAGAAAGGGAATTAATGTCAGTTTGTTTAACAAAAAAAAGTATGCATATTCACTCAAACCCATTTCCGTGTGGACGGCTCTGAATGTACCCATGAGCACTGAATAAATGTAAAACACAGAAAACCATCAAAATAATGAAAAGCATATGAATGTCAATGAAGTGCAGTGGGACTGACTTGAAAGGTCATGTGTGTAAGGATTAGTGACATATAATGGTGAGATTTTGAGGCGGTCACAAACGGACGACTCCTCCACTCACCCCTTCACTTTTCTCAAGGTCCAGGCTTCTTCATTTGTGTAATGAATGGCTTCTAAATGTGAAAGATATACTCTGGCTGGTTTGTCCATTTGAGCTGCTATTGATGATGAACTGTGTAAAGCAAGGACCTTGTCGAGAGCAGGGTTTCTCAGTCCTGGTCCTGGGGACCCACAGATTCAAATGAATGGGGTTGTTATCAGACTGTTTGTGGAGCTTGATATACTGGCTGACCATTTGAATCAGGTGTGATGAAGCAGGGAATCATCTAAAACATGCAGGGTTATGGTTAGGGTCATGTTATAGGCCAAAACAAACCAAAGATGTTTTTTTATTTTAAAGCGATTACACACTAATACAGACCTACTAATGGGAAGTATGTTCAGTGTCTGCCAATAAACCCTGCTAAATGTCACACACTGGACCTTTAAGTCTGCTTGGCATTGGTATGAGCGCTGACAGACTCGCCTCCTGACAAAGCAGACGGGGGATGAGCCAAGTTGGCAGATCTCAGGTCTGTTTTGGCACGAGGCAACGAGCTTCGCAGTGAAGACGAGGCCTCTGTGCAGGAGCGGCCTGATGCTCTCACGGCCCTTCACTCGTCCCGTTCCCTCTGTCCCGCTCTACCTCGCTTAACCCATTTGTCTTTTTCGCCATGCATCCCAAACGTCTCTCCTCTAAGGTCAATCCAGCAGAGCTCAGAGAGCCATTATTCATGGTTACTCATAAATCTCCGCTCTAATCAGCTCCTGTACACATCGGCTTTCAGGGAACTACCCCCCTGAGAGCAAGAAAGCCATCTCATCAATAAGTGAGGAACTTGTGCAATTTTCTGTGTGTGTGTGCAGTCATTGACCCCTGTGCTGAGGTCTGTAAATCTCTTTTGCTCTATGTGTGGGTTCCTCGGCCTGTTCATTTGCCTGTTAGCAGCTGGAATAACATTGTGTGGTCACTGGGCTTCATCGACACAAACACTCAACGTAAAAACTCTATTTCTCAGTGCCAGCTTTGTCCACCACAGATGTCGTCCATCACTTCTTTTAACAACTAATTCAAGTCCGACAGTTTATGCGTTTTACCTGAAAGGGAGAGTTTGGGTTTTATGAATTATGTGTCAACACCAACTTTGCTGAGCACTTACACTTAAGTTTATATGATAAATGGCTGCCGACAAGGACGGAAGAGAAAAAACTAATTTTATCCACTTATTAAAAGGTTCACCAAATAATATCTTCATTTATAATATCTCAAGAATATGTTTGCTGCTCGACTGAAGTCGCTCCACTACAGAAAACATTGATTTCACGTCACGGCACATGGGAGTTACTGATTCACTGCTGCCTCCATCAGTAAGTTCAAATGTGTTATTCCATGACTTTGGTGGTTTAGAATCTTTAGTTTGGAATTACATAAGTGATGCAATCTTACCAAAGGAGGCAGCAGTTGACCGGCAGCACCTGTGGCACTAACAGATAAAATTGTAAATTTTTTTCTCTGCACTTTGGTCAACAACTTGTGCTGAATTGTTTGTAAAGAAGGTGGAATTATCTTGGCCTCCCCATGGATGTCACCAGAGGCGATTCTAGAGTCTGTAGGGGTCCTAAGCAAAAGTTCCCAGGGGGCCTTTCCAACCAGTGATCATCACCATTATGTTATAAATAATCTGACACCAACATACCATTATAATACAATAGAAATATATAGAACAATAAAATACTGTAAATAACTGAAAAAAACATTACATATGCATTACACTGTAAATAATCCTCTTCATTTTCCAACTTGCAGAACAATAACTTCACACAGGTAAACGTGAGGTGGGGCCCCTTTAGGGAGGTTTCCTACTGAGACGTCATTGCAAATCGCCCATTGTTTTTTAAGGGGGACGAGGATGTGCCTGGTCACTGCACATTTCAGTAAAAACAGCCCTCAGGCTCCGAGTGTCGGGGGCCCCCTATCGGCTCGGGGCTCCAAGCAGTTGCCTGCCTTGCCTGTTCACAAGCTGCGCCCCTGGATGTCGCTACAGCGACACACAATAATACATTTATTATATAATATATAAATGTAAGAACATCATATTCTTCTGAGAGCTACAATTAAATTACACAGCATCATAAATAAACACCACATAGACATTGTTATTACTTATTTTACTGTGCGGAACTAAAGGCCTTGTTAGCACTGTCATAGAGTAGAATGTTTATTGTCTTGGTGCTGGGGATCAGTAGAGTGAACTTTGTTGGCAGAAATCGAGATAGTAGCTTAAAAACAATCATTTAAAAACATGAAATCACTAAAATGCGATGTAGAAATAAGAATAAATAAGAATAAATGAGAGGGAAGTCCATGATATAATATGAAAAGATGCTAGAGCTTCAGTTTGTGCAGGCAGTCAACTGTTTGTCCGTGCTCGGATGATTCAGTCTGCCTGAGGGGAGAGTGGAGAACTATGAATGTCCAGGGTATTTTGGCTTGAGCATCATTTGAAGGAAACTGGAGAACTCTTGGAGGTCACTCTTGTAGTCATTGTGATGCTGCAATGATGCAAAATTATTATCTCAATATATGGTTTCAATAGGGACAGCGATGCACAAGGAGGGAGAGCTGAGGTTGACAGAGAAGAACTTCATACAGTATATACCCGTGCATGCGCTGACTCTTCTCGCATTGTTTTTAAAATATATAACGTGAAACAGCCAGAGGTGAAAGTTATACTCGACAACCTCTCCTGTGTTTGCTTCTCAGTGGCTGCCATGGACACTGAAAACAGAGCAGTGCACATAAACACCGGAGCAAATCTCCACCCTCCTGCCTGTGCTATACAGGACAAGATGAAAGTAGCACTTGTGCTATGTGTATACACTTTCAGGGGGCATTTGGAGTTGATACCAAGGGTTTTTTTTTGTTCCCCTGCTTCACATTTCACACTGCAGACTCTTTCAAACGTTGCTACTGCATCACAGAACGAAATAAATAAAAGAGGAAACTAGAAGAGAAGTGAAGAACTGAACCTCCTGAGGTCCACACAGTTGGTGCAGGGGTCAGCACTATTGCCTTTGCAGGCAGCAAGAATGTATATATATTTGTATATATAAAGCTTTGATAAGTAACTTATCATCCTTGAATGAGGTGTATGCTGTTAGCTCTATCTATCCTATGTACATATGAGTATAGAACGTGTTCTTTTAATCTGTAAATACTTCTTCAGAAACAATCATTTCCAGAGACTTTTGGAGGCGTCGGGCAAAAGGAAACCCAGTGGCCCTCACATCAAAATCCAACAATGTAAGAGGCTGTGTTAGCCTGCAGTTACTGTAGTTTTATTGTATGATTGTTTTTGTTTGCTTGCTTGTGTATTTATTGCAACAAAGGGTCAGATTGAATTAATTCTTTCTGCTCCCTTTCCTTCGGAGTATGGACATTTTTATTTAAATTGTTCTTTCCTTTTATCAGTGAATACACTAAACTTAAACATAAATAAATAAATACACTAAACTCAAACAAAGGATTCTTGTTCTTAAGGTTTCATTGCAGTCGTCTGTGGTACATGTCTGATCATAAAATGTTAAAATAAAGGATGTATTCATATTATTCTTGCTGTGGACAAATATTATCAGCCTGATTGATTAGTCATTATTAACTATTAATGGCTAGCAACCAAGAATGTCCTTTTTGTTCAAGCGAACACGTTCAACAGTCACTTTATTTCCTGCTTCACAGAAAAATACATTTGAGCTTTTGTCAATCTGAAGATTTCGCTTCAGGCGACAGAGGGGGAAAAAAAGAGAACATTTTTATTGATCTAACGGTCGATGGACAAACATATTGGACAGCTGTGGAGCTGAGGATTATAGCTGCAGCCCTGAAACCTGAAATCATGCTCAAGGAACAGCTGTTTTGGTTATGGTTGGGGTTTGCAAAGACGATATCTTGCCCACAGGCGTCGTGCTGTGTGTGTGTGAACTCATTCACAGTCAGTGGCATGCTGTGTATGTCATGTGCAAAGAGCCCGTGTGCGTCCTCATGGTGTTTGATTGATGTAGATGACGAGGAGGAAGTCTAGGTATTGGAGGGGGATGGGGACGGAGAACAGCAGCGTGAACAGAAGCAGGGAGGTCAGTGGAACACTGTGTGTGTGTGTGTGTGTGTGTGTGTACAGTGAGCTCCCAGAAGAAGGAAGGTGGGGGATGGTGAGGATCTGGGGACACTGTTGAGCTGAGTCCTTTCAGATATTATAACACGTCCACACTGTGCACCACGACGTGGGAGCAGCTCCGTTTCTTTTCCTGCCCTCAGTGTCAGACTGTGAACGTCGTTGCATGAGAGCTTTGTCTCGGCTCAGAGCTCAGTGCCATGAGCTGAATCAGGGCGCTCCATTCATGCACTCTCTGTCATTCTGTCTCATTAGACTGTGGGCGCCATGTGTGTGTCGGGCTTATTACGTGTGCGTTTGTTTTCTGTATCGTGTGAGAGTTGATTGCTTTGCTCGCAGGGTTTTGTTCAAAAGCATATGTGTGCATCCGGCGTGGGTCAGCATCTGTATCCGTGGTGTACGTACAGTATGTATTTATTTATTTATTTATTTATCATGTGGTGTAGACAAATGTAGTGGCCACGCATGAAGACATTTGTTTATGACGAGCCTACAATCTAAATGTCAAGAATATGGTTGAAATGTCACGTCAAGATTAATCTCGAAATTTGGAGTTTAATCTCAAAATTTGGATAATTAAATTGGAATATCATGTTGAGAATTAATTTGAGATTTAAGTCGACGTGTTCAGATTAAACTCAATATTTTGAGAATTAAGTTTGAATATCATGTTGAGATTAAAGTCGACATATTGCGATTAAACTGACAACTGATTATGAGATGGATTAAGTTGACTTCATGAGATTAAACTTGATATTTGGAGAATAAAGTTAGAATATCATCATGTCAAGATTATTGAAATTTTGAGATAAAACTTGAAATTTTGAGAATTAAGTTGGACTACCATGCCAAGATTAAACTCCAAATTTTGCAAATGAATGGAATATCAAGATAATATGACGATTTGAATTGGGATTTCAGTCAATGTGTTGAGATTAAACTTGGAATTTGGAGAATGGAGTTGGATTAAGTTGACATTTTGTGATTAAACATGATATTTCAGGAATACATTTGGAATATCATGTTGAGATTTAAGTTGAAATGTCAAAATTAAAGTTAACATGTCGAGGTTAAAGTCAAACTTTATTCTCTGAGTTTCTTAATCTTAATCTTAATCTTTAATCTCGGAGTTTAATCTTGTCATGTTCTTCATGTTGGCCCATACAATAATGTTTAATGATACTTATATACGATTTGAAACAACACAATTAGCGAATCACAATAACAATTCAATTTAGACTTTCTATTTTTGATTCTTTTACGTTCTATGCCAATTTAAAAAAAAAGAAAAAAAAAAAAGCTAAATACAAAGTTCTGATCTTCAGCATGTCATTCTCGCATTAGAATGTAACATTCTCTCCACCTTGTTTGAAATCTAAAACACAGTACATTCTGTTCTAAAGCTGGAAATGGAAAAAGGAAAAACATGCAATTACAGATCATATCAGATTTGAGTTTTTTTTCTTTTTCCTGATATCTGATCCATATCAGACTGTTACATCGCATCAGCTCTTTCCAAAATTCAGTCAAAAATCTCCTGCCCACAGGCGAGATGTGGAGTCATCTCATGCCTTCGTGACTACATTACTTTTAGAATCGCCCTCGTCCAACGACGTCTGTGCTTATTTTAGGGCCAACTATGAATCCTTGACCCAGAATTTTTTCTACTTTTCTTTTTTTTTTTTTTGCTGCTTTACACGTCACACAATTGTTGAACAGCAACAACATGCATGGGGACACGAGTGTGTGTTTGAAATGCAGCCTCAGCGCTTCTCTCTGAGTCACCTCTCACCACCACTCGGCTCTTTGTGTCCGTCAGTCTTTTAGACGGCAGAATGGCCCCGACAGTGAGGACTGAGGCTGAAAGCTGCAGCTGCTGCACACACACACACACACACACACACACGCACGCACACACACACACACACACACGCGCACACACACACGCACAGATGGAGGGAGCTGCTCCTCCCTGTTTTTCCTAATAATTTGTTTTGCATTAATAGCCAGACTGATGCCATTTAAATCTTTCACTTCACTTCACTCGGTGCTAATGCAGCTGCATAAGTGGGTTACCAAAGTCATTTTAAAGATGACTCAACCTATTAGCTTAAAGTCACAACATGCCGTTTGCAGATTATAACTGTAATTTAGATTATTTCACAAGCTGCAGAAATGTCTTTGTGCACACATACACATACATAATTGATTTTTAATGGGTTCATATGGAGTATTGTAATACATAACAACAATAACAAATATTTATAATATAATATTTATAATAATTTTTTCTTTTTATATGGTTCATTAAAACTAAAGAAAAGTCTGAAGTTAGAAGTTTAAACGTGTGATAATCAGTGAAATGAGGTTAGTTTTAATCTCTTATTATATCACTATTCTGTGTCATTCAATGAAAAACACATTTTTTTAAACCCTTCATATGTGTTGCCGCATTTCTGCCTGTTATGGGAATTTACAGTTAAGATTAAATATTCCTTTTATGGAATAGAATACAATAGAAAACCTTTATTGCCATTGCCAAAGTTTCAGGTACGAAAATTGCAGATGTCTGGTTTAAGGTGTAGGGGAAAAAATAATAATATAAAAATGAATAAAGTAGTAAACATAAAATGAGTTTAGATTAAGCGTTTGCATAGCAATCATCAAACATCTTACTTTACTTATTTGTCATTGTCTCTCTGTGTACTACTCATACACAAGAAAAATTAGATATCATTTCAGTAAATAAATAGATGAAAAAAAGAATAAAAATAGAACAAGATCGAGTTATAATAAGTAAATTAAGTACAGGATCAGGATTTATGGGGAGAGGACACCATCTGTTCAAGAAACCAGGTTCAAGAAAAAACAGCACCTTAAAGAGACAAAAAATGACTTCGTTGCAACTTAAAATGTGGTGTTTTTTAATGTCACGCATTTGTGTTTTATGTCAAAACTCATACTTTCTGAACTACTACAACATTTTGTATTTTTCACACACCATAAATATGTATGAACCACTCACACCGTTTGAGTTTAACAACTGCCAAATGCTTTTTGCCCATTTATCAGGAGGATTTTTGTGCTGTGAGTCAAAACACACACGCACGCGCAGACACACACACACACACGCACACACATAAAATCGACCTTCCAATTCTCATTCCTCATTTCACAGCATAAACATAGGATTCTGCAGTCAGCTGTGATATTTATACATATTTTGGACATTATTCAAAGAGTCCTCTGTCCTCATCTGTCTCGCCGTCTCTCAGCTCCTGCTGCTGTAAATGAAGTCATTCCCTAATCCCACCCCCTCTGACGAAGACTCACCGGGGAGAAAGTGGCGTGAGATTTTGAGGATATTATTAGTTTGGTGAGAGGGAGTGGCACAAACACACAAATACACACGCGCACGCACACACACTGTATATCCAGGTGTGTGTGATATTCAGCAGCAGCAGCTGCCTCAGGGGCAGATCTGTCTGACAAGTGAACGCATGATGTAATAAATGACTGGCCACTTCCCTGGAGACTGTGAATAATATGAATAAGAATAACACACAAATATAGTATTTTTCACACGCACGCACGCACACACAAATTTCCTCTGCCCTCCAAACCTGTCATCCAAGGCAAAGATGCTACAAACACACTCACAAGTTGGGTTTCCATTACAAATAGAAGTGGGTACAACTATTAGTGAAAACACCTACATTTTGAAAAACCTCTCAAATATCACTCAAACATTTTTATGCTCTCATGAGGAGGTTGTTTTTCAGACGTGTCGAAGTGAAACGGAAACACTTTTTTTCCGCATTTACACGTCACCCCGGCGTCACAGAAGTCCCTTATTCGTGGCCCCTGCCATACATGAGGGTTTTGCCTTTGAATGATCACCCACTGCCTTTGTCTTCTGTTGCAAAGCTGAAAAGTGGAGTCTTACCCTATAGACTTTACAAAAACACCCTTCATTGGAAACACCTGCGAGAAGAATTGTACTTTGTCAAAAGTACAATTGCTGTAGCTAGAAAAAAAAAGACAACACCCGCACCAAAACCACCTCATTCCTGAAACTAATTCTGCTAATTATAACACATATTGCACATCTTTAATAGTATTTAATAGCATTTTTTTCATTATCTTATTTCTACATTGTTTCATGAAGTCAGAGGACAGAGAACAGGAACTCTCTGAGATCCAATGCTCAGCTCTGGCCTACATGCTGCGGATGTCCGAGGAGGTTCTGGATGAGTTGGACCTCACCATGTGTGATTATATGCTGCTGTAACACTGCAAATAAAGGATTATCTTATCTCTCTTGCACAGAGCTATTCTTCTTAAGACACTGCAATGATTTCCATTCATTTGGACAACCTGAACAAAGCCGTATCCATAACCTGAACCATAACCAGTTAATTTCAGTTAACAAGTTGCTCAGATATGAGGTTTTTGCCTCATTAGGACCAGGTTTTGGTCTCCATGAGGACGATTGGTCCTGACAAGGTCAGTGTTTATGCCAGAAAGAGTCCTAAAAGAGGCAACAAATACAAGTAAACACACACACATTGAATATGCTTCACATGTGACAACACAGCAACAAACATCTAATTTGGAGTTGTTCTCAGTCTGACTCACACACACGCACATACGCACACACACACACACACGCATGTGCACACATACAGACAGAGAGAGATAAACACATACCTCACACAGCCACCGTTTCCCTCAGAAAAACTTTATTTTACCATAAAGTGCCCGTTAGACAGTCATTTGGTTACCTGGACAGGTTTTTTTTTTTTTTTTTCATCTCTAATTCAAACATAAACTAGTATATTTATTAATTGTCAATACATTCACTCACACACAGATGTTCACATATGCACTTTTTTCCTCCTCCAGCTCCTTATCTCCTCATCCTTGTCTCCTTCCTTCCTCCTGTAATGAGTTGTTGCAGGTGAGCTGCAGCCTGAGCAGAGGGGAGACGTGTGCGGAGCTCCCGCGTGTGTTCGTGTCCCTCGTCACGTACATGAAGTTCACACGCTCACAGAAATGGTGCACGGCTGTCTGTTCACCTCAGGTTGCGTCTGAGCTAATTGCTGATGAGAATCTAAAAGGCTGAGATGAAGTGGTGGAGATGAACGCATGAATCAGTCAATACTGAGAGTCCACAGCTTTACACAGTCTCCAGTTGTCTTCGCTAGTGCGGATGAAAGAAAAATGTTTGGTAAATTAAACGATCGTCAAATAAAAAACAAGCTCTGCGCTCTATCTTTCGAGAATTAAGTCATAATTATTATTCAAGCAAAATCTCAGATGATCAGATGATCAGCTGAATCCTGGAATGCAAAGCAATTCTACCACTGGTTAGTTCTCTTCCTCTTTATTATTATTATTATAATAATTTTTCTTCTAATATTACAACTTTATTCTCAGAATATTTTTTCTCTCTCTGGTTTGGCCCTAATACTCGTATTCATACACTGTTAAGTATTCTGATTATGTATCTTCACTATCAGTTACTACAGTTAACGTACAGTTTTGCTCTTCACTAGATTGTGTGTATTTCCTGTAAACCATTAATGGAAACATAATAATGCTCAAAATTGCAGACAGATATCAAGGTAGCAATGTTCATATATAGGTGGTAGAAGATGTAGAACAAATGATGTAAGCTTATGTAAAGTCATTAACATTATCAGTACAATTAGATTTTATAGAATAATAATAAGTCATAAGGCCAGACAGAAAAACAAAGACACTTAGGCATCTATAGTTCAATGGGAGATTTCTTAATCAGAACATAATCTTCAACAAATTCAAAATGTTTTTGCTCAAATTCAGAATTATTACATTCTGAACACTTTTAATGTTACGTGTAAGGATTGTTGTTCACTGTATGTTTGCGTAAACCTGTAAATCACAGAAATCTTTAACAAACTAGTTCACATCAGCACTTTCAACCAATCTAAATAAAGGAGTATTTAGTTTAAGCTTAATATTTACCAGTGATTGGTGACTCCAGATGAAAGTATTTCATTTCTGTGAGGACATATCTATACACACGTGATTAGCATTCCACATAAGTATTCACAGCTATGATTGTATATAGTGTATATTATCAACAGAGAGGAGCCAAGAGTTTAAGAACGGTCAACTTGATCTCCAGCCAAGTGTCCAAGCACTGAGCTATAAACACACAGGCCTGACAGTGGCTTTAAGATCACAGAAAGGTTTGTCTAATTAGAATTAGCAGCTTCTTTAACATACTAAACCTTAATATGTATCACAGAGCTTATGGGGTTTATTATTCTTCGCCTGCATGGTCTAAAATCTCCCCGCGGTGCATTAAGCCTCTTGATGTTTGCTCCTATGTGGCATTTAACATGCTGCAAAGCTTGGGGACACGTGCACCGTGTATGGTAGCTGTAAACATTGACCTATACAAAACTCTTTAACTGTGTTTAAGCTGTGTTTAATGCTGAACACATGTGTAGAGCCTCAGATCAGTACAACAGCACAATGTGTCGTTCTCTAAAAACCCTTCGAAATTTAAAGACACATTAATGTTCAACATGAACATGTTAAATTGTACTGTGTTGACACCAAAATGACAACAACTTGCCATAGTATAGTATGTCGTCTAAAATCACCCCAAAATTCAACAAAAAATTCATACATTAGTATGTCTTCCAAAATTTGACTAAGAAGTCATACTAGTATGTTGTCCAACACATGTTGTCCAAAAATGTCCCAGGTTAGTATGGCCTCCAAGATTTGGCAAGTTGTCCACAATTTTAACAAAAATGCATATATTAGTATGTCGTCCAAAACTTGACAAAAAATTCATACCTTAGTATGTCGTCCAAAATGTAACAAAAAAAGTTATAGTTTTTTTATGTTGTCCACAATTTTACCAACAATGTCATAGGTTAGTATGACGTCCAAAATGTGACAAAAAAGTCATACTAAAAAACGACATGGCATAGTATGTCGTCCATAAACGACTTACTATATTTCATGTGTGAATTTGTGCTCCACAAGTCATGTGTGGGGGTATAGCTCAGTGGTAGAGCATTTGACTGCAGATCAAGAGGTCCTCAGTTCAAATCTGGGTGCCCCCTATGTCAATAATATGACTTTCAAAATGTGATGAAACAGTCGTACTTTAGTATGTCGTCCTAAATTGAACAAAAAAGTCATAGATTAGTATGATGTCCAAAATGTGACAAAAAAATCGTAGATTAGTATGTTGTCCAAAATGTCAAAAAAGAGTCATAGGCGAGTATGTCGTCCAAAAAGTCATAGGTTTGTATGTCGTCCAAAATTTGACAAAAGAGTCATTGGTGAGTATGTTGTCCACAGTTTTACCAAAAATAACATAGGTTAGTATGTCGTCCAAAGTGTGACCAAAAAGTCATACTTTAATATGTCACCCAAAATCACCCTAAAACATCATACTTTAGTATGTCATCCAAAATTTGGCAAAAAAGTCATAGGTTAGTATGTCGTCCAAAATGTGACAAAAAAGTCATACTTTCATGTCGTCCAAAATTTGACAAAAAAGTCATAGGTTAGTATGTCGTCCAAAATGTGACAAAAAAGTAATAGGTTAGTATGTCGTCCAAAATTTGACAAAAAAGTCATACTTTCATGTCTTCCAAAATGTGACAAAAAAGTCCTAGATTAGTATGTTGTCCAAAATGTAAAAAAAAAAATCATAGGTTAGTATGTCGTCCAAAATATCAAAAAAAGTCATAGGTTAGCATGTTGTCAAAAATCTCCCAAAAAATGACATGTCAAAAAAGTCATACTTTAGTATGTCGTCCAAAATGTGACAAAAAAGTCATACTATAGTATGTCGTCCAAAATCACCCAAAAACATGATTGTATAGCTTTTTGTCCAAAATCACTGCAAAACGTCATAGTATAGTATGTTGTCAAAAATCTCCCAAAAAATGACATGGCATAGTATGTCGTCCATGAACGACCTACTATATTTCATGTGTGACTTTGTGCTCCACACACTTACTTAATGTGTGGGGGTATAGCTCAGTGGTAGAGCATTTGACTGCAGATCAAGAGGTCCTCAGTTCAAATCTGGGTTCCCCCTATATCTAGTATGACTTTCAAAATGTGATAAAACAGTGATACTTTAGTATGTCGTCCAAAATTGAACAAAAAAGTCATAGATTAGTATGTTGTCCAAAAAGTCATAGATTTGTATGTCGTCCAAAATTTGACAAAAAAGTCATACTTTAGTATGATGTCCAAAATGTGACAAAAAAATCATAGATAAGTATGTCGTCCAAAAAGTCATAGGTTTGTATGTCGTCCAAAATTTGACAAAAGAGTCATTGGTGAGTATGTCGTCCAAAGTGTGACCAAAAAGTCATACTTTAACATGTCGCCCAAAATCACCCTAAAACATCATACTTTAGTATGTCATCCAAAATTTGTCAAAAAAGTCATACTTTAGCATGTCATCCAAAATTCGACAAACAGTCATACTTTAGCATGTTGTCAAAAATTTTATAGGTTTGTATGTCGCCCAAAATTTGACAAAAGAGTCATACTTTAGTATATCGTCCAAAATTTGACAAAAAAGTCATTGGTTTGTATGATGTCCACAGTTTTTACCAAAAATGTCGTAGGTTTGTATGACGTCCAAAATGTGACAAAAAGGTCATACTTTAGTATGTCGTCCAAAATGTGACAAAAAAGTCATACTTTAGTATGTCGTCCAAAATTTGACCAAAAAGTCATTGGTTAGTATGTTGTCCACAGTTTTACCAAAAATGTCCATAGGTTAGTATGACGTCCAAAATGTGACAAAAAAGTCATACTGTAGTATGTCGTCCAAAATGTGACAAAAAAGTCCTAGATTAGTATGTTGTCCAAAATGTAAAAAAAAAAATCATAGGTTAGTATGTCGTCCAAAATATCAAAAAAAGTCATAGGTTAGCATGTTGTCAAAAATCTCCCAAAAAATGACATGTCAAAAAAGTCATACTTTAGTATGTCGTCCAAAATGTGACAAAAAAGTCATACTAGAGTATGTCGTCCAAAATCACCCAAAAACATGATTGTATAGCTTTTTGTCCAAAATCACTGCAAAACGTCATAGTATAGTATGTTGTCAAAAATCTCCCAAAAAATGACATGGCATAGTATGTCGTCCATGAACGACCTACTATATTTCATGTGTGACTTTGTGCTCCACACATCTACAAAATGTGTGGGGGTATAGCTCAGTTTTACCAAAAATGTCATAGGTTAGTATGTCGTCCAAAATTGAACAAAAAAGTCATAGATTAGTATGTCGTCCAAAATTGAACAAAAATGTCATAGTATAGCATGTTGTCAAAAATCTCCCAAAAAATGACATGGCATAGTATGTCGTCCATAAACGACTTACTATAGTACATGTGTGAGTTTGTGCTCAACACGTCTGCACAATGTGTGGGGGTATAGCTCAGTGGTAGAGCATTTGACTGCAGATCAAGAGGTCCCCAGTTCAAATCTGGGTGCCCCCTATGTCAATAATATGACTTTCAAGATGTGATGAAACAGTCATACTTTAGTATGTCGTCCAAAAAGTCATAGATTAGTATGTTGTCAAAAAAAGTCATAGGTTAGTATGTCGTCCACAGTTTTACCAAAAATGTCATAGGTTAGTATGACGTCCAAAATGTCAAAAAAAGTCGTAGGTTAGTATGTCGTCCAAAAAGTCATAGGTTTGTATGTCGTCCAAAAATTGACAAAAGTGTCATACTTTAGTATGAAATCCAAAATTGGACAAAATAGTCATACTATAGTATGTCGTCCAAAATCACCCAAAAACATCATTGTATAACTTGTTGTCCAAAATCGCTGCAAAACGTCATAGTATAGTATGTTATCAAAAATCTCCCAAAAAATGACATGGCATAGTATGTCATCCATAAACGACTTACTATATCACATGTGCGACTTTGTGCTCCACACACTTACTTAATGTGTGGGGGTATAGCTCAGTGGTAGAGCATTTGACTGCAGATCAAGAGGTCCCCAGTTCAAATCTGGGTGCCCCCTATGTCAATAATATGACTTTCAAAATGTGATGAAACAGTCATACTTCAGTATGTATTCCAAAATTGAATAAAGAAGATATTTTTTAGTATGTTGTCCAAAATGTCAAAAAAAGTCATAGGTTTATATGTCGTCCAAAAAGTCTTAGCTTTGTATGTCGTCCAAAAAGTCATAGGTTAGTATGTTGTCCAAAATGTAAAAAAAAAGTCATAGGTTTGTATGTTGTCCACAGTTTTACTAAAAATATCAGAGATTGGTATGACGTCCAAAATGTGACCAAAAAGTCATACAAAAGTATGTCGTCCAAAATATGACCAAAAATGTTATACTTTAGTATGTCATCCAAAATTTGACAAAAAAGTCATAGATTAGTATGTTGTCCAAAATGTGACAAAAAAAGTCATACTTTAGTATGTCGTCCAAAATGTCAAAAAAAGTCATAGGTTAGTATGTTGTCCAAAATGTCAAAAAAAAGTCATACAAAAGTATGTCGTCCAAAATGTCAAAAAAAAGTCATAGGTTAGTATGTCGTCCAAAATGTGACAAAAAAAGTCATACTTTAGTATGTCGTCGAAAATGTCAAAAAAAGTCATAGGTTAGTATGTTGTCCAAAATGTCAAAAAAAAGTCATAGGTTAGTATGTCGTCCAAAATGTCAAGAAAAAGTCATAGGTTAGTATGTCGTCCAAAAAGTCATAGGTTTGTATGTTGTCCAAAAATTGACAAAATAGTCATACTTTAGTATGACATCCAAAATTTGTCAAAAAAGTCATTGGTTAGTATGTTGTCCAAAATAGGACAAAAAAGTCATTGTATAGCTTGTTGTTCAAAATCACTGCAAAACCTCATAGTATAGTATGTTGTCAAAAATCTCCAAAAAAACGACATTGCATAGTATGTCGTCCATAAACGACTTACTATATTTCATCTGTGAATTTGTGCTCTACACATCATGTGTGGGGGTATAGCTCAGTGGTAGAGCATTTGACTGCAGATCAAGAGGTCCTCAGTTCAAATCTGGGTTCCCCCTATATCAATAGTATGACTTTCAAAATGTGATAAAACAGTTATACTTTAGTATGTCGTCCAAAATTGAACAAAAAAGTCATAGATTAGTATGTTGTCCAAAAAGTCATAGATTTGTATGTCGTCCAAAATTTGACAAAAAAGTCATACTTTAGTATGATGTCCAAAATGTGACAAAAAAATCATAGATAAGTATGTCGTCCAAAAAGTCATAGGTTTGTATGTCGTCCAAAATTTGACAAAAGAGTCATTGGTGAGTATGTTGTCCACAGTTTTACCAAAAATAACATAGGTTAGTATGTCGTCCAAAGTGTGACCAAAAAGTCATACTTTAACATGTCGCCCAAAATCACCCTAAAACATCATACTTTAGTATGTCATCCAAAATTTGTCAAAAAAGTCATACTTTAGCATGTCATCCAAAATTCGACAAACAGTCATACTTTAGCATGTCGTCAAAAATTTTATAGGTTTGTATGTCGCCCAAAATTTGAAAAAAGAGTCATACTTTAGTATATCGTCCAAAATTTGACAAAAAAGTCATTGGTTTGTATGATGTCCACAGTTTTTACCAAAAATGTCGTAGGTTTGTATGACGTCCAAAATGTGACAAAAAGGTCATACTTTAGTATGTCGTCCAAAATGTGACAAAAAAGTCATACTTTAGTATGTCGTCCAAAATTTGACCAAAAAGTCATTGGTTAGTATGTTGTCCACAGTTTTACCAAAAATGTCCATAGGTTAGTATGACGTCCAAAATGTGACAAAAAAGTCATACTGTAGTATGTCGTCCAAAATGTGACAAAAAAGTCCTAGATTAGTATGTTGTCCAAAATGTAAAAAAAAAAATCATAGGTTAGTGGGTTAGGGTTAGGGTTAGGGTTATGTCGTCCAAAAAGTCATGGCTTTGTATGTCGTCCAAAATATCAAAAAAAGTCATAGGTTAGCATGTTGTCAAAAATCTCCCAAAAAATGACATGTCAAAAAAGTCATACTTTAGTATGTCGTCCAAAATGTGACAAAAAAGTCATACTAGAGTATGTCGTCCAAAATCACCCAAAAACATGATTGTATAGCTTTTTGTCCAAAATCACTGCAAAACGTCATAGTATAGTATGTTGTCAAAAATCTCCCAAAAAATGACATGGCATAGTATGTCGTCCATGAACGACCTACTATATTTCATGTGTGACTTTGTGCTCCACACATCTACAAAATGTGTGGGGGTATAGCTCAGTTTTACCAAAAATGTCATAGGTTAGTATGTCGTCCAAAATTGAACAAAAAAGTCATAGATTAGTATGTCGTCCAAAATTGAACAAAAATGTCATAGTATAGCATGTTGTCAAAAATCTCCCAAAAAATGACATGGCATAGTATGTCGTCCATAAACGACTTACTATAGTACATGTGTGAGTTTGTGCTCAACACGTCTGCACAATGTGTGGGGGTATAGCTCAGTGGTAGAGCATTTGACTGCAGATCAAGAGGTCCCCAGTTCAAATCTGGGTGCCCCCTATGTCAATAATATGACTTTCAAGATGTGATGAAACAGTCATACTTTAGTATGTCGTCCAAAAAGTCATAGATTAGTATGTTGTCAAAAAAAGTCATAGGTTAGTATGTCGTCCACAGTTTTACCAAAAATGTCATAGGTTAGTATGACGTCCAAAATGTCAAAAAAAGTCGTAGGTTAGTATGTCGTCCAAAAAGTCATAGGTTTGTATGTCGTCCAAAAATTGACAAAAGTGTCATACTTTAGTATGAAATCCAAAATTGGACAAAGTAGTCATACTATAGTATGTCGTCCAAAATCACCCAAAAACATCATTGTATAACTTGTTGTCCAAAATCGCTGCAAAACGTCATAGTATAGTATGTTATCAAAAATCTCCCAAAAAATGACATGGCATAGTATGTCATCCATAAACGACTTACTATATCACATGTGCGACTTTGTGCTCCACACACTTATTTAATGTGTGGGGGTATAGCTCAGTGGTAGAGCATTTGACTGCAGATCAAGAGGTCCCCAGTTCAAATCTGGGTGCCCCCTATGTCAATAATATGACTTTCAAAATGTGATGAAAAAGTCATACTTCAGTATGTATTCCAAAATTGAATAAAGAAGTTATTTTTTAGTATGTTGTCCAAAATGTCAAAAAAAGTCATAGGTTTATATATCGTCCAAAAAGTCATAGCTTTGTATGTCGTCCAAAAAGTCATAGGTTAGTATGTTGTCCAAAATGTAAAAAAAAAGTCATAGGTTTGTATGTTGTCCACAGTTTTACTAAAAATATCAGAGATTGGTATGACGTCCAAAATGTGACCAAAAAGTCATACAAAAGTATGTCGTCCAAAATATGACCAAAAATGTTATACTTTAGTATGTCATCCAAAATTTGACAAAAAAGTCATAGATTAGTATGTTGTCCAAAATGTCAAAAAAAAGTCATAGGTTCGTATGTCGTCCAAAAAGTCATAGGTTAGTATGTTGTCCAAAAATTGACAAAATAGTCATACTTTAGTATGACATCCAAAATTTGTCAAAAAAGTCATACTTTAGTATGTCATCCAAAATTCGACAAACAGTCATACTTTATATAGCTCAGTGGTAGAGCATTTGACTGCAGATCAAGAGGTCCTCAGTTCAAATCTGGGTTCCACCTATATCAACAGTATGACTTTCAAAATGTGATAAAACAGTGATACTTTAGTATGTAGTTCAAAATTGAACAAAAAAGTCATACTTTAGTATGATGTCCAAAATGTGACAAAAAAATCATAGATAAGTATGTCGTCCAAAAAGTCATAGGTTTGTATGTCGTCCAAAATTTGACAAAAGAGTCATTGGTGAGTATGTTGTCCACAGTTTTACCAACAATAACATAGGTTAGTATGTCGTCCAAAGTGTGACCAAAAAGTCATACTTTAACATGTCGCCCAAAATCACCCTAAAACATCATACTTTAGTATGTCATCCAAAATTTGTCAAAAAAGTCATACTTTAGCATGTCATCCAAAATTCGACAAACAGTCATACTTTAGCATGTCGTTAAAAATTTTATAGGTTTGTATGTCGCCCAGAATTTGACAAAAGAGTCATTGGTTTGTATGATGTCCACAGTTTTTACCAAAAAAGTCATAGATTAGTATGTCGTCCAAAATTTGACAAAAAAGTCATACTTTAGTATGATGTCCAAAATGTGACAAAAAAATCATAGATAAGTATGTCGTCCAAAAAGTCATAGGTTTGTATGTTGTCCAAAATGTAAAAAAAAATTCATAGGCTAGTATGTTGTCAAAAAAGTCATAGGTTTGTATGTCGTCCAAAATTTGACAAAAGAGTCATTGGTGAGTATGTTGTCCACAGTTTTACCAAAAAGTCATACTTTAATATGTCGCCCAAAATCACCCTAAAACATCATACTTTAGTATGTCATCCAAAATTTGGCAAAAAAGTCATACTTTAGTATGTCATCCAAAATTCGACAAACAGTCATACTTTAGCATGTCGTCCAAAATTCGACAAAAAAGTCATTGGTTTGTATGATGTCCACAGTTTTACCAAAAATGTCGTAGGTTAGTATGACGTCCAAAATGTGACAAATAAGTCATAGGTTAGTATGTTGTCCAAAAAGTCAAAAAAAGTCAAAGGTTAGTATGTCGTCCAAAATGTGACAAAAAAGTCCTACTATAGTATGTCGTCCAAAATCACCCAAAAACATCATTGTATAGCTTTTTGTCCAAAATCACTGCAAAACGTCATAGTATAGTATGTTGTCAAAAATCTCCCAAAAAATGACATGGCATAGTATGTCTTCCATAAACCACTTACTATATCACATGTTTGACTTTGTGCTCCACACATCTGCATAGGTGTGGGGGTATAGCTCAGTGGTAGAGCATTTGACTGCAGATCAAGAGGTCCTCAGTTCAAATCTGGGTGCCCCCTATATCAATTATATGACTTTCAAAATGTGATGAAACAGTCATACTTCAGTATGTCTTCCAAAATTGAATAAAGAAGATATTTTTTAGTATGTTGTCCAAAATGTCAAAAAAAGTCATAGGTTTGTATGTCGTCCAAAAAGTCATGGCTTTGTATGTCGTCCAAAAAGTCATAGGTTAGTATGTCGTCCAAAATGTGACAAAAAAGTCATAGATTAGTATGTTGTCCAAAATGTCAAAAAAAAGTCTTAGGTTAGTATGTCGTCCAAAAAGTCATAGGTTTGTATGTTGTCCAAAATTTGTCAAAAAAGTCATACTTTAGTATGTTGTCCAATATTGGACAAAAAAGTAATTGTATAGCTTGTTGTTCAAAATCACTGCAAAACGTCATAGTATAGTATGTTATCAAAAATCTCCAAAAAAACGACATGGCATAGTATGGCGTCCATAAACGACTTACTATATTACATGTGTGAATGTGTGCTCCACACATCATGTGTGGGGGTATAGCTCAGTGGTAGAGCATTTGACTGCAGATCAAGAGGTCCTCAGTCCTTATAGATTTGTATGTCGTCCAAAAAGTCATAGGTTTGTATGTCGTCCAAAATTTGACAAAAAAGTCACACTTTAGTATGATGTCCAAAATGTGACAAAAAATCATAGATTAGTATGTTGTCCAAAATGTCAAAAAAAAGTCATAGGCTAGTATGTCGTCCAAAAAGTCATAGGTTTGTATGTCGTCCAAAATTTGACAAAAGAGTCATTGGTGAGTATGTTGTCCACAGTTTTACCAAAAATAACATAGGTTAGTATGTCGTCCAAAATTTGGCAAAAAAGTCATACTTTAGCATGTCGTCCAAAATTCGACAAACAGTCATACTTTAGTATATCGTCCAAAATTTGACAAAAAAGTCATTGGTTTGTATGATGTCCACAGTTTTTGCCAAAAATGTTGTAGGTTAGTATGACGTCCAAAATGTGACAAAAAAGTCCTAGATTAGATTAGTATGTTGTCCAAAATGTAAAAAAAAAGTCATAGGTTAGTATGTTGTCAAAAATCTCCCAAAAAATGACATGTCAAAAAAGACATACTTTAGTATGTCGTCCAAAATTGGACAAAAAAGTCATACTATAGTATGTCGTCCAAAATCACCCAATAACATCATTTTATAGCTTTTTGTCCAAAATCACTGCAAAATGTCATAGTATAGTATGTTGTCAAAATTCTCCCAAAAAATTACATGGCATAGTATGTCGTCCATAAACGACTTACTATATCACATTTGTGACTTTGTGCTCCAGAAATAATGTGTGGGGGTATAGCTCAGTGGTAGAGCATTTGACTGCAGATCAAGAGGTCCCTAGTTCAAATCTGGGTGCCCCCTATATCAAAACTATGAGTTTCAAGATGTAATGAAACAGTCATACTTTAGTATGTCGTCCAAAATGTGACAAAAAAGTAATTGGTTAGTATGTCTTCCTAAATCACCCAAAAACATCATACTTTAGTATGTCGCCCAAAAACATCATACTTTAGTATGTCGTCCGAAATTTGACTAAAAAGTAATTAGTTAGTATGTTGTCCAAAATCACCCAAAAACATAAGTTGTATACTGGTAGAGCATTTGACGGCAGCTGAAGAGATCCCTTGTTCAAATCAGGGTGCCCCCTTTTGGAAATAGTAATTTAATTTTAGCCCAAGATGTGATCATGCAATGGCTGTAAACACTTTTTTATTTTGCAGGAATCAAAGTGTGCATTAGTCAACTCTGAAAGTCCACTGGTTTCTGTTCCATGACTGAGCATGGATCAGCTGCTGCAGTTTCAGCTACAACTCAGGCCCCAAAGAATTTAGTGATTTACTGATTTAGCAGATGAAAGAAAAAGCCTCATGAAATATGAGACACGGGATGAACTTTACTCACAAAAGTGTTTATTCTGGCTTTGCTGAAAATATTACTGTCGCAATTGAAGTGCCTTTTTTTTATTATTTGGGTTTCCAAAAGCCACAATGAGCTGTAGGCGCAATAACTTCACTCTGATGCAAAGACAGGAGATGTAATCCAGTTTAAGAAGGGAAAAGCATTTTAAAATTGACACTGTCAAACATGTGCTCCCTGTGTCTGACGCAGGTCTTTCCCCTGATGAAACAAACTGTAATCATTTTAAGTAAATAATTCTGAGGCAGGAAATATGATGTTATGAAGGGGGCACCCAGATTTGAACTAGGGACCTCTTGACCTGCAGTCAAATGCTCTACCACTGAGCTATACCCCCTCTATGAGAATGACATGGAGGTGTCACAGATGTCGTAAACAATGCACACTATATAACTATTTATAGCCCAGTGTTGCACACTAATGAGCAAACCATCCAACCGTCACATGCTCACATAAAGCACAATTTACTGTACACAATTTCAGTCACTACAGAGGAAACTGTAAATGTCTTTTTTAACTGCGTCTGCTCACAATTTATTTTTGGAACGCACAAATAGAAACATTCACGTTATCGCTGTGTAAACATGCACAGGGGAGAGAGTAGGAGTGGAGGCAGCCAGAGCTGCAGAGGGAACCTCCTGACCTGCCGTTAGTCTTCAGCCAGTGAGTTAAAACAGTGGACGTGACACCAGTGTCCAGATATTTTCCTACTCCCTCTCTCTTCACAAACAGCACACACTTCTTTTCTTTCCTTTCACTTTTACCGATCACCATCATAATCGAATAATTCCTGACTTCGACCATAACCTTCATGTCATTATCATCCACCCTTTACTTTTTGTTATGCCACTCGAGGACAAAAATGCAGCCAAAGGCATAACTTCCTTGGCAGAGATGCAAAAAGAGATCACAAGGCTCCACTCCACAGTTTGACAACTGTAGTTTTATATTGTTTGCCTCTCTAATATTTACACCGTGCGCATAATTTACAGTAGCAGCTACTATTCCTGCACATGACTGTGTATAAAATATGCAGACAGAGGCGAGAGGTGCAGTTACCGGTAGGCGAAGTGATTCAGCGGCATTTGAACTCACACGATGTTGAAACAGGATGTCGAGGACAAGGAGGAGGAGGAGGAGGAGGAGGAGGAGGACGGGACATACCAACGAGAGCGTTAACTTCAGAGCAGCAAATGAGCTAAAGTCAGTGTGCACTCCCTCACTTGTTCTTTGCGCTCCTTCACTTCTTTTTTGCGCACCGTCACTTGTTCTTTGCGCTCCCTTACTTGTTCTTTGCGCTCCCTCACTTCATCTTTGCGCTCCCTCACTTGTTCTTTGTGCTCCCTCACTTGTTCTTTGCGCTCCCACACTTGTTCTTTGTGCTCCCTCACTTGTTCTTTGCGCTCCCACACTTGTTCTTTGCGCTCCCTCACTTGTTCTTTGCGCTCCCTCACTTGTTCTTTGCGCTCCCTCACTTGTTCTTTGCGCTCCCTCACTTGTTCTTTGCGCTCCCACACTTGTTCTTTGTGCTCCCTCACTTCATCTTTGCACTCCCTGATTTGTTCTTTGCGCTCCCTGATTTGTTCTTTGCACTCCCTCACTTGTTCTTTGCGCACCCTCACTTGTTCTTTGCGCTCCCTCACTTCTTTTTTGCGCACCGTCACTTGTTCTTTGCGCTCCCTCACTTGTTCTTTGCGCTCCCTCACTTGTTCTTTGCGCTCCCTCACTTGTTCTTTGCGCTCCCACACTTGTTCTTTGCGCTCCCTCACTTGTTCTTTGCGCTCCCTCACTTGTTCTTTGCGCTCCCTCACTTGTTCTTTGCGCTCCCACACTTGTTCTTTGTGCTCCCTCACTTCATCTTTGCACTCCCTCACTTGTTCTTTGCGCTCCCTCACTTGTTCTTTGCACTCCCTCACTTGTTCTTTGCGCACCCTCACTTGTTCTTTGCGCACCCTCACTTCTTCTCTGTGCTCCCTCACTTGTTCTTTGTGCTCCCTCACTTCTTCTTTGCACTCCCTCAGTTCTTTTTTGCGCTCCCTCACTTCTTCTTTACGCTCCCTCACTTGTTCTTTGTGCTCCCTCACTTCTTCTTTGCGCCATGGTTTTTTTTGTTTGCTGGCAGGCCTTAGGAAGCTGCCTGCCGATTGGCTTCTGAGTTAGAAACAAACAACCAGTCCATTGAGCTATCGCTCCAAAATTCAGTAGCCAATCAGCAGGCAGCTTCCCAAGCCCCGCCCACAAATAAAAAACCACTGCGCGCAAAGAACAGGTGAAGATTAAATGGATATTTTATTTCCTTCTTAAAAAGTGCTTGCTGGTGAAAAGTGTTTGAAAATATTGACACAAATCTAATTCCACACTCATCTGCAGCTCAGAAATAGAGACACTGCTGTCTCCTGTCGCCATATTATTATGAACAACACCAACAAGAAAACGACTTACACACGCGTCACTCAAGTCTTCTCCTAATACGTTCATGTTTGCGTGGATGATTTTTGTCAAATGAGCCAAATTATGTTGGCTTTTACAAAACAGGCTGAAGGATTATGTTCGAGTTAAGCAACTCCATCAAATCTCCTCTGTCCATGATCTGTGAGTGTGATTCATGTTGCATTCATATGACAAGCAGTGACACAGTTAATGACTAATACCCATGACTACATGCATCGTAATACATAGGATATTTATACAAAATATCTGCTGAACTACATCCTACTCTTGTAGTAATACTGACATCAGATTTATGCAGCAAAGCATTTCTCTACTCAAATCCAAATAGCTAAAACTCCAATTAGGGCTGCTGGATTATGGAAAAATCATAATAATAATCAGGATTATTTGGGTGACAATTGAAATCACGATTACTCATTGACTCGAAAAAAAAGTGGCTTTAAACATTTAAACATTACATTTTGAAGGAACCTCTTGAATAAAAATAAAATTACTATAAATGATTGTATATTGTATATATCTTTACTCACACTGCGTGTTAAATGGATTTCACTGAATGCCCACAACCATTACAACATTAAAAGTGTTTTGTTTTCGATTATTTCATTTTTGTAATCGTTTGGCGCCATAAACGTAAAAATAATCGTAATCGAAACACAAGTTTCCGTTACTTGCTCGGCCCTAATCCAATGTTTTTTCTTTTTCATTTATCTATTATATTGCTGATCAAAATCTAAATCTTATATAGAGAACACTTTTCAAAATCCAGATGACAAAGCGCTTCACTGGTCAGCGATTGTAACACAGTCATCTGAATTAAAACCCAACATTTATAGACAGGTCAAAGATAATTAAAGTTCAAGTAAAATCAGGAAACGTTCAAAAAAGGATGATTCATTAAGAGTATATGTCATTTAAAAGATTCAGAATCAGCTGCTCAGATCAATCAAATCATTCCAGATCCTCTCCTTTAGTTTTTAACATAGATTTTCGACATAATAGATGTCAAATGTTAAAAGTAATCAGTAAGACCATAAAATCTGTTCGGAAACATTTTGCGTGTACAAGACTCAAAACAGCAGTGATGTGATCATGTTTCTTAGAGCAGCTGACCCTTGGATAGTTTGAAGTCGATCAATAGATTTTGGGCACAAGCAGGTAAAAAGGGCTGTTGCAATAATCCAGCCATGATGATATTGAGCCGTGACAAATGGCCTCTCTGACTTACTACAATCTGGGAACTTTTCAGCGGCCACCAGGCTGCAATTTGTCTTCCCTACTTCACATCGTTCAGAGTCGATCGACAGCCTCTGCATCATTAACGCCTGTCTCTGTAAAGCTCGTCGTGTCTGTAAGGAAGCCAGGACATCATTTCATGAAGGCGCCACAGGCAGCGGATAGGAACTTTTAATCTTTTCAATGCTGGAGTGGAGACAAAAAAAAACCACATCGTGATTATTAGCAGGCTGCACAAATGGCTATTCAAAAAACATTTGCCAGAACAGCTAATCTTAAATTAAAGCCGTGGAATATGAATGAATGATTCATCTGCTGGTGATACTGCAGAATGCAAATACATCATTTATTTTATTTATCCTTTACCTAGCCAGGAAGGTTCCCATTGATCGCTTCTTCCAGGGAGTCCTGGTCAAGAGAGCAGCACAAATAGTACAAATAGTTACAGAGACGAGACTATTTCAATTTCAAACTCACAACAGAATATGAAAACTAAAGGGAAGTAGTTAAAGGAGAGTAACATTGAACATTTTAAATCACCTTTAAAGAGCCACCTCTCCTCCTCGGCCTTCACTTCAGCAGATAAGCATCGTCAACCTGGATACTTCTGTCTAGATTTTCACCATTTTATTATTAAAGTTACCATTTTACTTTATGTTTCTACTGATTTTGTGTAAAGCACTTCGGTCAACCGCGGTTGTTTTTAAATGTGTTCAAGAAGTGAAAAAGTTGACTTGACTTGACTGAAAAGGTCCTTAATCCGAAACCATGTAAAACAACAAGTTTCTTTCATGACGGTCATGAAACGCCTTTGAAGGTGTTCAAAGAAGCCAGCGTCTGTAGTGAAAATGATGTTTTGCAGCTCATTCATAGAATAGAAGCAAAGAAGGTAAAGGCAGTTTTACCGAATTCTGAGGAATGAGAGCGGTAAACCTGTGGCTTTGTAGAAACAGTTAGTCCTCTTTCTTCTTTGTTGGTTTAGGTGTGGGTTTTTGTGGGTGGAGCCGATCTTACGGTAGCTCAAAAAACTTCAAATGTCCTTTTGGGTCGCCGTAAAAACATGGCAGCACAAGATAGCAGCATCCTTAAAGCATGACATGTACATGTGTCATTTCTGCCAATAAACCATGCTAAATGTTACATACTGGACCTTTAAGATGATGTATTTGGTCTTTCTGGAGCTCTTTCACCACCAACCACAATTTTAGGCCTACGATTTATACACTCGGTAAGTGAAGAGAAGAGTTCCTGAAAATGCTTCTCTTTATCTGCAGTCTCCAACGCTGAGACGCACAAGCAACAGGAAGTGACAGTAAGGGGTGAGTTGTTTTAAAAGTAATCAATCACCTAAACTCCGGCCGGCTGACTCTGCAAAGATGGAAAAACAAACTCACTTTCAAAATGAGTTTGTGTTTATTTCTCACAAGTTAGAGAGTTTTGGCATCACATACTGTAACTTCTTAATCTGCTGTCAAAACACTTATAAAAGAGCCTTAGGTCTGAATGACTGTCAGTAATTGCAGCTTAGTGCTTAAACTCATCATATCAGTTTTTACCACCAGTAGACTATTTTGTTTTTCTGTGATACGTTTAAGTAATCATAAACTGTCATCTTTACATCGAGACGTCCATAAACAGTCAATCTGAAATTGAAACTGTCAAATTATTCAAGGTTACTGCCAGGATGAGAAAATATAATCATTTCACTACTTCATTTTTAACAAAAACAACAATTTTGACTTTGAAGTATGTGAGACGAATTTGATTAGGAGTTATATCCAGCACTAGTCTGTGATATTTGCTGGTCATTTATAGATTTAACCCCTAATGACGACAAACCTCTGCACACAACGTCATATCAAACAATCCCATAAACGGGATTATTGTCATTGATGAAATCACAGTGAACTGAATGTTATTCATTTGTAAGCGCTCACACACACCGGTCTAATAAGGTGGCAGCAATAATTCCTCCCATTTAATTCCCATTTTATGGAGCTCAGACACTTTTTTATGAGGTGTTTGTTTCCACTGAGACTTTGTTATACAAACACGTTTCCTTTTTGCCGACCAATCATACTTTTACACGTCTCTACTCAGCCAGAAGCATTTAGTATGAAGCACCTAAAAGAGATACTTGACTGAAAGTACAACAAAATGACTTTGGAGGAAGTTAAAGTCACTTTTTTAAAATGATATTACTCAAGTAAAGGTCGTATATGTATATGACATTTTACTGTAATTAAGTATCAAAAGTAAGTTACTTATATAAAATGTATTTAAGTTTTAGAAGTAAAAAAGTGAGGAGTTGGGATTGATCCATGGTAGCTCAGTGATAGGGTGAGTTGTCTTTCAATTGGAAGGTTGTGGGTTCAACTCCTATCTATGTGTGTCCATGAGCAAGGCACTGAACCCCATGTTGCAGTGTGTGAATGGTAAAACTAGTAAATTAGGGAAAAAAAATTGTCCAATATCAAAAAGTCGAGTATATACCGATATTATTCCAATACAATCACTTATGAACATTTATGAACGTATGAAGCTGTTAACACATTTAAAGTATAAAGCCAGATTTATAAGACATCATTCTCCAACTGTGTAACAAATATTGTTCTATCAAAAAAGAAGAAATAAACAGCCCAATCATGACTCAGCTAAAATGTGTTTGCTGATTTCTATTTTAATTTTTACAGCCAGACATAGTGACGCACGATTTTTGAGTTGTATAGGATTTTACTTTTTTCTCTGTCCAATATCCGATACAGTGATTTTATCGGGCCGATACCAATACTGACTATTTACCAATTCCCATCCCTAATATAAATACACACCATTACCAACTCTTCTTCTTTTGATTTTATTTGGTCTTAGCGAGTAACAAAGATAGTTAGGGGCAAATGTAGTAGAGTAAAAGTAAAAGTTGCTAGAAATACAAATTAAATAAACATAAAATTCACAAGCGTGAATTGTGTACGTTAGTACAGTAATGACTGTATCTGTATTTGTAGAAGATAGAAAAGGTCACGCAAGGTCTCAGCTCGGTAGGCCACATTCATTTGTCTAAAATACATTATTCGGGTTGTAAAACTCAAACACCGGCTTTCTAATTGCTCCCCTCACCATTTCCTAAAAGCCAGCTCCTCACTGATGGACAGAGGTTTCAGAAACTCAGAGGCATGTGAATCATTTCCCTCCGAAAAACCACGCACTTCGACTTCCATCCTCTTACTGTCTTTCAATCCCAGACCTCCCCTCCCTTCTCCCTCACTCTGAGGGTCGTTAAAACCCCACCACCATCACCACCACCTCCTGCTCATTCATTCTCATCATCACCACACAGACAAACACCCCCCCCCCCCCCCGCCGCCCCCAACCATGACCCAGTTTGGAGAGGATGAGGGGGTAAGTGAGGACCATTGAGTACCAAAGAGAGAGAGAGAGAGAGAGAGAGGCAAGATGTTCTGCCTCCCTCATTCCTCTGGCTTTCAGGAAGAGCTCGCACTTGGTTAAGCACACACACTGAGTCTCTTCATGAGAGGTCGGCTGCGGAGGTGCGTGCTTTGTTTTCACTTTTTGTTGTTGTTGTTGTGACGGAGGGTTTTTTTTTTGGGGGGATGTCAGCTGAGGTTAACGGGAATGTAAAGGAGGGTAAGTGAGGCAAAGAATCACAGATGAGGGCCCTCAGGTTGAGAGACAGAGGACACAGGAGCTGGCATCTGGCAGAGGAGGAGTAGACGAGTGAGTATGACGCTTCATCGGTTACTTTGGAGCTTTTGTGCTGACTTGATTTTTGTATTCGTCGACATTTGGAAAGTTGAAAAAGGACAATCTGGACATTAAAAGTCTCGCCTGGTCCTGATTTGATAAGTTATAGATGTATACGAGTACACACAAAAAGAGGCTGCCTCTGCCGCAGAGATTCTTCCTGTGACATATGGAACCGTTTTTTTTTCCCTTTGGACATTGTTAATGAGGGAATTTTGTGTTTCTCACGAACACAAACACTTCACCACCCTCCTGCAAGATGCAGAAGAGGAAGAGCAGCTCATTAATTCATCCTGGCGAAGACCTCCTCAGCTCCACAATTACCAACAAAAACCAGGCTTTGCGTTTAACCCATGACAAAAGAGCTTAGTTGCTATTTTTACCCATTAAGATCACCTGATATGAATTCCTTTATGCCTACTGTAATTTCGTATGCCTCAGAGGCCCAAACTGGGGCACAATGTCAACTCAACACTTTGGAATTTATACTTTATTTGTGTTACATGTGCATGTCTGTGTGCGTCTGTGTAAACACATGTACCATACAAACTGGCAGAGATTAAGTCTGTGCAATTAATGTGATGAATAACTCTGATAACCTTAGACTAAGTCACTCTTGGCATGTTTTAATCACTTCAGTGGAAGTTGCAGCTCAGGAAAATCAGAAAAATCAGAAATCCATTTATATATATTTATATATATTTTTTTTTTTGTGAGTGCTTAATAAAGGAGCTTATCCATCCCTTCTGAGCAGGAGAAGGGAAACCACAAAATAAGAATCCCCCTTGTTCTTTTTGAGCCGAGCATGTGCTGACAGTCGCTACTCTGCTGCATCGCTGTTGTGGTTCCCTGAGCGAAAGCTGTGACCTTTGTCGTGACAAAGTCTGTGGTTCATCAGCATCAAAGCAGCCGCGGTTGAACTCACTCATGACGACAATGATGATGATCCGGGTTGGTTATTGTGGACAGATATCTTAGCAGCTACTGTGTGAGCACATTAGTTTGATCTGTGCGGGAACATGTTGAAGGCAGTGACCCTCGAACAATCTACAATCTCGACAGTCAGGAGAACACGGGCTCTTCTACAGAACCTGCCGAGTGATCCCAGCCATACATCATCATTGTATTGTGGAGTTCTGTTGACTGGACCTTTAATCAATGAAATTAACATAAACAAAACAGTCTGGCTGCCTCACTTGTCGGCAATGGGCTCATTTATGTCATTTCTTATTCTTAGTTTTACTCTTAGAACACAGAGCATTTAGGCTGCTTTTTTTCCCCATGACTATGTTAATACATACTATATATAAAGAGGCTATATGAAAGTGCATATAGAGTGTCTTATATATTTTAATCAGCACATCTGATTACATGATTTGAAAAAAATAAACTGGATTAAATTTGTGGAATTTCATCTGTTGCCACATGAGCATTAAGGGTTAAAAGAGTGTGAGCACTGTGTGGCACCTAGACCTACATTGTGCCTGAATTTCAGTCTTATCCCAATTAATTGTTCTCGATGTTGCTTAGTCTTTAATATAAAGCCAGAAATTCAAATGTACTCGCACACATGCACACCAAACTCTGCAGGAGCACTTTAACAACTGCCAGGTCCAGATATTCTGCAATTAATGGTTTAGTTCTTTAATAAAAAAAAACTAATTAAAATAGTACTCCTTCACTTGTTCCATATATTTAAAGAAAGCAGCAAAATTAACCTCTCTCCGTTCTTTCAGTTGGAGGCTTTAATGCTCTTTCCGACTTCACCTTCCGTTTCGCTCTTGTTAGCCTCATATCATCTGTGACTGCAGATGCACAAGCCTGAAGTTACATTTTCAACTTCTGATGAACAATCTACTCAGCTTTCTGTCCTTTATCAGCTTAGTTCTCTACACAGTACAAGTATACTCAAATCATTATACTTTAATTAAATTAATTAAAATTCATTGAATTTAATTAAAGTATTATTATTATTATTGTTGTTGTTATCAATAACAATAACAACACAACAACAACAATACTATTTTACTAAGTAAATTAAAGTTATAAATGATATGCCTCTATTTTCAACAACCATCCATTTCCCCATTAAAACAGTATAATAAAAAGTTGCTCACCTAATATTGTTTCATAAATAAACATGGGTATATCACTGATATTTTTTAAAAATGCATGTAGCTGATGAAAAATGTATGAGAGCACATATACAGTATCATGATCAAATCTTTACCCTGCTGCGTCCATCGTGCTACTTCATGTAACATTCATTCATCACGCGAGGCGGAGAAGCTGAGTGCATTTCTGATGAAACGGCAGCAAAAGCCGCGTTGCTCGGTGAAAAGACTGCACTGAGAGTAATCACAACCATGCGAGGGTGTGAGAATGAGAGAAGAACACAAGAACAGCAGCGTCGGGAGATTGGATTTACCTTAAGATGATTTACTAACACTAACAAAAAAACAAACTAAAAGATATCTAACAGATAATTATCATGATGGTAAAAGCAGAGTGAACTATTATTTACTTAGAGCCTTTACTGACATGCAGACTGTGTAGTGGCTACTGCGTCTGTACAGATTTACTGGGTTTGAATCAATGCTACGCTCAGATCAGCAGAAACAAAATAGCGATAAAAGTAACTCAGGGGGGAAAAAGCAATTCATTTTTTTTATTTATTGGCATTACATACAGTAATTTGACAGCAGTGTGATATGTTTCATGTCCATAAATGTATGTTTTTTTTGCTTCAGCTGATTAAAGGCTAATAAATATGTTAGCCTTGCATACACTCATTAGTTTACTTTACAGTAAGACTGCCTCTGGACTATTAATATTGTGGCTGCATTAGTGCGTGTGCAAGTATGTTTGTTTATGCAATCAAAGCTTACATATTACATAGATTATGTAGTCAAAGGAAGTAACAGAGGATTTTCCTTTCCAAACTGTGGTACGTGTACAACCAGTGGTACATAGCTTCCTCTGGTGGTACTTAAATTAAATTAAATCATAAATGCTGTTTGTGCTGTATGTGATTCAAGTGGAGCTGAGGAATTTTGATCAGTGTGTAGAAAATGAAATGAAATAATATTAATAACAACTCGGACTGCACACAGTCATGATAGGGCCCTCACATCCCCACGCAAGTTGGGGAGTGCAGCAATTCCCTGACCTCACTTTTGTAGCCACAAAACCAAGGGTGCAAATCGCCAAAATGGACGGCAAAATTCAAAATGGCTGAATTTCTGTTGAATTGAGGCCATGGTTACAGTCAACTTTTTTGTTCGTCTTGGTCTATAACATCTTCCCACCAAGTTTCGGGGAAATTTGGTGGAACTCAATTTTGCTTCGTTTTCACCTCAGGGGGCCGCTGTAGAGCCCTTGAGCAACGCACAGGTCTGGGAACTATGCCAATATCACATTTTCAAGAGTTTTTATGCACGTAAACCCCCTCAAAAATTACCGTTTTGGCCCCTGCCATTCGTGGCTTCCTAATTAGAGTCACTTTATCTCTTGCTCCATCTTAATCCAAATTCACTATACCAGGGTGTGAGGTATATTTGAGGAAGAGGAGGATGATGAGATGAGGAATTAATCTGCCTCCTGTGAAAAGCCTTACTTTGAGAGCTCAGTATTTTCTCGGATGGTACTGGACACTGTATTTGCTCATACTACCCTACATACAATTTACATTAGTCTTGTAGTTGTACCTTGTTATAGCCCAGTGTGTGACGAGTCGGTTCAGACCTGAGAGCAGGCAGGAGAGGAGGCGTAGCCGACGGATTATTACCAAACGATGAACAAAAGAATAGTGCAGCAGGATGTGGGTGACGGTGGGGATGAGCGTCAGAGCTGAGCACAAGAAGACACAGGAGTTAGTACACGGACGATAAAAACACAAACAATGAGTAGCTCAGGGGGACCATGACGTTACCTGCTACTGTAACCGACCATGGTGATGAGTGACTGCAGACCCAGAGCATAACGAGGAGATTGAGAGCAGGTGTGCTCCTGACGCAGGTGAGGTGATTGCATGCAGGAGGAGGAGACAAGGGCGGAGACAAGGGCGGAGCATGCATCATAGTACAACATAAATTGTAGCTGAAAAAAAAATGCTACAAACTGACATATATAGTACACATCTACATTTAAAGCTCACATAGAGTGGTCCTGTCGCACATATATGTGAGTTATGGAGGTTTACTTACAGACATTAACTTGTTTTTATGGTCAAAAACCTCCTCGTTGCTGTGAACGAGCTGATAGAAATCTGTCTTTTCTGACGCTGTGCTCAACCGCGATATTTCAGACTGAACTCTCACACCCAGAAGACAGAGTGTGTTGTGATTGGCCAGCCAGTGTAGAGCCTTCCCAACTGTCTTGTGATTGGCCAATACCCAGAAGTGACATAATCAACACACCAGCTCTCAGAAGCACAGCTCCCCCCTCTGGAATGGTGGATGCACTGCTCCTCATTATCAAAACATTGTTTTAACAATGTTTAAAAATAGCTTCTTCACGACTCCCCACCACAGTCCCTTTTATGACTTTGACCCGGAGTCAGACCCAGAGTCAGAAGACACTGTCGCTCGTGAAAAACCTCCACAACGGACGTTATTCTTCTTCTGTGGTTCAATGTACGCAACCGGATGTACCCGGACTAGTGCCCGGAGCAGGAGGATCTGCTGTTCAGGAGAACTGCTGTTTACGTAACCAGACCGGGTTTTTTCAGAGATCTCGCTGAGCCCGAGATTACAATAAAACACAGCCTTCTCAGCAATGGCTGAACTGTTTGTTAAGAACCTTCAGGGCTTCTTAAACAAGGTAATGATGCAGATACACACTAAAAAACTGTGTTAATTGGAACGTCTAGGTCCACTTTAATAATAAAGTGTGTAATTTCTTTAAAATAGAATTTAAATAACGGTTTGTTTTTTGTAGTTTTGCACAGCGTTGTCTTTCACTGACAAGTTTGTTCAGAATTGTCCTCAGAAGCGGAAGCTTACTCGTGTAAATATTGAAGAAAGGCATCCTTTCTGGCATGTAAAGGAGTTCCCTGACACTCTTTTGGAAGGAGCGGTTTGAGCAGAAGACTCCGCCATTTTGTGCCAATTTGCAGTCTCTGTCTTTTAGGCCTCATTCTTACACAGTGAGCCTTTAATTCTGATTTCTTTTCTCCAAGTATGTTTGTTTTGTACCTGTGTTGTGAATTCCCCTCGATGACACATGCAGTTACAGCATCTCCCTGTAATTACAATTCCGCCCCGTCCACAACCTGCATTTGTCCCTCGGTGGGTCACATTCCCCCCAAAGCCTGTGGCACCTCCAGCTGCAGTGGCGTGCTCATGCTCTGAGTCACCACAGAAGAAGAAGAAGGAGCACCTCCGCTAACGTCAGCTCCGTGTTACTCATTTACATTCACATTTGCGTTACTTACACGAGTGTGTGTGTGTGTACGTGTGGACTTATGTGTGTGTGTGTGTGTGTGTGTCCTCTGGGATGGAAGGCAGTCCCTGCAGTGACATTAGGAGTACAGTTGTAACTGTCTGACTGACTCAGAGCATGAGGCCGTGATGTGGAGAGGAGTTCACCGCTCGGGAACTCTTCTTCTGTTCTGTGAGGACCATGAGCTATGTTGTGTGCTCACATGCATCAGAGTGACTGATGCTTTGATGACCCATGATTAAACAGTCATGGTCTTTTGGGCTGACGGCTATAGAGCCATTGATCCTGAATGTAACTGCCTTTCAAAGCTCATTAGTCGCCCTCTACCATATATACTGTATATATATAAAACCCCAGTGAACTTCAGTGGCATGGAGCAGAACCAGTGTCTGGAGTTTTTCTTTATTTTCACCAAATGGCCGTTCATTATTTTTACCTGAAAGGGGCAGAGCCAAAAAAAAAAAACTTGCCATGAGTTGTCTGTCAATTCAACTTCAGTGAGTCAACTATTTCAAAAGCGTTTACTGCTTCATATGAAGGAAACGTAATGGAGCAGGCAATACAAGACACATTTATTACACAGGTGGTCGTGGTCTGCATGAAATCATTTATGTATGGCACATTAAATACATAATCCATAAATCATGAATATTCAGTGAGGAGCTGTAAATATTTTGATTATGATAAGTATAAGTACAGTTACAGAGTATTGCATTCAACTGAAATAATTTTTAAAGGCTCTGTTTTTAAAAGATTAATCAGGTCTGTATTTCCAAGATTTTATTCTAATGGTCCATTATTCCGATTTAATTTTTTTTACAAGATTTTTTGGGGGGTCTATTCTTATGGGAGTTTTTTTCCCCGCTCTGTTATTATGAAAAAAAAATGTCCGTATCTTTTTTTTTTTTACAGGATTTTTATTTCCCGTAAAAGATATTTTATTAAAATATCAAATAGCCGCTAGGGGACAACTCCACTGGTGGTAAAAAGAATACAGCTGGAAATCTATGAATAAATGAGCGTTCTTCTCACTTGATTTATAACATCAGTAAACATCTGAATTGCTGGTATTAGGTCTTTGTCAACAGCACATGATGTCATTCTTTTTTTTTTTTTTTTTTTTTAAATCATGAGTGGACACCAGTGTAAAATCAGTTGGTACTGTCCAATAGGAGCCTGGTTGCAAAATATGAACAAGGTTTCAACCAATCTGCAATTCTGAATGCTTCAAAATGGGGGTTCTGGTTCTTAAGGGAGACTTTAGCTGAGGGAAAACTGTGCAGCACAGAAGGAGAAACACTGCTCTTTTTCTGTGTTTTTTTTTTTTTTCCTGAAATGCAGGAAAAATCAGACTTAACTCAAACCTGAGACCTGGGACACTGTTATGACTCTGCAGCTCAGAGATCTCTACAGTTACTGCTCACACCTCATACAGTGATAGTGAGTGATAGTGAGCACTGTAGTCTACACACACACACACAAAGGATTCCCGACATCCAACTCCTGTCCCAGGCATTTCCTTATATGGTCAGAGTGATCAATACTCGACACATGTTTCATAGCAAGGCTTGCTCAAAAACATCCCACCCTCTCTGCTCCTCCTGGAGACACAAAACAGAGGACTGGGAACTGTTGCTCGTCTCCCCCCCCCCGAAATGTCCCCAATGGCTGCAGCTCCAGGTCTCTCATGTTAATCTCTCGACCTGCATGGTGAGGATAGTGTCCTTGGAAGCACTTTAAACCGCAAACTAAGCTCGCGTTCACGGTTGGATTTTCCTCTCAGTCTGGCGTTACTGCGGCTCGGCGATGGGAAGCGCTCTGTGGAGGTGTCACACTCATCCCTCAAAGCAGCCCCCGAGGGACGGCAGTGTTTGGGTTCAGCTCCACTGCTTGAGTTAATGTGGGTCTGCTGCTGCCTCCCCGCTCCAACAGTGTGTGCCATGCCACCTGCTGATTCTGCTGGTTTGGAAGGACGACTGCCTGGAGCCCAGACCTAACCTACATAGGCAACATGTCCCTCTTCCTTAACTGGTCACACAAGCACACACACACACACAGTAAGACGGAAGAGGAGATACTTGTGACTGTACCACAAATTTTACAATGGACACAAGTGTTTAAAGCTGTAGTGAGTAACTTTTAAATGTCAGGCACAGATTATTACATAACCCTTTTCTGTTGTGAGTATGGTAAAAACTAAATTCTGTGCTCTCTCTCTCACACACACACATGCCATTTACCTCCAAACCAGGCAAGTTAATACAATCCTCCAAACTGCACCTCACACAGAAGACGCTTCACTAAGAGGATTTATTTCTTCAAATAGAGATACGCTGTGAAATAAAAAGTGTGTGCATTTGGCGATAGCAAAATTTGCGGGTCGGATTATACATTTCTCCCCCTTCTCAGAGCTGCTTGATGGTATTTTTTTTTTTTATACCAATATCCTCTCTCCAACCCGCTTGGTTTTTCTAATTCTCTAAAAAGCTTGAACTTGACAGCAACCTCTCTGCAGCACTGAGCTCAGTCTGTGCGCGTATTAGTCCCGTTCGTAGCAACAGATCACATTAAGGACGTACTGATGCCTGAGCTCAGAGACGACTCTCTTTTTAATTAAGGCAATTATTGTGTCAGTGCTTCACATTTACATGTTGCCACTGAACTTGCAGAACTAATAGTGTTTCCAGAGGGATACAAGTCTGACAGGAAATGTTCAGACAAAGTTGCTTTGATCACATTTCATTTGTTGTGACACCGTACTTTCCTCCTTTTCACTCTCACTTATCCTCTCCCTTCTCTGTGTCTCTTTTCTGTTTCTCCAGAGTCTGTGAGCAGGTGAGAGAGGGACACTGTCTGCCCCACTGTCCAGCAACACCATGAGCTGGAGCTTCCTCACGCGGCTGCTGGAGGAGATCCACAACCACTCCACCTTCGTGGGGAAGCTGTGGCTCACCGTGCTCATCGTCTTCCGCATTGTTCTCACTGCGGTCGGCGGAGAATCCATCTACTATGACGAACAGAGCAAGTTTGTCTGCAACTCGGGCCAACCTGGCTGCGAGAACGTTTGTTACGATGCCTTTGCCCCTCTATCTCATGTACGC
This sequence comes from Microchirus variegatus, assembly GCF_963457635.1. Taxonomy (NCBI): domain Eukaryota; kingdom Metazoa; phylum Chordata; class Actinopteri; order Pleuronectiformes; family Soleidae; genus Microchirus; species Microchirus variegatus. The sequence continues at coordinate 20,067,640 of NC_139811.1, read as the reverse complement.
TTCTGGGTCTTCCAGATCATCTTGGTGGCGATGCCCTCTCTCATGTACATGGGCTACGCTGTCAACAGGATTGCACGATTAGATGAAGCTAAAGGAGGTGGGGGATCTGTCGCGGTCAGAACGCGAGGAGGGGATTACACACACAGGAAGCCAAGGAAAATCTGCTTTGGAGGACAGCAGCACCGAGGCATCGAGGAGGCCGAGGACGACCAGGAGGATGATCCCATGATCTATGAGGTACCAGAGATTGAACCTAAAAGGCCTCGGGATCCACTGCAACCTACGCCGAGACCTAAAATCCGCCATGACGGGCGCAAGCGGATTAGAGACGAGGGGTTGATGCGGGTCTACATTTTGCAGCTGGTGTCTCGTACAGTGCTAGAAGCGGGCTTCCTTGCAGGACAGTACTTGCTGTATGGATTCCGTGTGAGGCCAGTGTTCGTGTGCTCCGGGGAGCCTTGTCCTCACAGCGTTGACTGTTTTGTGTCGCGGCCTACAGAGAAGACCATCTTCCTGCGCATCATGTACGGCGTCACTGTCCTCTGTCTCATACTCAATGTTTGGGAGATGATACATCTGGGGATCGGTTCCATCTGTGACATCCTCAGGCGGCGGCGTAGCCCACCTCCGGAGGACGAGTACCAGCTGGGTTTGCTGAGCAACAACAGCGGTGTGGAGGGCTCTGTAGGGGGGACAGGACCCGAGGCTGGTTCTGAGGGAGGAGTGGGTGGAGATAGTGCTGCCGATTACGTGGGTTACCCCTTCTCATGGAACACTCCATCAGCTCCACCTGGCTATAACATTGTCGTCAAACCGGAGCAGATTCCCTACACGGACCTTAGCAACGCTAAAATGGCGTGCAAGCAAAACAGGGCAAACATCGCCCAGGAGGAGCAGCAGCAGTTCGGTAGCAATGAGGATAACTTTCCCACTGGAGGGGACGCCCGCGTGGCCCTGAACAAAGACATGATCCAGCAAGCTCATGAGCAATTGGAGGCGGCCATCCACGCCTACAGTCAGCAGCACCAAGCAGAGGAGCAGCTCGGGGACAGCCAGGACGACAAGCCCCAAAGTAACATCATCCACGCCCAACCTCAGCCGCAGTCACAGCCTCAGAAAGAGCGCAAGCATAAAGTCAAGCACGGGAAAGGAGGCAGCAGCGGAGGTGGCAGCAGCAGCAACAGCAGCAGCAGCAAATCAGGAGAGGGAAAGCCCTCCGTATGGATTTAAGCCCAGAGACAGGGACATGTGTCGAAACGATATGTATATATCTTTGAGATGAGATGATGAGCTGTTGCAATCTAGGTTGGATATTTAAACACCACTATGCCTTAAAGAATCCTGCAAGCTGGAGAAGATGTGTTTAGGTACAAAGGTGTGTAAAAAAAGAATAGAAAAAAAAAAGTGATGTTGCAGCTGACAATTAAGTTTTGTCTGGGCTATCGCTTTAACTTGAAACCTCACACCAACACATACTGTATTAGGCTAGAGTCTGTCGTTTACATGTCTCCCAACGTCGTCGAGCAGATTATTGACCTCTGTTGTCATCCCGTCCATCTTTTTATTGGGATACTGACTTCTCTTGCAAATCAGATTCGTCCTAGATTTGGCTTAGCTAATTTTGTTTCCACTCCTCTGCAAAGAAACTGAATCAATGAATAACTCGGCATCGTAAGTTGTAGGACATGAAAAAGGCAGCACTGTGCCCTGGCAACCAAAAATAAATGACTTCTCATGACATAAAAGAACATTACAACATGAAAATGCAAAGCTTGAAGCATTATTCAGTGGCAGCACCTAAAGCAAGGACTTTAAATACAGCAAGAACATCACCTTCCTGAGGGCTATGACCTGTCAGTCGTGTTCTGTGTCAGAATTTTCGTGTCGATCGCAGTGTCGCATTACTGAGACTCTGCATTTGAAAGTGTTTCCTTATGTTTTCTGAATGTTTTTTTTGAAAAAACTGTGCAACGCCAGCTGCTACTCAGGAACCTCTGGGAACAGCAGGTGGATTTTTTTTTAACTTGTCAACATTGTTCTTACAGTAATCATTAATTTTTACAAAGGGCAATTGAGAAAATGCAGTTTTTATATCTTCAACTTCTCTGTTTCCATCTCTGGCTTTTAAACAAGGCAGCTCAGTGCGGCTCTACTTGCCTTGTCGTTGACTGCCCCCTAGTGGCTTTTTAAACAGGGTTTCTTATACTGATCAGATGGTTACTCATCCAACAATAGTGAAACCAGCTGTTCCAGAGTTCCTTTTCTCGTGAGTAGCCTTGTGTTAATTAAGTCTTCCCAGTGCCACAAGTTAGATCCACAAGGCTGAAATATCACCACTTTGTAACGGAAAAGGTACAAAAGCCATTTCAGTAGTGTAACGAGACCAAACACTGTTTGTGTAATGCAAGTGTCAGTGCCAAGATTTTAATGCTGGGCTGCTATTAAGCCGAGTTGTTTGTAGCTTTGGAATACTGTGGCCATGCTACTCCAATTGTGGAAACATATGCCTACGTGAGACCAACCCTTTTGTAAAAGCCACTTGTTTTTTCTATTACAATACGTCTGTTGCTTTTTACAAAGGGATTCAAAAGAGCAAAACTCCAACATGGAGTCTTTTTTTTTATGTTTGAGCCTGCGTTTTATAGAAAAACTCGTTTTTTTCAGTGTGTTTTGTAAAAAAAAAAAAAAAAAAAGGAAAAATGGCAAAGACTACATGTTTCAATGTTGTATGGTGTTTTAAGTTGCCTTCCAATTGTAAAAAATGTGAAATATGACAAAGTTTATTTTTATAATGTGTCGGCTAATGTGATGAAATTTAGAAAGGGGGAAAAAAAAAGAGCCAGACTTCTTGAATATAAGTATTTAATAATTGTATGTTGTACCCTCCGGGCTGTATTTTAATAAACAGTCTCACTCCTTTTCCTACATGGTTCTCTGAGATCTGCTGAACACCTGTGTGGGGAGACAAAGGCTGAAGGACATGACGATGATAATTCATTTGGCCCGAGAGCAAACTAAGAGAAAATGCAAATCTGACATGCTGACATGCTCTGTCCTTGATTTTTAAACTCTGATATGTCAGAGCAACATCTTTAAAACAAACCACTGCCATTGTGATGCTGTGTGCTGTGATTATAATGTCAAACAAATACAACATCAACCTTTAGCATTTGATGTGTTACTGTAATCCCAATTCAAACGAGTGAAGGTGAGTGAAGGTCAGTCTGAAAGCTGTGCTTACAACTGGTGTTACACCACGTTATGCACTTACACGCAGAACAGAAAATGTTATGCTTTGTTGTATCTACACCGGCATATACATCGTCTAATTCCTCTGCACTTTCACTCGTCTATATATGTCAACACATTCTCCTCTGGTCGAGACATTTTTGAGAGGGGTAGTGAGGCTTTTTAGGTTTGGTAACGGTCGTCATTTCCACTCTGAGTTGACGTCCTGTGTGTGTCGAAGTGTCACGTGCTGCATTATTGCGAGAGCAGCAAAAACGAACCCAAAAACATAGTTTATGCAGCCTGCAAAAGTCTTATTATCATACATTTCATACATATAGCACCTCTACAAAAGGGGGCAATAATAAATTGGATAATGTCTGATAATAAAGATTCTGATACAGGCAGTAACTCACCAGTCGCTCTTCATTCAGCCGCTCCCCACAGCAGTGACTGAGTTTCTCAACTGAACTCCAAACTATTCAAAGAGACAGAAACATGAGTGGAGAATGAATAGGTAAGACATATAATGTTGTTGGGAGTTTTAAGGAAATGCATGGCCCTGAATCTCCAAATCTATTTTAACAGTTTTTTGTAAAGGGGAAAGTAAGTGATTGTGGCAGCTATTCAGGTTAAAAAAAAGATTTACGCTGTGTCACTAGTATGAGTTTGTCTCACCTTGGTCTCACTAATGAGAAACAGAAATTACCTTTTTATTGCTACTTTTTGCAACCAAATATCTTTTAATTTGCTGAGGTCTGACCTTTGTGACAATGCTTCATTAGATAGGATTAATTTATTCATATTTATTCACTCCGATCCCTCTGATACTTTAAAAAGAAATAGAAACAGGCATGAGGTTTGGACTTTGTGCAACGCTGTATGAGACAATAACAAATGATTGATGTTGACAGTGCTTAGTCGATCAAATGTTATCAAATGTCACGAAGGACAAACGACACAAATGTTGGCCTTTGATGAGGGTCGGCTGTGTCTCAAAAACATAACATAACACATGTTCAGTCATTCAGGTTTACCCCCAACGAGAGGCAAATGATTTTGATTTGTAAGAAAACTTTGCTGATAAATTGAACTCTTTAAAGCTTTTCAGTGATAACAGAGTGCAGGAATTCAACAGGGTTTGTTTTGCAATGTTCCTCAAAAAAGAGAGAGAAGGAATACAGAGACAAAAATGGACAAAAATGCTTCACAGCTTTGGAACAATATTGGCAGAGATGATTATTCCCTTGTGATTCAATGTGTATGGAGAATTAACACTGGTTTTGTCCGATGACATCTTCACTGGGGATATGTCAGTGTTCACCCTCAGCACGTCATCTGTCTGTGTAATAAACAACATCTCTGTTCAGAAGAAAGACTCCAGTGAGGCTGTGTTGTTTCCCCTATACATCTTCCTCGATGTGACACTGAGGCCAGTCGTGCTACCAGTGCAAACGGACTCAAACGTGCACTCTGTGTTCCTTTTTTGTATTCCTTTTTGTAAAAATGTAAATTTCTTTCAGTGCCATTCTGGTCTCTTTCTCTCTCCCCTGGCAATTTTGATGAATACGTTTTGATTTGCATGTGTAAAGAGCTATTTTCCTACAAAAATAAATGACAAATACATGTTGAATTAAGTCTCGGGCCTCTTTTGTTTTGGCTCTGGTAAAAAAAGAGAAAAGAAAAAGGGACACACAAAATAAATAAATAAAAGACTCTTGAGACTCTTGGTTATTGTCCTGCATCTGTTTTCAGTATGAAAAAGTGAGTTTATTTGGTGGAGAGCAGTTCCATCGGTGCAATTACAGACACACAAGACGACCAGGAAGAACACGGGAGACCTAAGTGACGTCACTTCAGCTCACGTTCAGTATCAGCTCAAGTTCAAGAGCAGCTGTAGTGTTTGTTACAATTTGCCTAAAACAGAATTCACCTTCACCTACTACAATTTATAATCTATTTATTAAAGTGCTCTGTAATCGTTCAGTGCTTCCTGGACATAAAAACAGATGTTGTTGTTATTGTGGGAGTTCACAGCCACAAAGTCTGGGGAAACAATAGAGGGGTTAAATTACCGTTTGACACGTTCACTCTGTAACAATATGATAGTAACTTTGTGATTGAGAAGCAATATTATGGTAATGCCATCTTATTTCAATATAATCGCCAAGTTATAGCTTGGTAAAAAAGGGATTCATTTCAACTTTGACTCAAAAACATTTGCATGTCCAGTCCAGAGCACATTGTGCACTATTTAATCATGTTTTTAAGGACATCCTGAAATTTCTTAAGAAAAATAAGTGCAATTTCGACAAAAAAATGTTATACCCAAGTTTACCATTGACACGTGCATTACATCTTACAGATCATGGTGCACAAAACATCATCATATTTAGATCCTAATCATAATTGGATTAGGATCTTCCACAAATTCATCCCCGGGGGCCAGTTTGGACCATCTGGAGGGCCGATACTTTTGACATCCCTGAGCTAAAACATGCACCCCATGCAGTTTAGCTTAAACAGTCGGACTTTAGACACAAAACTGATTTAATGATAATAATACGTAACCTTAGACACCTTAAATTATCGATTATTAATCAATTACTAAATTAATTCTCAACTATATCGATAATCGATTCATCGGTTTGAGTGTTTTTAAGGAATTAAAACAAGTCTTCTGATTTTTCAGCTTCTTAAATGTGAATATTTTCTGTTTACTTTGATCCATGTAACAAAGAAATCATTAAACCAGAATCATTTTTTTCTTTTAGGGGGGGGTTTGAGACAAAAAAAGACATTTGAGAACATCCTCCTTCTCAGGTTTGTGTAAACGCTGATCATCATTATCGGACATTTTCTGGACCAAACGATTACTCGGTTAATGGAGAAAACAATCGACTATGAAAATAATCGTTAGTTGCAGCCCTAATTATAACATGATTATCTCCGCCATCATTACCAAGCTGGGAATTTCATTATAAATTAGATGCAGTTACCTCCATATTAAAAGGTTAGCACCATCCTATTAGCATATTGTAACTTCACTATAATGTTAAAATAACAATACTTCTACTACTAATAATAATAATACAAGACTTCCCCAGAGAAACTAGGCAATGGGAATGAGAGGAGTGCTGCAGCTGGATGCACAATAAGGTCACTGTGAACATAAGTGGAATCCCATGACCAAAGTCTTAGAGGGCTACTGTGGCAGCGGGCGATTTCCTCTGAAAACAAACAAAAGCCCACAGAGATGTCATTTTAGAGCTGGTGCACACAGTCTATTATTACCACTCTGGACACTGGGAAAAAATAGCATATTTCTCATCACTTTTTTGTTTGAAGTGTGTGTGTGTGTGTGTGTGTGTGTGTGTGTGTGTGTGTGTGTGTGTAGGACGACGTACAGGGTGCAGTAACAGGAGTGTGGAAAAAAACAAGAGGCCCAATGATAAGATAAGATAAGATAATTAAGAATGTCTATAAATGTATGACAATACAATAAGATAATGAATAAGTGGATGATATGTTGTTCCAGTTATGAAATGAATAAGACGTGCCTTCTAATAAACAATATTGGCAGGGTTGGAGCAGTTCATAGCTCAAAGACACTGACGTGTTTGGGGAAAACCATTTGCTGTCGGGTTTAGGCAGAATTTCCCTCAGCCACTTAAATACAAATGGCTTTTTTATCTCATATTTTTTTCCCTTTAATTTAATTTTCCCTCTCAACCCATGCTGGTCAGGTGGCAAATACAAAAAAAGAAAACACAATTATTCACATGATCCTGCAAAAGGCTCAGTGAAAGTTCTCAGGTTTGTGGACCTGCAGCTGGTAAAAAGACTTTTTTTTGAAAATATTTCTTACTTAAGTACTTATTAGCTACAGTTTTTTTCACCCACAGTGCACAGGTTCACAATCTTAATGGAGTCTGTAACATTGTACCATCATGTTGCCACTGGTTATCAATACCCCTGTCTCTGTGACACCATGTAAAACAAGGTCACCACGACAACGCCGTGTTAACCGGTGTTATAACTGTGCCTGTGCTCAGTCCTTGGCTCGATGTTCCTCAGTGTTTTGTAGTTAAGGGACATGACCTCGTACTTAAACGTGCGTATCACATGCTGGAGCGTCAGTGAAGGAGTGGACTTAAGCTTCCACAACCAGTAACAGCCATTTATAACGAGTAACGCACATTACCCCCCTTGGTTTGCCATGGTTACCACTGAGTATTATTCAAAGTGGTTACAAGTGAAAGGTCCTTCTAACATTCTTTACATTCTGTGCGCTGGTGTTTTTTATTTTTCTTTCAGCCTCATGTTGAGAAGATAATATTTGAATTTCTTCAAGTTACATTCGGTTTCATCCAAAAGCTCCCAGGGTCGGTTGCATAACAGTTATTACTAAGTTATTAGCGTAAGGCACTTTCATGTAGACCATCACAAAGGCCTTACAAAGGATTCCAAGTTGGAAAAAACTACCCTCCAGGCTCCAGCTGGAACATGAGTGTTAATAAATAGACTTGTACATACACTATACGAGTATTTACAGTTGTTTTTTTCATTCTGATTTCAGTGCAAATCTTCTTCGTCTTGGCTGCTGGTAATTGTTGCATACTCTTAATCCACGTAATCAGCCAAAAAAAAAAAAAGATCAATCTGTTCAACGATAAGTGCATTGAAATGCTTGTAAGAGTGATTGGCTTCCTCGTGAGAAGGCACTTCGGTCCTTTTTTTTTCTCATTCCCACCCAGACCCAGCAAACTACTTTTCGCCTGGGCCACAATCCCCCAGGTGAAGTCTGAGCACGCCCTGACTGTGCAGACGCAACAGCAGGTCAAATTCAGCCGGCATGGCATGGAATTTCTTCTTAGTTTGTCTGTCATCGTAGTAGTGGTTCGTCAGGGCACGGAAGCCATGTGGGTGATTAGCGAAGGGCCAGAACCCGTACAGATGCACATTGGTGCAGACCTCCAGCGCCATGCTAGCCATAATTATGCCGGTGCTGAGCCGCACCGCTCTCAGGCCCTGGGAGCGCCAGAAGGCTGCCAGACTCTGCAGGTACTCGGGGTTGAAGAAGACGGGCCGAGTGGGGCTTTCAAAGTCCTCAATAGTGTAGACGGCACGCATGGAAATCGGGGTGTTGTGGCCATAGGAGAAGGCGGGAAGGAGCAGCAGGGAGTTGCCATAGCTACGCAGGCTCTCTGCAAACGGACGCCGACGCCCATTGAGAGCCCCATACCTGAAAATATACAGCAATGTATTTGTGAGGAAAAAAAAAAAAAAAAAAGCAAGGGAGACATTATCAAGTGAGGTTGTGTAATTCTCTTGCTCACTTCTCCACGAGAATGCTGGGGTTTGCGGTCACAAGGTCAGTCTTGACGCCCACATGTTTCTCATAGCCGTTCGCCAAAGGAGGTAGGTTGCACCTGAACACGGGGCCAAGACAGGACAATCAATGTTGGGGGTTACAAACAGACAAAATAACAATCGACAGTGAGATAATCTACAGCCAGATTTGCAAGAGTCTTTCACATGGCCAGATTACAGTCTCACCTCATAACAAACTGGGCAGAATCGATCATCTGCCCACAGCTGCTGTTGGACAGGATCCCTCCATTCCCAACAACGGCACACGTGTCCCATGTTTTGTTTGAAAAAGGATGCTCCTGCAATCAAGAGGCATGGGGGGAAAAGGGGCCACAAATCAGACGCATTCATTCTGACAAAGTGCATAAAGAAGGGAAGTGTACGACCAGATCGGTTTCCTCTTCAATCCACACGAGAGGAAATCCCGTTGCAGCACAGACAGTATGTGTGCTATCAAGTGAGCATTCATTTATCTCTTCAGCTCACGTACGAGATTATGTTTGCTTCTGTTTTTGTCCAAGTAGTTTAGTGTTTTATAATTAAAAGAGACAAAAGCATTGCTGACAAATACAAAACATTCATTGTTATTCCAGACAGAATTTACAGGTCATTTTCTTTGACATACAAAAAGAATTTGAGATATGACGGGCCTCGTCTGCCAGACATATTATTATTGTGCATTTGTGACTGGATCTTTTTGGATGGAAAAAAGTGTGGCATATCCATCCATGATTTTTATGTCGATAATGCAAATGTTGAGTAAAGGCCTGTAAATACTCCCCAGGAACAGATAAGAATGACGTTATTATTTTCTTGCAGATCTCATTCCTGACACGTCATCAGGGCACAACTTTCTTCTTGCGTGGTGTCCAACAATTATTGTGTGATTGGCCAAACATTTGAAGTGGGTGTGGTTAATCTCATTTCCTATGAGGACTTCCCAGGAGATCTGCACTTGAGTTTCCTCAAGAAGTATGAATTGTCCTGGCCAAAACTAAATCTGTTCTCGTTCTTACCACGTAGAGAAAAAACAGAACCAATTCCTATGTTCCTGTGGAGTATGTGCAGGCCATGAGCGAGGATGAAGTGTAGTCTAGACTACATCTGCTCCGAGCTTGCTCTATCTTAAAATGCAACATATTGGCATTGTTGTGTTGCAACTGTTGTGCAAAGGTTGTGTTGTTGTTCTTTTAACTTATGAGGGTAGTAACTCTGACATCTTTTACGGCAAAGGTTCGTGACTGGCTTGTTCATGACGTTAGTACAAAAGAAACGTGCAGTGGATTTCGAAATCCACCTGCCCCAGCGGCTGGTGGCCAAAAAGGATCAGATTACAAACAGCAGGTGATCCTACGATTACTTTTGAAACCTGGGTGAGAAGCTGTGAAATCTACCCGACTGCGCTGCCTGACAGAGATCTGACCTTGCTTGTTCGTTGCATAATGTGCAGACGTGCAAAGGCTTTTCCATACAACAAAAAAGCAACTGTTTTTCCTTAAAAGAACTGATTTAAAATAATTTTGGGTGAAGAATGGTGCCTCGTTCATTCCCACTCTGCCCCTGAACCTCTGCCCTTGCAGTGTGCCAATTTGATAGGAACACCGTGAGAAGAGTGATATTTAATCAGACACTGCAGAGCTGTCTGGTTATGAATGAAACACCTGCTTTTCACCGTGGCGTGTTTGCTGTTGTTGAAATACCAGGTGCAGGACTCCATTTCACAGCAGTGATACCATAACTTCAAGACCAAAACAAAAGCCACATAACGTAAATCTCCTCCTGCAACAGGAGGTCAAACTTAGTCGTCTTGAAAATGACAAAACGCTCGCACGTCATCATGCAGTTGTTCAGAGCATCACTGTGATCTATTCTTTCTATAAACAAAGACAGGGAAAGAAGAAGAGCCTGTGGCTGCAGTTCCATCAGAGAGTGAGAGCAACAAATTGTTAATCATCTCACCACGATGTAAAAACAGACACAAGCTTGGACTTTGACGGCCCTGTGAGTCATTGAGTTGTGATGGTCACTCACTAAGGCTGGATATTTTAGGAAGAATCACTTCCACTTTATCACATACACAACTGTGCAAAAGAGGGATTTGGAAAAAAAAAAAAAGAAAAAAAAAAAAGAAGTAAGATAAAATCTAAATATAAGCGTAACTCTTTAACACCTAAAATCTATTCTAAAAGTGTCAATGTTAAACGGTCACATTTAAATTGATTTATCCGTTACCAACGTGTGGAAATGAGCTTATATTATGTAAATATGGCAGCATTGCGGTGAGCGACAAGGGCAAATGCACTGCAAACCCCAAAACACCAGCAAATAAGAAAACAGCGGCAAGTAAAAAAACACGAAAGCCACGTTTTACTTAAAAGACAAATTTTCATCACCTCTGTTTGCCCCTGTCGGCCACCATACAAGCATGGCTGTCATGGCGACAGTGTCAACAATATTACTTTCTTGGACTGACAAGTGAATGATTTAAATTTCAAGTAAGAAAAACTACATCCTCAGTGGCTACCAATAATATTTTTTCATGAATTTCACCATACATTTTGAGAGATTTTCAATAAATGATATGAATGGAAATACTTCCAGGTCATGTTACTGCATTTCATAGTGATTGAAAAACAAACAAACAAAAAAAACTGTCCATTGGGCTATTAATTAATAACACTGCACAGAAGAAGAAGAAGAAGAAGTAGATATAAAATTTTAAGGTGGTGAAATGAAAGTTCACATGTTGACATGAGTTAACATGAGTAAACTCAATATAACTCATGTTTACAATGCTAATTCCCCAGACATAAAAACATGGAAACAAAAAATAGTGCAATTCAAAAAACAATGCAGTAAAAATGAGAGTTCAATTTAAACAGTGCTTCTTTTTTATGTTTAAAATGTGCCCATCTATGTGCCAATCTCCCATCTGCATATTAATGTTTGTTTTAAGCTGTTTCTTGAAGGACATGTCAGTGATGCTTTCTCTGACACCCGTAGACAAAGTGTTCGTCAGCTCGTGCAACTTATTACCGATAAAATGTTTTGGTGCAAAAGTGGATTTTCTGAACCGTACTTCACAGAATTATCCTCACCTTTGTAAATGTGCTGAAAATCTCAGGCGTCACCTGCAGAGTCCTCTTCTTCTCCCCGTCATACACGAGCTTTGAGCCCACCGGAGTGTTGGCCTGGGTGATGACAGCCTTGTGGAAACCATGGCACTTGCTGCTCAGCTGAGATCTGCGGAAACAGAGACAGGTCAGGAGTGATCACACTTACCGTGATGTCGAAATGTAAGACAATGTGATTAACATGTGTGTTTAGATGTCCGTCAGTACAAATACTTTGTTACTGAAGTACAAAATTCACATATCTGTGCTTTACTTTGTTATTCATATTTCTAGCAACGTTGACTTTTCCTCCAACTGTCTTTGTTACTCGTTACGACCAAATAAAATCAGAAGATGAAGAGTTGGTAATGGTCTGTGTTTATATAGAGCTTTTCTAGTCTTGATGAGATGCTTCATACTACAGTTTTGCCATTTACCCATTCACACGCTGCAACATGGAGTTAAGCGGCAGGCTCAAGGACACATAGACTAGCAGAGCCAGGAATTTAACCCACAACCTTCCAGTTGAAAGACAACTCGCCCTACCCCTGAGCCACCATGGCTCAATCCCAACGCCTCACTGTTTAAAATACTTTAACTTATAAAACGTGAGTACATTTTATATTAATTTGATACTTAAGTACAGTAAATGTCAAATACTTTAAGACTTTTACTTCAGTAATGTTATAAAAAGTGACTTCAACGTCTACCAAAGTGGTTTTCTGTATCAAGTATCCCTTTCAGGTACTTCATAATAAAAAAAACTGGTGGTTAGCTGCAGGCGACTTGCTTGAGTTCCATTTTTGACTGATTGATTAACCCTAGTTGACCCCAACGACCCTCTTTCACACCTTGACTCGGGTGAAACCAACTATATGGACATCCGGGGGGGGTGGGTTTTTTTCGTCTTATGTGTTGTTGAGTCACATTTTTGGTAGTGATATAAAGTCGCAATAATTGTGCAGAAGTCCCAATATATTCTTTTTGTTCATAAAAATGAGCAAAGTGAACTTTGAACTGTGACATTCTTTTCAAAATAAAATTAAATCCGATTTTAAACATTGTGAGTACTTTTTGCTCAGGTGTGTTTATATAGTTGGTGTTTTTTTTCAGATTGCCTAGGTTGTGCTGAAAAGAATTATATAAATGCACTGTATATTGCACATTCTTATACCCTCTGTATAAACTGTATGTTTAGACACAGTCATGGGAAAAAAGCAGCTAAAATGCTCTGTGTTCTAATGGTTAAGATTTGTGGCGCCCAAATGATTGTTTATGCCAGAAAACATATTAACTCAGCTAATAGTTTTGAGTGTGGCGTAAACGATGTGATGTGCAATTAAAACGGACATGGACATGGGTGGAATGTGACGGCGCTGTGACAGTTCAGACCACAGATAAGTGTCAAATCGTCCTCCTGAGCCAAAATGACAGATCATTTTGATAGCGGTTTAACCACAGTTTTGAAGGAATTAATCAACACAAAATGTGCATTGTATTACACACACCACACATTCCAAAGCAATCGCTATACAAACCACCGATATTTCGCAAATATGTTTAATTGAGTGCCACATATTTCACTTTTATGGCGTGAGGCGGTGCCGTGAGTAACCTGTGGTTGGGTTTAGGCACGAAAAGCAACTGCTTACGATAGATAGTGGTTTTTCCCCTTAATCAAAACATCATTCCTCTCATTTTGCATCTTAAATGGACAACATGGAGTATTGCCAGGCAAATGTTTGTACGTGTTGTCGTGCTGATATCTTTCGCCGTATTTAGAAGTGAAAAGTTTTTGTGAAGACACTGGCAAGTTTGTGGACAACTTGTAATCACTTGGAGACTACGCGTGACAGTAATGCATCGTCGTCCTACTTTTTTTTACGTATGATGATGAACGTGTTACATCCACAATTAAAAGTACTTCAACTTTTTTTTTTTTTACTATTTATTTTGATAATTTAATCGTTACGAAAAAGTAAATCTGCCTGCGCCTATGAGCGTCACAAAGGTAATTATTATTTTGTAGTGTGGTTTATTGTGTATTATTCCACAAAATGTACTAAACTACCACCGCATGCACAAGATAACATGTCAAAACTTCACTTCAGAAAGAAATGTGTCAGCATAATGAAAAATATAATGTTTCCCATTGTTTTTCAGAAACATAATATAATGAAAAAAAAAAGTGCTGTTGTTTTTTTCTGGGAGAGCAGGCGGCGCCTTTCATTTTACCTGAATTTTTTGTAGTTGTCCTCTCGCCTCTTCCAGGTTTGAGAGTAACGCTCAACTACTTTCGTGATGATTTCCCTGTGACACAAACACAAATACATCGTTTATATGCTTGAATCATTTTTTATATATACATATATATATACACACTACTGTTCAAAGCTTTGGGGTCTCCTATAAAAAAGTCACACTTTTATTCAGAATGAATTTTGCCCTTCAAACTTCACTTTCATCAAAGAACCAGCAAAACTGTTTTCAGCAGTGCTTACATCATTGCACAAGGGTTTTCAAGGGTCTTCTAATCCTCCAATAGCCTTCTACCACGATTAGCAATTAGCAACACAATGTACCATTAGAACACTTGAAATGGGCCTCTATAAACCTATGTACATATTTCTTTAAAAACCAGACTTTGCAGCTAGAATAGTCACTTACCACATTAACATTGTATAGAGTGTACTTATGATTAATTTAATGTTATATTCATTGAAAAAAAAAAAAAAGTGTTTCCTTCAAAAAAAAGGACATTTCCATGTGACCTCAAACTTTTGAACGGTAGTGTATATGTGTAAAGGCAGAAGTTTGGAGGAGCGGTGGCAGCGTTCACTCTCACCCGCAGCCTTTGCAAATGTCAGCTGCCTGAGGGACAACACGCCCCTCAGTCCTGTGAGGAGTTGGTCTGCGAGGGTCCACATTACTGTGAAGAAAACAACAAATACAGTCGGTAAACAAACACGTACAAATAATACGATAGCGATGAGAATAGACAGGTGACTGGGTGTCAAACTTCGGTACTATTGTGCTTATTCACCAAACTTTCTCCATATCACCTCACACTGAAAACTGGGTTGATATATTGAAAAGGGAAATAAGGAAAAGCCAGATCAAAAATGATCCGTGTTGAATCCAAATATTGCCCTGACCATGGAGATTCTTAACACGTAATATGTCTAAATGAAAAACTCCTTGTGTCTAAGGTTGAATTGGAGATAGGGCTGCAACTCACGATTAGTGTTTCTCCAACCTGGGAAGGATGATGTTCTCAAATGTCTTGTTTTTTCCGAAAAAATTATTCAGTTTTAATGATTTATTTGTTATATGGAGCAAAGAAAACTGAAAATATTCACGTTTACAAAACTGAAAAGTGAGAAAACTTGTTTTAACTCATATACTGATTAATCGAGTATCAAAACAGTTGACGATTAATTTAGTAATCAATTAATAATCCATGAATCAAGCAATCGGAGATGATAGTCACGCTTTTACATGCGCACATCTCAACTACTGTAACAGTATTTTTACCTGTTTAAATAAGAAGAAGGCACACCTCTGCTACACGCCTCATATTGTGCCTGTTTTAGCCTCGTGTTAAGAATCCATTATCAAATCTTGACCCTAACTTTTAGAGCCTTGCACGGTCAAACTCCTCCTTACATCTCTGACCATCTAACCTGCATTCTGAGGTCAGCAGGTCAGATGTTACTTCTGGTCCCAAAAACCCATTTCAAGACGTGAGGTGATCAGTAAAATCTAGACTGTGGAATGCTCTCCTCTTTTTCCCTTCACCGCCAAGACACTGTTGACGTCTTTAAAAAGGAGTTAAATGTGTTTCTGTTTAATCAGGCTTTTAGTTCGACTAGGGTTCTTTGTGTTTTTCCTGTGTTTTGTCTAAACAAACCTATGTCTTTACCCTGTCAGTGTTTTATGTTTTTTTGCCCTGTGAAGCACTTTGTGAATCCACAGATCTGTAAAATCTGATAGAAAACCCTGTGGGCATGTTGTTGCTGTGTCAACGAAGCCCTGATAAAAGCAGATTTTCTGACAACGTTTCTTTCTTTTTTTTCACTGAAATAAAGTTCAGCATCACTCCTGAAAATGCGGGGCCCGATTCCTTTGAGTTTGAGTCCCCACTGTGTCATTTCAAGTAAACATAAGTAACACACAATATGTCTCACAACACAAGCAGCTCCATCAAACATACAAAACGTGCAACGACGAAGTGCAGAGGGGAAATGAAAGAGGTACCACTTACACAATTACAAAATCAAAAAGCCATATCAAAATTGCTTCCTCCCCAGTGAACTCTAAAGCAAGTGATCAGACTTCTGTTAGAGTTAGAAAAGCCATAGTCAGTTAGCTCAGTGTTTGATCTTAATGTGCCATAAATGAACAACCAGGGTACAAACTCACAAGCAGAGAGACCTTTGCTACGGAAACATTTCAGCAGGACACTTCTGCGCCGTCTTGATTTCGTTGCCGTGATTGTTTGTGGTCTGTGATATGTTTTCCTCGCACACTCGTGTATAGTGTCCCCACTTCCTATTTTCAAGTTTTCAAAGGGGAATAAAGTAATAAAACAAAAAAGCCTTTTGTCAGGTTCCTATGGGAGAACTGTGAAGTGTAACCCTGCCTGTTTCCCAGCATTCACACACTACTATGACGCACTGTTATAAATATGAGTTAAATATCAGAGTGACATTTCATACGGTTATCGCTGGGATTGGCTAATGTTAACCTTTAAGAGCATCTCCAAACTCAGTGAGAGACACTTGAATCGATCTCCTGATCAGTTTCTTTGTCCACATTACTCTGCTGGTATCTCAACAGCATTGGAAAACAAATGTGTCCCAGGAGGATTCATGTGGGAAAGTTAAGTTTTCTTTTTTTCTTCCCCCAACATGTTTAAAACTAGAGCTGAAACGATTAATCGATTATTAATCAACAAGATTTCTGATTGTTTTAGCTCCTTAAATGTGAATATTTTCTTGGTTTCTTTGCTCCACATAACAAAGACATCATTAAAACTGAATCATTGTGCTTTGTGGACAAAACAAGACATTTGAGAACATCATCATTTCCAGCTTTGACAAACACTAATCAACGTTTTTGTTTAACATTTTCTGACATTTTATGGATCAAACGATTCATCGAGAAAATAATCGACACAGATTAATCAGTTACGAAAATAATCGTTAGTTGCAGCTCTATTTAAAACCGGATGTTAAACATTCTTGGAAACAAAGTGATAACAGAAAGGACAGACTTCTGAGAAGATAGGTCTCAATTCTGAGAAAACAACTGCAAATTCTGACTTTCTTTTTCTCATAATTCTGAATTGAACCCTTGAATGAAGACTTTTCCTCAGACTTCTGACTTTATTCTAATGGCTCCATATGAGCTGCATTCACTTGTACATAATCAAAGGAAAGGTGATTGAATTGTAACATCACACCAACACTTTCCACAGCTAATATATACTTTATATGAGCATTTTAGCAAAGACGATGCTGGGGGAAAACAACTCACAAAGCCTCTTTATCATCATCATCATCATCATCATCATCATTAGAGCTGCAACTAACGATTATTTTCGTAATTGATTAATGTGTCGATTAATTTCTCGATTAATCGATGAATCGTTTGGTCCATAAAATGGCAGAAAATGTTAAAAAAAAACATTGATCAGTGTTTGTCAGACCTGGAAATGATGATGTTCTCTAATGTCTTGTTTCGTCCACAAACCAAAATGATTCAGTTTTAATGATTTCTTAATGTGGAGCAAAGAAATGAAGAAAATATTCACATTAAGAAGCTAAAACAATCAGAAATCCAGTTTTAATCATGAAAAAAAAGCTTCAAACCGATTAATCGATTATCAAAAACAGTTGCCGATTAATTTAGTAATCGATTAATAATCGATTCATCGATTAATCGTTTCAGCTCTAATCATCATCATCTGTCAGGTCAGCAGTCTACCTCTACCTCAGGTTCTACCTCTGCTGTGACATCATGTGTTTTAGCCTCGCCACTCATGCACCACGAGTATAAACAGTGACCGGTCTGTGTTTGTATTTGTTGCCTCTTTAAAAACCTAGAAACACTGAGACACTTTGAGAATATGAGCTGTAGTTTCAGGGTTAAGAATACGCTTTAAGTGGTTACGGGTTGTTTGGGCTGTCCACGATGAATGGAAGTCAATGCCGTGTCCTGAGCAGGATAGCTGTGCAAACCCAGGTGTGTGTGTGTGTGTGGAAAAGTATGTGGGGAAAAAGCAGTCACACACACTTACTTGTCGTTGAACACGTACCAAATGACGGTGGTCAGCAGGCTCCCCACACAGACCAGGGTGAACATCCAAGAGAAGAATGTCTTCAAGAGGTGTCCCCTCATACCTCTCTCCCGTCCTTTCTCTCTTCCGTCTCTCTCTCCACTTCAGCCTGGGTGAAAACCAGAGTGCTGCCGCCTGCTCTCTGCCCTCGTCCTCCGCCTGTTTTTCACATGTCCTCCCTCTTCTCCTTCCGTCGGCTGCAGCACACTCTATCACGCGAGTGTCTTTCGCGTCTCCGTCTCTTCCTGTCTGTCTCTGCTTTGACTCCGTGTTCTCCCCTCCCTCACTGAGCGAGAGAGCACGCCTCCCCTCTCTCTCTCTCTCTCTCTCTCTATCGTAGTTCGGTAGGGGTGGGCAATAATGCACATTTTGGTAATACCGATCCAATACTAGTCAGTATCGGTATACTCCTTTCACGGGTTGTCGTACCTATGTTCCCCGTTTTTCCCAAAAAAGGTCCTATGTTCCTCACTTTGTGGAAGCCTGGGTGTGGAGCTCCAGAGTAAAGGGTTAGGGTAGATAGGGTAAGGGTAGGGTTGGGGTTAGGGTAATGCTGCGTTCCAGAGCCCATCCAAACAAATGGGATGTGGGACTTATCCTACATAGTACTTCAACGCTTTGAAGTACAGCAATTTAAGTCGAATGTAAGAATGTGGCCAAAAACGGTTACTACATTCAAATTCAAAATACCGAGATCTTTTAGGTTTCGTTTTCTGACGTAACCGGCAACCCGTGGTTGCTCGGCAGTTGAGACTCTACTGACTGCAATGATTGGTAGACGGTGGTAGGTGGCGCCACATGCCAAAACATGATTCCAAATCATAAACATAATTTGCAGTCTGCAAAAAAAAATTTTTTAATGCAAATATTTTGTCTGTACTGTTGTTGTTGGTGAGTTCAGTTTGTTATATGAACATTATTCCTGAGTCTCTGTGACATATTAGGAGGATTTTATGGCCAGTTGCTTTAGATTTATTACATAATGCACCTTTAAGGTGACTCATTCAATAGGTGCATAAAGCAAGACAGTATCAATTTGTTGTTAGATGATTAACAGAGTCCTTCTTGTGTCCACTAGATGGCAACTTGATAAACATATTATTTACATGAATCTAATGTATGATGTAAAATAGCTAAACAGGACACAAGATGTGCCCAGCAACCACATGAAGACAGGGGCAGCACATTAAGTCAATTATTTATTAACTGACCAAGGATCAAGAGCTTTCATAACCTTTACCAGATACATACAACAAACATATGACGCGATATTGCGGTCAAATAATTCATTAAGTGTAAAGGAAAGTGCAGAATTGGATCTTTAGATGTGTTGCCAAATGCATCTTACAATACTCTCTTACACAAAACAGTCCGATTGTCTGATTTGCGTGAAGTTTAACCTGCAGTTAAAGGTGAAGTAAGTAGTTTATAGTGCCATCTAGAGGAGAGGCTGAAATTTACAACAAAGAACTGCTCCTCTGCTCACCCCCTCCTTTCCCTGAGCACTACGGTATACTCAGCCGGTCAAATGTCGTCCTCGTTGTCTTTCTCCGTGTCAGCAGATGAGGTTCGTGAGGTTAGGGAGAGGGCGAGCTACCGCGGCCGTAGCAGACGAAGCGGAGAGAGTGGAGGCGGGACTTCCGCTACAAGTAAAGAGACGCTTGATTTGTTCTCTCGCGTTTGTCCTTACAGGCTCCGGTAAAAACATGGCGTCTCGCAGCTAACAGTGGCAATGCAACCGCAACCGTGTTATTTTACATGACTATTTGAAACACTACGAAAATGAAACAAAAACTATTATACAGCGACTAGACAATGCAGGAGCACATAATATGTATAAAAAAGTGGATTTTGGGTTATATAAACCCATAAATACTACACAGTGTCCCTTTAAACCCTGAGCGATACAAACGTCAACAATGTTAGCAAACAAGCTAACGAACGTAGCTTCAAATGACTGCTGTCCGCTGCTAGTCGTAAACAGCTAACACATATGAAAGCGTGAACTCCGTGGCACTAGTCAAACTACGTGTATTTATCAGTTAGTGCTGGGACCGGTTAAACGAGCACAACAGTGAGCTTCGCTGAGAGCGCCGCCAACATGACTTGAATCTGACGATTCTGATTGGACAATGACAGATAATATGTCTAGAACACTGATAATAACTACCTTTGCTGGCAGAGACGGCTGAAAGGAATTTTAGCACTAAGGATCTTTGGAATTGCTGAGGGAAAAGAAATTCTCTTTCTCCTACTAGTTGGTAGGGCGTCGCCCAAATCGTCCCTATACACCGCCAGTCCCTGAGTAAAATAATAGTAAAATATACAAATTATTTTCTTTCAAGTGGAATACAAAAATAAATACAAAAATAAAGCAACATTAAAATAACACGTTTCAATGGGATAAATGTATTATTTCAAGGTCTTGGCATACTTTATTGAGTTGGCTAAAGTAACAAATTACCAGCTGCACTTAAAAATATGTATTATTCAATGTCGATGATGGCCAAAATATTACTTACACCACTATTATTTACCTGGATATTATGTTCTGCCAAACTGAAAGGCCTCTGTTAATGACCAGGACCAGGGGGTGGGGGGTTTCTCTCCTCCTCTCTCTGTCTCGGAAGTTCGGCATTTTCCTTTGCCGTGGTTTTTCCATGTGTTTGTATAAATTAGTTCTATTGCCATTGTATTTTACAGGCGTTTTACAAACTACACACTTTGATGTTGTTTCATTTGTGACTTCAAAATAAAGCCACACAGCGCTCCTCTTTCTAGTGTCCGCCATTCCTCCGCTCAGTCTCTCATCATCTGTGTGAGTAGTTGCCACTCGCCAGCAGCACTTCTTGCTTTTTTTACCTGGGTCATGTGACGATAAAGCACAAGAGGATGGAGGAGGAGCAGAGTGTGCCTGCTTGGCTGTGACAGCAGCAGCAGACAGAAACAGACAGACAGGTGGCCTCCACAGCAGCAGGACAGGAACTCAAGTATCGATACCATCACACTGGTATTGATCAATATCGTTGGATCGATATATCGATATTTTTGGATCGATCCGTCCCACCACTATTGTTCAGTTTGATTCTTGCTGATGTACTGTCCAGGTCAAATCAGCCGCACTTAAATATCGAGTGCACAAGTATTCTCAGCATTATGGTAAATACGTGGCAATGGCGTATAGAAACATTGTGTTTACTTCCGGTCAAGATGTGCAACACGACCCCACTGTCAACAAAAGTAACCCATCTCAGGTGGTGCATGGTGTGACACACCTGCACAAGAAGCACTGGACTTTGCCACAATGCAACAGGTATAGAGCCAGAAAAGGAAGACACTATACAAACCTACTAAGTGTCCTGAGAGAAGATCTCAAAAACAAAGGAATCGGAAATCTCAGAACTGCAAAGAAACTCAGAGAGCTACGACAGCTTGCAAATACTGAGCTGCAGAACACAGTGGACCATCATACTAACAGACTGGAGATCATCTTCATCGTAACATCCATCACATACAGTTTCACCTGCTGGAAAGTTCTCGAATCCAATGCCGACATTCTGACCAATCAGTGGCCTGCACTATGTCGACATCACACATAGTATCGCTCAGCTCGCTTCTGACTACCTCTACTTGGCAGGTGTTTTTTTGTTTGCATTCCATTAGAGATAGTACCTTGTACCAGGGACTGACGGTGTATAGGGACGAGGAGGACTAAGAGGAGGAGAAAGATAATTTTTTTCCCTCAGCAATTCCAAAGATCCTTAGTACTACTATTCCTTTCAGCCGTCTCTGCCAGCAAAGGTAGTTATTATCAGTGTTCTAGACATATTGTCTGTCATTGTCCAATCAGAATCGTCAGATTCAAGTCACATTTTATGGTTCCGTCTCTTTTGGGGCGATTTGATTGACGTGGAGAATCACCCGAAAATTCTCCCCTTGACTCTCATGTTCAAAAAGTTTTTTTTTCGAAAAACATACCCTCCAATGCATTTTTAATGAGGATTTATGTGCATGCACTAACGTGCTTTCACACGTGTTAGCTGTTTATGGCTCGTAGCAGCAGACAGCAGTCATTTGAGTAAAGGTAGGGTTAGGATTAGGGTTAGAGAAAGGGTCCTATGTTCCCCGGTCACATACAAAGCGGGGAACATAGGACCCGGGGAACATAGATACGGTCCCATTTGAGGTGACGTTCGTTAGCTTGTTTGCTAACATTGTTGACATTTGTATTGCTCAGGGTTTACCTGCAGGTTAAACTTCACGCAAATCAGACAATCAGACTGTTTCGTGTAAGAAAGTATTGTAAGATGCATTTAGCAACACATTTAAAGATCCAATTCTGCACTTTCCTTTACACTTAATTAATAATTTGACCGCACTATCATGTCATATGTTTGTTGTATGTATCTGGTAAAGGTTGTGAAAGCTCTTGATCCTTGGTCAGTTAATAAATACTTGACTTAATGTGCTGCCCCTGTCTTTATGTGGTTGCTGAACACATCTTGTGTCCTGTTAAGCTATTTTACATCATACATTAGATTCATGCAAATAATATTTGTTTATCAAGTTGCCATCTAGTGGACACAAGAAGGACTCTGTTAATCATCTAACAACAAATTGATACTGTCTTGCTTTATGCACCTATTGAATGGGTAATTATATTATCATTATCAGAAAAAATTGCCCCCCCTGAAATTTTCTTCAGGAGCCGCCACTGCCTTTTTTAGTACCTGCTCTGGCAAGGTTCAAAGCGAGCCAATGGTTGGTACCAAACCGCACAATGCCAAACCATTAAAAAGACTTAAAAATCCTGAGAAAATATATGACAGACTGCCGGCCACTGATTGTGATTGTTGTCACTGGAAGAGTCATGAGCGCCACGTCCGACACAGGAACAACATCTCAACATTGAACAGAAGAGTCTGGTATATTTAATGGCAAAAGCGGGCGTATTTTAGTTCAGCGACTGTGACGTCACGGCAGTTTCATGTAATTCTGACGAGGTACTGTTGTAATGGAAAAAACGATACCAAACCAAGTAGAGTCGAGCCGTTATGGCACTGTATTGTGGCGAAGCTGCTTGTGAGCTGTTGCTGTAGTAATTGTGCAGCAGTAGAAATGGCAGACACTGAATCTGGTCCGGTCAACTGGGTCATGTGAGGTCCAGGTGAAGTCCTCATTGACGTGAACACAGAGGGACTTGAAACTTGACACTCAAGTGTAAAGTGGTGAATGCGGGTGTCGGCTCCTCGCAGGTAAACTATCCCTGACTGTCAGGTTGTTATTTTGACACCACAGCTGTTATTTAGACACCACAGCACCAGGCTGTCTACCTCCCTATGATGCTGGTTGTCTCATCGTTGTGGCCCACATTTAAGGATGGCGATATCCTTGTGTGACGAGGTACAGTTAAGTCTGTAGAGTGTGTACAGAACCGGGCTCAGAACATAAACCTGAGGAGTGCCAGTGTTAGTTATGCTACTGGAGTGTGGGGTTTATTCCGAGGTTGTGTAGTCTGAAAGTGTGGTTGGTGGGGATGAGGGCAATAAACAGCATCCTGATGTACGTGTCCTTATTTTTCCGTTATGCAAACTGGAGGGGGTCCAGTGTGGGAGGAGTAGTGACCCATAAATTATCCTCTTGAAGCACGTCATAATGACATATATGAGTGCCACTGGTGTGTGGACATTCAAGGAGGACACTGGGTTTTCCTGAAGGAGGTAGTTCCAAAACACGTTTGAACTGTGGCATGAGTGAGGAATGTGTTTAAGTAAGAGGTGAAAAACATCAGCAGGTTCTGCAGCTCACACCCTGACGGTCCGTCCAGTGATGTAATCAAGACCTGCACCCTTATGGGTGTCGATTTTCATTAGGGTGTCACAACATCCATCGATGACACAATGGGTGGGTGGCTCATGCCTCTGTTTGTGTACAAGTGAGCCAGTGTGATTTTTTTTGTTGGAATATTGACATGCTGTTGGTATTCAGGCTTTAAATCTGTAAATTGCAATCTCCCAGAATAATTTTTCCCACATAAACTCTCGTACCAGCTACAGCCTGGTCTGTTATCTGCCACACTTCAGAGCCTCAGTCGTCCTCCCCCCAAGGAACTTCTTAAGCCCCTTTCCCCTTTGCACAGGAAGCAGGCAGTAACATGAGTGCCCAGTACTGAATTAGCCCACAGTTTGCCTGGTGTAAAACCAGAGAGGGAAGCGGGCTACTCAACTCATCAGAGTGACTATTAATACCCCCCCCAAGAACTGGACGCACACAGGTTTGCATGGCGATTCTTTGGTCAGCCTAAACAAAGCGTTGTCCTCAGACATCCAACTTTAACCTGACCATAATTCAAATCTTAGTAAATATTAACAGTTTTTTCAGAAATAAGGTTCTGCCTGCACTGGCGAAAACAAGTGTTCCCGGGGCAGGGGAAGTCCTCGCTTAGCTGGGATTGGAGCATGTTTCCAACATGGCAGCAGTGCCGGCTGGATCAACAGAGGAAAATGATATAAAAAGCTCAAGGTGTAAAAAGCAGAAAGTCCAGGAAAGAGAGATAGAGCCAGAGAACAAGGCTGAAAGAGGCTCTACAGGGTTTTGCGTATGTACACTACGGTTCAAAGGTTTGGGGTCACTTAGAAATGTCCTTATTTTTTAAGGAAAATCACCTTTTTTTCAATGAATATAACAGTAAATGAATCAGAAATACACTCTTTACACTGTTAATGTGGTACACAACTTTTCTAGCTGCAAACGTTTGTTTTATAATGGAATATGTACGTACCAACCATCTCTCCAGTGTTCTAATGGTACATTGTGTTTGCTAATCGCGTTAGAAGGCTTTTGGATAATTAGAAAACCCTTGAAAACCCTGTAAGCACAGCTGAAAACAGTTTTGTTGGTTCTTGGACAAAAGCAAAGTTTGAAGGGCAAAATTATTATTTGGAATAAAAATCATTATTTCTAATTGTGTCAATGTCTTGACTATACTTTCTATTCATTTTGCAACTCTTTCGATGAATAAAAGTGTGAGTTTAATGGAAAACACAAAAACATTGTATAGGTGACCCCAAACTTTTGAACGGTAGTGTATTTGGATCTACAAATCTGTATAGTTGGCACTACAGCTTCAGTGCAGGCGGTGATATAGTCCATGACACGTGCAGTTCTCCTATGTCAGTACGATGTTTACGACTGATTTGGCGTGAAACAAAAACGACAGCAGTGCTATTAATCATGGTAAAAATAGCAGTGCCTGTACGGTGGCAGCCGTCTTAGAATCCCATGTTAAGATTGGGCAAAGTTGCTCGTAAAGCGCAGTGTTTGTTTGTTTGTGTACACGTGAAGCATATGTGTTCTTTCCCTCGTGTTGGAATATTAACATGCTACTGTATTTGGCCATTACAGTGTGTACAGTGTGGGTGATTCAAGGTACACTTTTCCACCTGTCTTTTTTTGGGGGCCACCCATTCTCTTTCCCCCACTTTCTCCCATGAGCTCACACACAGACAAACTCTCAGTCCTCACACCAAAACTAGAGCTCCTTGTCTGTTATGTGCCCCCACCTCAGGGCCTCAACCTTCCCTCCCCCAGTCATCCTCCGCCCACAGCAGCTTAAGCCCCTTTCTCCTTTGAGCAGAAAGCAAGCAGTAACATGAGTGCACAGTACTGAATTAGCCCACAGTTTGCCTCCTAAGTACTCTGTATGTGCAGCTACTTCTATTCATTTGGACAGAATAAACAAAGCGTTATATACCTAATATTAACCATAACCGGTTAATGCTTAAGGTCAACCTTAACATAACCATGATTCAAATCTTAGCCCTGATCTTAGACAGTTCCTCAGAAATAAGTGTCTGCCTTATTAGGAACAGATGTTGGTCTCCATTAGGACTACTATTCCTGACAAGAAGTAACAAATACAAGAAAACAAAAACATGAGTGTTTCTCGGTTTACAAGAAGTGGGATGTGGGCTGGGGGGCTGAGCAAAGGGAAGTCCCCACTCAGCTGAGACCGGAGCTTGTTTCCAACATGAGAGCGCCCTGTCGGCTGGATCAACAAAGGAAACACTCAAGATGTAAATGATAGAAGCAAAAAGTCCAGAGAAGAGAGCGAGAGAAAGAGATAAACAACAAAGCTGGAAGAGTTTGGGGAGCTGATGCCCAGAGGAGCCGTTGTTTGGCTTTGGGAGCACCGTGTTGCTAGCTGTGCGGTGGAAGGGTAATTAAGACGTGGTGGTAAAGCTTAAGGAGAATTATAGGAAATATGTCGAGCATATGGGATGCATTTTGACAATTAACACCCACAAATATAGATGACCACACCCAAGTGTCCTGAGTGTGTTCCTCTGGTTTTAGTTTTCCCATGGAAAACTTCATGCTGAGCTTTTGCAATAAAACAATAATGCCGACTAATAACATGCTGCGTAAGCCGAGCTGTGCCATAGCAACACAAATACCTGACTCACAGAAGATCCAAAACAAAAGAGCCCTCAGATTTTTTTTGTTTTGTTTTGGCAGAAGTCAAACCTGTGTGGTTTGAGGTTGCTTTGCTCTGAGCAGACAGGGTGATCAATAAAGCGTGGTCTGCCATTAAAGCAGGCTAACTGAACCAATAAAGACAAAGTGGTGTTAAAGAACGAAACTTGACCTGCTTTTTACTTCGAACACACATCCATGTAATGAGACCTTGACGATGATGAGCAGATCTGGTATACACCGAGCATCTGTGCCTCTTTATGGGGCGTGTGTGTGGTGTGTGTTTGCCACGGTACAAGTGTTTTTTGTTCTTGTGTGTGGATAAAATGACCATCTGGGTCTTGCATATGTTCTGAACTCAAGGAAATCAATGATCATTGAACTTTCAGTCCACACACACGTCTTTATTATACCCAAAATAATCTCTGAAGTGGAAACAAAGACAAATCGCTCTTCTTTACCACGCTGGCATTTTCTGAACATATCCTGATCTGACAAGGAAGAAGAAGAAGAAGAAGAAAGCAACGCCTAGAATACACACAATGCAACCCTTCGTGCATCAGGAGACAAACAGGAATGTGAAGCGAAATGTGGGGGGGAGAAGGTGGCTTTCTGGAAAGCCTGGAAACTCGTTGATAATAACAAGGCTGTGGGGAACAAGAAAAGTAGCTACTGCACCAGAAAATTGCAAAGTGAGTTCTGTAGAAGAGGCACAGCACCTCGCTTCTGATGTGGCTAGTTAAATAAAATGTCCAGACGTCTCATCTGGATCCCCCCTCATAACAGGTAATCCTGCTGCCCCCTGCTAACAACAGGCAGTCATTAGTTTATTACAGACAAAGCCATTTTCATCTAAAGCAGGGGTTTTTGGACTGAGGGCCGCCAATGTAAAAAAAACCAGAAAGAAATCCCGTTAATAACAATTTATTTATTTTAATAAATATTAATAATTGTAATGACCTGATTGCAGTTCTACAGTTTACATGTATTGGTCTGTATCCAGTAATAAACATTTAACAAGCTTAGTAGCTCCTGGATTAAAACTATCAACTGTAATTCATTGCGGGCCGCCAGAAATGTTTCTGCAGTCCGCCATTGGCTCGTGGGCCGCACTTTGAGAACCAATGATCTAAAGACTCCATAAGCTTATTTAACCACTTGAGAACTTTGGTACACAGGAGATTTGCCAGTATTCCACAATTTGTTTGTGTGTCCGTAGAAAGGCCCCAATGTCTTTTTCTCAGCATTAATAAATCATTCTGGAGTCATCCAGAAGAGCCCATACAACACTGACACACTATAAACTCTGCAACATTCCACAATTTAATCGTTTCGGCATGTGCCCACAAAATTGGACGCTAAATAAGTGTCAGAAGTGTTCTGTTTTTCCCCCATGTTTGCATGGACGATGGTTGAAAAACAGGCTTGATGTCCTCTGCACACGCGTGTGCTTCTTTACAGGAAGTCTGAACATACAGTACGTAAGCTGGCATTAACGGAGGGGGTGTCTATTTGCAGGGGAACAAAGTACTTCCCCTCCAGAGTCTGTGTGACACAATCACAAGTCAGACGGAAAGACAAAGGTCCCATTTTCACAGAAACAAAACCTTAACTCGCTGGTTCACACCTAAGTTAAGATAAAATAAGATAAGATAGTCCTTTATTCGTCCCGCAGTGGGGAAATTTCCAGTGTTACAGCAGCAAGACAATAAGGATAAGGATAATAAATAATAAACATACATTAACAATAAGAAATAGAATATATAAAGTACAATATATAAAGATATTAACACTGACTATAAAAATAGGTTTAAAAATAGAATGTAGAATGTACATTATAACCGGTCTGCAGAATATACACAGTATGCACATGGTATTTACAGTGTAAGGAAACAAGGCTGAGCTATTAAATAAGGATATTAAATAAGGATATGGATATTGCACTGTTTCTCTGTTTGCACTTGTTTCTCTGTTTGCTCAGAAGTGATGGGGCTGATGCTGTGCCCAATGCTTCCTCTTGAGCAGCGCTACTCTCCAGGCAAATAACCCAGAAGAGACAGGATGTGAAACAGGTATGCTTATCTGACAGCTTCCTGTCTGACGTCAAGCTGTGAATTAAACCACACACACACACATGCATATGCTGAAAATACACACACACACATATACAGCGAATATACAACTGCCCTGGCACTTTTTAATATATTGTACAATGTGTATATCTAATCACATCTCGTCAAGTCAAGTCAAGTCAGCTTTATTTCTAGAGCACATTTAAAAACAACCAATCTTGACCAAAGTGCTTTACAGATTTAAAGGCACGGTAAAATGATACAAAACTACATAGAAGTGTCATAGAAGGGTTTTCATCCTGAGGTAAAGGCCAAAGAGAAGAGGTGGGCTTTTAAATGCGATTTAAAATATTCAATGGTGGGGCAGATTTAATTTCCATGGGTAACCCAACATTTAGGGGCAGCTACAGAAAAGATCGCCCCAGGTTTTTAGTCGGGAATTTGGCGACATCTAAAAGCATAGCTCGGAGCTTGGGATGGAGCGTGAACACAATGATCTTCCAAGAGGTAAGATGGTGCGACACCATTAAGAGCTTCAAAAACCAACAGTAACATTTTAAAATCAACCAAGAGAGCGCAACACAGATGAGATGTGGTCTCTCTTCTTCATTCCTGTGAAGAGGCGAGCGGCAACGTTCTGGACCAGCGGGAGTCACTGGACAGGTGACTGGTCTAAACCGACATACTGTACAAAGATTACAATAATCCAGCCGAGATGTTAGAAAAGCATGGATTAGTGTCTTGTGAGGTCTTGTGTGGATACTCCATGTATTTGGAATATTGATCCCAGAGGCAGCATGTACAAAGAAAATGGGACGGGCCCTAAAACATGGATTGAATGGAAGGAATGTAGTCAACATCTATGAAGTTTAAAGAACGGGAAAGAAAGACAATTAAAGTAGCATGGCTTTGATTCCCGACTGAAAACTAGTGATGTACTGTGATTTTCACACATCTCTAGGCTTTACATATTCTGGTTTGGAAAAAAAGTGAGTGACAGTCCTCTGAGAGAAAAATGATGGCAGATTTAGGAGGAGAACTTGTCAGACTGGTTTGAAATGATGAAACGTGCAGCACTTACTCAAATAACTTGAAGCAGATGTGTCACGGCAGCAGAGGACCACACCAGGTGGTGAGTCCTGTGTGCCTAATAAAGTGGCTGGTGGGTGTATCAGAATAATAGATACACTGTATATACAGTACATACATGTGTACACACACACATACACATACATACAGAATGTACACATGCATCGAGTATCAGACGTGGATGTGTAGGCTGGAATTATGCGACGTGTGTTTGTGTCCAGATGAGCTGGCACTTCCTTCTATTTCCAGCTTCAGTCTGACTCACGTCTGTCGTCTATGCACACAAACACAATGTCGGATGTCAGTGGGGTCAGACACGCACCGCGGTATACCGTCAGACACGCGAGTTGTACGCAAATAACATCTCTGAGATGATCAGAGGAGTCAGAGTGTGCATGTTGATATTTCTGAGATGACAAGAGACTGAGGAATAAAACCAGTAATGACAATATTGGTGACAGTTTAGTGACATTCTGCAGGTTTTACCCTCTCATCTGGATTCCCCTCATTACAGAGAAGTATTGCCGCATCCTGCAGCCTCCTGTACACAATTGGTCATTAACATATTACTGATAATATGTGACTTTTCCCATATGATGACCAAGAGGATGTTATTGAATCTTTTAGCTCATACAAAACATAAATTAATACAAAATAATGTTCATAACATGTTCCCTAGCAGGCCACATAAATCTAGCATTGTAGAGATTAAAGGTGCATGCTTTGGTTTACCTTTAAATATTTAAACATGTGTGACACTTTAAGCTCCTTTAGCAGAGATCTAATCATGAGCTCTGGGACTGGTTTGCCACTTGATGGAATCATTTCCTGGGTTTTGTCCAGCCGTCAGCCTTTCAGTTGGGGTGGCTGATGGCTGGCGAATGGCTCCAGAGGGAGGTGTGATGGGAGAGGCAGGCCTGAGGGGGGCAGTAATGGGGTCATGTGGTTTAGGAGCAGCTGATCCCGCCGCATTCCACAGCTGCTTAGCATGAGATCTGTAGCCACTGCATGTTCCACGAACGCACAAGTAAACACAAACACCCACGCTGCGCACGAACCTGCAGACCACACCGCAATACACTGTGGCCACATACACAACCACTCAAAGGGACACATGCATAATTTACACTTCCTGCTGTGGCTCTAAGGGGCCCGCTATTCTACTGTATTTCAAATCAATGCCTAAAAGGCTGAATGTGGTAGATCCCTGTTGTTAGGGCGTAATATTATGATTAGATGAACTTTGCTGTTACAGTAAATTCAGATTCTCTGAGGGAAATAGCTGCACAAATACCACGGAGCTAAAACAAATATACCACTCATCTGCAGAGAGAAGCGCTACAACTGTGCTGTGTCTGTAACAACAGTGAACTGTGTCATCATCTGGTCCGAGATATTTGAACTCACACAACCCTGCAAAACCTTTGGCAAATCACACACATCCACAGTGTGTCCTCCTGGTTAATGTTTTAAGACATTCGGACACTTTTATACCAGCGCTGACCACCAGGTCTTCACTTAAAGCTGCAGTGTGTAACATTTGGCGATTTTTGCTGCTGTTGACGTCGTCGTTCGGCTTTCGTTTGTTCTTTGTGCAACGTCACGTTGTATGACGCATCTTTGATAACAGGCTCTGTCAAGCAATAGTCAGTACGTTTACATGCACATTTTAATCGAGCTGAGGTTGTAGTCCGAGTAAGACAGGCAACCGGTACAACTTCCTGAGTCCAAGTATACATGCGGATGTCTGACTCAGCCTCCGTAGGTGGCACTGTATCTCTCTAGAAGTGTGTGTGTATTGAATCAGTTTCCTGTTGACCTTAATGTCACAGAAAAACAGTGAATGGGGAGATGATCGGTGAGCTGGATCATGATCGGGTTCTGTATGTTTCGTCAGTGCTATAAATGCTAATTGTGATACAAATCGGGTGTGGCTCTGGTTGTTGCCGTGTTGTCCAAAGAAAGACCCCACTGCAGTTTATGTGTCGCCGCCATCTCCTTCCAGGTCATAGATATGGGAGGAAATTTTGGCGCACAATCAGAACACCAAGTATGACTCCAGTCTGACTAAGCATATGCATGCAGGAGTAATCAGACTGAATCACATTATCCGGGTGTTAGTCCGACTAAGACTAGCTCAAGTTTTGTCTGACTTTTAACAAGTGTGTAAACGCACGAGTATCAGGTGTTTGTGTGTATAAAGCAGAAGTGCAGGGGCAGACGGGGGTAAGAAGCTGTTATCCAGTCAAACTGCAGAATAACCCGTTTCACTACTAGCACAATGTTTCTGTTGTCCTGTGTGAGCTGATTTGTGTGACAATGTTTTGACATTTGTATTTGTTTCTACTTACATTACACACCGCAGATTTAAATGCTGCTGCGTGTTTGTTTGGTTTGTGCACCAAACGAAACATTAGCATGTTTTACATTAGCATGTTTTACATTTTGTATGCCTCTTGTTGCAAAGCACAATGAATTCCCTTGTAATTAAATGCAGTAGATACTGTAAAAAGAAATTACTTTTCTGCAGCAAATACGAAAATGATGCTGTAAATGCACATATATACACACATTTAGGATAATAAGGGGCATTCATGCTGCAAGCCATACATAATGTATACACACAACTATCACTGACCTAAAACAAATCTACCACTGACCAATAGGAAGAATACTCATAACTGTGCTGTACCTAGAATAACATTGACCTGTATATCATCTGGCATTAATATCATCAAGCTGCAAAACCATCAACAGTTGCATTGACGTCTATATTTGTCATACCATTTGTAACCGCTAGATGGCAGGCAAGGTACAGATATATATAACCACTTTTAACTGTGTGGTAAATCCATGTCAGAGTTGAGAGATGCAAGTCTGTCCCTCGCACTGAGCTCGTTGACATCATTGTCCTACAAAATAAATCATTTTACGAGCAATGACCTCTCTGCTGTTGTTCAGCTCCAGCAGCAGAGGCTCCTGCAGTGAAATCCATGCAGTCGCAACAGCGATCAGATCTGCAATCACTCAACTACAATAAATAAACACAGAGTCAATAACCACTGGTTCTGCACAGGGACAGCCTGACCCCTAATGGGAGCCTAAGCTGAATTAAATTTGTAAGACTTAAACCTCAGAGTTTATCTCATACAAAATTGTGTATGTGATGGCCAAGCATGTCTTAAATAAAACGGGTGCATATTTTTTGACATGAAATAAAACACCACATAACACATTTATCGGTGTTACACGCCAGTTTTAAGAGATCCAGGGTCCTTCAAGTGCAAGGGTAGGTCACAACATTAATTGTATAATCATTTTAGCATTGCGACAAAAACAAATGGTGGCCTAAAATTAAGTAATTGCATTTTGGGGTAAAAAAAATAAA
Source organism: Microchirus variegatus (assembly GCF_963457635.1). Classification (NCBI taxonomy): domain Eukaryota; kingdom Metazoa; phylum Chordata; class Actinopteri; order Pleuronectiformes; family Soleidae; genus Microchirus; species Microchirus variegatus. Next base: position 20,034,562 of record NC_139811.1, on the reverse strand, counting down.
ATAAAAAATGTTTTGCAAATGACAGATCAAGCCCAACCATGAGTTTTGAGCTTAAACAGATAAGAGATTCTGACTTTGGAACAACCGCCACACTGATGAAATTAAAGCAGTTCATTGCTTCAGCTGGTATCAGAATAATTGACACTAAGGATGAGTTTGCATTTTCTTCCCCGTTAAAGAAAACAACATTATTGGTGTTTGATGATTACTGAACACAGCCAGATTAAAAATTCATACAGGGTATTTGCAGGAATCCTGAAGTTAATTTCAATACCCTTTTAAGACCTCCTCAAAATATTTTAAGACTGTATCGCCACATCAAGCTGGAATCAGCAACAAAAAATTTACTTACAATTTTAGTTTGCAATTAAATCTAAAGAGCACAATTTCTGATATTATTTCAGGCCGGGAGTGCATCCGCCGTCACGGGATGCACACAGCCTTGAGACGATCTTGCAGGGCGAGCATGTTTGCTTGTAAAAATACATGCATACTTCTGCACTCAAATTAAATGAACATGTAATACCTCATTAAATGACTCTTATAATTCATTTACCCACTTTTAATTTTTGTAAGACCCCGTGGACACCCCGTCATGAACGGTGGGAAAAGACTTATCAAAGATGCATTTGTCTTGTTAACACTGGAAGTTTTAACACTTTTCCTCCCAACTAGTTATTTCTTACTAATGACATTTCCACAATGAAGCACATCAGACTTAAAGTGTCTTTATGTACACTTTTATTGTCAGCACTTGACTGGTGGCAGAGTCATTCAGTACAGGCAGAGCCAGATTACTTCTTGGCTTCCTCCTCCTTGGACAAGTTCTTGATGATCTCCTCCTTCTTGGCCAGGAGACGCTCCTCTCTGCGCTTGCGGGCCTCCTTTGTCTTGGAGCGACGAGCCTCGGCCTGGTCACTGTAGGAAAGAGGAAGTGATAGATGTTCACGTTCACATGTATTTACTGACAACAATCATCTCCTGGCTTAAAAACATTTTTTAACTCAAATATCATTGAATACATAATATGCAATACTGACAGGTCAATTTTGTTTATAATTTTTCAATCCCAGGCAAATCGATGATTAACAAGACCTACTGAAGTATCTTGCAAAAATATAACCCTTACTGTCTCACATTAAGGTTTCAACACCTACTCAATAAAAGAACCTGAACGAAACATGAAAACAAAATTGAATGTTGACTTACGACAAGAGCTTCTTGCGGGCCTTGTCTGCCTTCAGCTTGTGAATGTGCTCCATAAGGATACGCTTATTCTTGAACACGTTACCCTTGGCTTTCAGGTAGAGGCTGTGGTACCTGAGGGACAGCAGGACAGGACAGATGTATTCAATTATCAGATCACACAATGTGTCACACGTGTCCTCACATTAACATTGGAAAACAACTTCAGAGAACCAGTTGACATGAAGTCAGCCAATTTCAACAAATGGAAAAAAAACAAGCTTCCCACAATGATCATATTCTACATTGCTAGAAAGTGTGATCATGATCTATACAACTTTGCGGTTCACAAACAGACATGCGGGCACAATCATAGCCTCCTTGGCAGAGTTAATAACACTAATAGAATGCTCAACAGACAAAAACAGCTAAAATCAGCAGTTTGACACAAGCTGGAAAATGAAGCAAAAGAAGCCTATGAACCTACATGTGCCTGTCGATCTTCTTGGACTCCCTGTAACGACGGAGCAGACGACGCAGGATCCTCATGCGACGCATCCAGATCAACTTCTCTGGCATACGGGCATTGGCTGTACCCTTTCTCTTACCTGAGAAAATAAAGCAAACATGTAAGCTCAATTGTACACACTTATAATATATATTACAGGTGGTATTCATTCCACAACACAGCTTACTGCCTAATTAAATATGGAGCCACACAGATGGTCCTTTAGTCAGTTGATTGGAATGGTTAAAACATTTTTACCCATCGTCTCATTTAAATTTGGAAAATCTAAAAACACTGAGGAACAAAAAAAAAATCAGTTAAACGATTATTTCAACTTACCGACACCCATGTGTCTTCCCTTGCGGCGTGCCAGCGTGTTTTTGCGGCATCGGGCCCTGGAGTGGACCGTAACAGGTTTGCGAATGATGAGACCATCTTTCACCAGTTTACGGATCTGCTGACCTGAAGACACAAGGAAGCAATTGAGTTACAAGGTGGCGGTGAATTACAACACTGAACAAACGATATGAATCCAGAACAAAAACCACCACTGAATGATTAATAAATTAACATTTAACAAAAACAATCAAATACATAAACATAATATTGGAATTTGCATTCAAATTCCAATATTATGTCCATATGTATATAATATGGATGTTTTATGTTTATACAATATAATAATCACTTATGTTACCAATGTTAAGTTGCCTAATTCTAAACATTCAACAGATAAGGTAACTATTGACCTATGAGTTTGTATGATAGTTTACCTTTTACATTTACCAAATTATGATCTGATTTCTTAGAACCTGGAAGCTGTTAAAACCCTGTGAGGTTTGAGGGTCAATCACCAGGTGTCACTGAAAGTCACTAATTGACACTTTGACCAAGCAGTACAGTTTCAAGTTGATGCAGTACAGTTTTGTAACAGTATATCCTGATCTGACCAGAGCGGTGTACAGACTAAACCCGCTTCTATGTGGACGGCCCCTTAATCATTGATTTAATTGTTTGGTGTTTTTTCCACCAGCAAATTTATTTATTTTTTTATCACTGGCCAAATTCACATGACAATGACCAAAAGTCCGCTTTACTTGCTCAAAAATGTAGGTGCCGATTGGCTGAAGCGAAAACCTGTGTATCTGTGTTCAATTGGTCTTCCTTTACTAGTACCCAGACATAAATTGAAACTGAATTTTGAAAACTGAATTTGAATTGTGAAAACTGAATGTGATAAAAAAAGAGAATTTTCCAATGCAAAGATTCAAATCAAATAAAAATGCAATAATTATTCAATTTATCAAATTCTGTTTTTTATTGGAATTATTTAAGTTTAGACATTTAAATTTAAATATAAATGATTCAAAATGAGTTTCTGATTGAAAATTTTTCAGCCCATAATGGTTATTCCATAACACTGCACATGTAAGATGTGTGCACCTTAAGTTGGTCTTAAAGAATTTATCCGTTAACCTGTTCCATTTTTCCACATTTGACAGACATCACGTGACTAAAAAGTTGGTTGTATTTCTATGTTAGAATTGTATGTTGAAGAAAACACATTTCAGTGTATGGTTTGAAAAAATGAAATTGTGTGGTACGTTGCCATTATATCAGTCGTGACACAATGTAGAAAATTGAAAAGGGAATACATTTTTTTAAAGTATTATCATGACATAAATCAAATGAGAGTAAACCAGACAGGCCTAAAATGGCAGATCTACGCTAAAAAAAAAAAAAGATCGAGAACCGAGACCTAACTAAGGTTTTGGAGAATCGCGATTCCTCCCAGTACTGTACAACTCCAAGAGTACCAATAGACTCTCATATCAATATCATACAGTTTAAATTACTTACAAGAGCGACCATTAAACATGAAGACCGTTAGACATTTAGCCTGAGTGTGATTATAATGGCAGCAGTGACAGAACCAGTACTAAGTTATTTAGACTTAGACATATAAAACAAAGTATCGACACAATTGTTACTCGACTTACGGGAGTTAGCGTTGGCGATCTCATTGGTCTCGTTGGGATCCAGCCAGACCTTCTTCTTACCGCAGCGCAGGACGCTGGAGGCCAGCCTCTTCTGGAGCCTGAGCATGCTGTGAGACGCACAGACAACACACGGTTCAAACAACTAAACAGTAAATCCTCTACTTGTTTTCACCCACAACTATGCCGCTTTTTTAATCGCTTTATTTATTTTATTTTGGGTGATATAGATAGAAGCCGTTAGCCGCACCGGTAGCATTGAGCTAGCCGCCAGCACAACATGGCCTCTCCGTCCGCCACATCGTGTTACACCAACACATGTGAAAATGTAGGGTTTTTAATCGTGTGTTGAAGCAAACGCGTCCAGTATCGACTAACAACACAGTCAACCGTCTTAGTAGAGTCATTAGGGATCGATAGAAGTACATTTTAACCACTAAATATTGTCTTTTATTGTGCCATCGGCTCGAATCCTACCTCATGGCTGCTACTTCAATAGGAAAAGGAAGGCTGGAGAGACGGACTGGAAGATACCATTACAGGGGAGAGTCCATCTTTACACACCAACAGCTCGCTGTTCGACCATACGTTACAAACACCCTAAACATTTAGAAGCGTTACTATTTTACAAAGCTTCAACACATGCATGATTTCGAGAGGCATATTTAATTCGAGATTTACTTTAAAACTTTAAACATGTAACCCCTCTTTATATAATTATGGCCCCGACCGCCGTTTTTGCAATGCATGCTGGGTTACGTAGTATCTGGGTGCTTTCTCCAATTCGACCACATGGAGGCGATGTTAAGACCAGCAGCACCAGTAAGATAATTTTATATATTTGTTTTATTATCTTGTCTTTTTATACTGTTGATATAATATTTACCAGTTATACATACAAATATATAATAAAATGATTTTAAATTCAAATGAAAAAGGAAATTGAATGCCAAAAACCCTTGCTAAATAATACCAATATGCAATTATTATTATTCTTATATATAGATATTAGTAATAATTTGTTTGTTAGGCTATTAATATCATTACAAACTTAGGCAGAGATAAAAAAAAGTTATGTTCCTTAAAGACCAATGTATCTTAACACAATTCACCCCTTTTAAGACGTGAAAGACGCCTTTATTAGCAAACAATCAGTGGTTTAAAAATCACCAGTAACAAGTCTAGATGAGGTCTAAAATATGCAACACGGGGAAAAGTTATGAATAAAGAAAAGTCATATCTGAGTGTTTGCACTCAATGTGAAAAAGCTAAAACCATCTACAATCATTAGACCAATCACATTTCAGTCAATGTGAACTCATAGTTTCTTAAGGAAAGATCTGAACAGCATCAGTAACATTTGATCATGTTTGGGATCTTGAGTTGTAAATCAGTAAAATGTTCCCGCATACACATTAATATTTGATATTTATGGGGCTTTGTTGCCTGTGGGTATGAACCAAGATTTATGAAGATTGGACAAAATATCAAAATTATAACCAGGATTTGTTAAGCTCTTCCTTTTGGGAAGATTGTCTTATACAGTATGTGTGCATTTCAGTCCTCCTGTTCTGTTTTATTTTCACATTATGCAAATAAGCTGGATTTGTGAGTCAGATTTTGAGCTAATTATTGAGAGTTTTAAAATTTCCAGCATTTGATTTTTGACTCTTCATTAAAGGGCCACCTACTGGCCATTCTTTCTGCCAGGTTCTATGTTTTTTTGTTGTTGTTTTTTTTTTACAAAAAAATGACAAAGCGGAAGACCAAAATAACATATGCGTTTTATTTTTATGTTGTGTAGTATTTATGTTGCCTTTCATATTCATATTCATATTTGTATTTTGAATTATGTGGAGATATTCCCCTGAATTACACACTGTCCCTTTAAAAACAAGACAGTTGAACATAAATTAAGTTACCGCAATTTTGAAGTGAGTTTTTCAGGGGCGGCCCCTTAGTACAAAGACATTTATAATAACGGGTACATTGCTATTTGACTGGCTACATTAGGGTTTCCATTGTTGCAACCTTGACTGTCAGGCAGCAGCGTCACCGTGGCAACAGTGCACACTCACTGTGTGGGAGCATGAGGAGCACTTTTACCTCGGATAACCCAGAACACCAAATGAAATCATCATCTGGAAGTAAAGTAAAAACCCAAAGTACCAGATCACGAGCTGGTGAAAGAATGTATGTCGACTGTATTTTTCTTCCAGTCTATCATTGTTACATCACTGATGTTTGTGAAATACCTTTACAATCACAGTGTATGTTTAATCCTGCTATGGAGCATAAAGCTTCTACTGCAACCTCATTTTTGGTCCATCTATTATCACCAGGTGGCAGCAGCAGCAGCAGCAGCAGCAAGCAGTCAGTGAGTGGACTGCATGTGAGTTTGCACACAGTGATGACAGTGAAGAGGTTCCTTGAATGCATCTTGTTACTGTGTAGCTGCTCATTTCAGCTGAACACGCTGTAAGTCAGGCGTCTCAAAGTCAACTCACCTGGGGTCCACTGAGCATCTAGTCTGGTCAGTTTAGAGGGCATGTCAAGTGAATAAAAGGTCCAACTTTTCAAGGGGGAAAAAGCTGTTAAAGCTCACATAGAGTGGTCCTGTTGCACATAAATGTTAGTTATGGAGGTCTACTCACACACATTAACTTGTTTTTATGGTCAAAAACCTCCTAGTTGCTGTAAACGAGCCCATAGAAATCCTCTTTTCTGACGCTGTTCCCCAGCCGCGAGATTTCAGACTCAACTCTCACACCCAGAAGACAGAGTGTGTTGTGATTGGCCAGCCAGCGTAGAGCCTTCCCAACTGTCTTGTGATTGGCCAATACCTGGAAGTGACATATTCAGCACACCCGCTCTCAGAAGCGCAGCTCCCCGGTGGATGCACTGCTACTCATTATCAAAACGTTGTTTTAACAATGTTTAAAAATAGTTTCGTCACGACTCCCCGCTGCAGTCCCTTTCATGACTTTGACCCAGAGTCAGACCCAGAGTCAGAAGACACTGTCACTCGTGAAACACCTCCACAACGGACGTTATTCTTCTTCTGCGGTTCAATGTACGGAACCTTCAGGGCTTCTTAAACAAGGTAATGATGCAGATACACACTAAAAAAACAGCGTTAATTGGAACTTCCGGTCTAGGTCCGCTTTAAGTAGGGGTGTTTTGGCAGAATTTCAAAATAAAAGTGTCTGTGGACCAATATATAGTTTGATATTTAAATGTGTTTATGATGCAAAATTAATCTATTACTGAAAAAAAACATACAGATATAACTTGATATTGAGTAGCAGACCACATGAAATTGATTGGAGGGCCGCAGGTGGCTCTCGAGCCACGGGTTTGATACCTTTGCTGCAGATCCTGCAGAAGTGATGAAATTTACCATAGGTTTTGAACGCATCTTGTTAGCGGCTCCTTTCTGTAATGACTATAGACAGTCAGAGTTGGTATTTAAGGATATTGACAATAATTAGTCCATCCATATCCTTTAAAATTTTGATTTTTAATTTCCATTTATATCACTAGACACAATGTTTCAGGAAAACAACTTATTTTATTTTAACTTTAGCTTTCAAGTAGAAATTCACTTATTATTTTACACATATATATTATTAAATTCAGATGCTCTGCTGTTCAGGGCCAATTTTATGAGAGCTGGTTTATTTTCTCACAATTTGCATATTTTTAAAACAACAATATGTGTTTTAAAATATATATATATATATATATATATATATATATATATATATATATATATATAATCCACCTCTAAGTTGGAGCAGTCAGACTTGCAGTATTCTGAATTCTTAAACTTTCTAACAAACTAACAATCTTTCCCTTGTCCCACTCCGTAAAATGCTCTTGTACATCACAGTACAAGTATGTAAAATAAAGAGGACATTAAAGTTAGTCAGGCTCTTGCTTGTCCTGTTTTGCCCCAACAGCTATACACCATTTTCTCTTTTATGAACACAGTGAATCCAGTGAAGGGTTATATACATGTATGGGTTTGAACAGCATGACTTCCTGCCAAAATGGTGGTTGTTTTGATTCTGGCTGAAGGGACCGCGTGACGTCAGCTCTACAGAAGTACAGAGCAGCAGCTAAATGGACACGCCGTAATGGCTGTAAACTAACGCTGCTGTTGACTCAGTGTCCATTCACACAGTTACCTTGGGCAACAGCACTGAACTGAAACACAAGTGAGTGACAACAGCGGAGAGCAAACTGAGAACTCCCGTATTTCCAGCTGCACTTTGTCGTCCTTGGAAGCAGATGTGGACGACCAGCTGCAGCAGGAGACCTGGGGACTCAATAGAGACATCGTCATAGATACCTCATCGTACACTGGGCGTCCTCCCACCCATTTCTCCCGGAAGTACGTATGCGCTACAGCTACAGAGAGGATCATCATCATCTTGTGGGTGTTCGGTCGAGTGGCATCAGAATCAGCTCCCAGAGATTTCCCTTCACCTCTCTGGGTGATTTGTGTGAGAGGTGGACGAGGATGAATCATCCTCATTGTTTACTCAGACTCACTTAGTCGATGAACATGATATCATCGTTTGCCGCGCGGCCTTAAAAGTTTTTTTTGTCTTTATTTCTGCAGTTGTCTTCAGATGGTCTGTGTCACTCTGTTTACGAGTGAGTGAGAGAATATAAGCTGGTCTCAGGGATAAATTAGTCACTCATTGTCAAGCGCTTTGTCCTCCACGTGAGGGTTTGCGCAGGAGCTGGAACCAAACCCAGCTCACATAGGACCAATGGTGGATGGACACGTTGCCAGTCCGTCTCAGGGCAGACATATAGAGACAAGTGCTGCGTTCCAGAGCCCATCCAAACCAGTTGGACGCGGGACTTATCCTACCTCCAACTACAAAAAGTGCACTGGAATGCCTGTCAAAGTGCATGGGACCTCCTACTCGCGAAGTCGGGGCTGATCGACCTACCCCGACTTCACCAAAATGATGTCGGAGAATAATGGCGGTCACATGAATAGGCTACAAACTTTACTTTTCTGCGTGTAGACTTGTTTTAGACACAGCAATTTTATCACAACTTGTTTTTCATGTTATGGCGTGAAATTATGTCGTTGTTGTTATCCGTTACCATGAAGATATGTAGGGCTACGGTAAAAGTATACTCATGACGTTATATGTATCGCTTTTACATATACGGCTTGCTTATTTATGTAAGTAGACTGAATTGCTGACAGTCAAAATGCCTCTTCAAACATAATTCTAAAGCGCCGCGATCGTCACTGTTTTCTAACATTCGACTTCAATTGCTGGAATGCTTTGAAGTAGGAGCTAGTAAAATTCAGGTAGGATAAATCCCACATCCCATTTGTTTGGATGGGCTCTGGAACGCAGCATAAGACAATGTAGAGTGTCCAAACTTTTGACGCTAGAATACCTGTAGAGAACCACGTTCACACAGGGAGAACGTTCAAACTCAACACATAAAGAACGCCCTCAGTCCAACCTGGGATTCAAACTGGTGACCTGTAGAGAGAGCGTTTATTCACATGAACATATTTTATGAGCCCTTTCTATGTGCTGCACAGGCAAGGACCTTGTTTTCCGGAAGCCGTCATCTTTTTTCATCACCAGCTGCAGCTTGTATTTTGCATTTTTGAAGCAAGACCTTACTATGACAATGAAGAAGAGCAACATTTTTCCTGGTAGGTTCCCTGACATGCTTAGGAAAAAGGAGTGGTGGGTGGAGGAGTCCTCTGTTTGAGTCCACCAATTCTTTTTGAAGCAGGGATGAGGATTTGGACAAATATAAACATAGTAAAAAAAAATAGTATCACAAAGCGTTTTCATTCATGTCTCACTTTTCTGTATGTATAATATATTTTTTATGTTTTGCTGTCTTTATCCACAAAAAGGAGCACACAAAATGGAGTATAAACATCTTACACAAAACAATTTCCCTGCAGTAAATTTAAAAAATACCCCAGGAGCATTTGTCTCGTTCCTGTTATTCAGCACTCAGTCCCTGTGGATGGTCCCTGGAGCTGCTGCAGGGGCTTTAGTGTATATTTTTGGTCATGGCCACATCACTTTTTCATCACATGGACAGTTGAGAGAGACACTGGGCCTCCTCCCCTGCAGCTGCAACAAAGTAACTGTGAAATTGAACAGTTCTCACATCATTACAGCCCACCAGTGGATCAGGACTCTGGATCTCAGTGTGGAGCAGCACCAGTGTCAGTCTGACCACACTCTCACCACCTCCTCCTTCTCCTTCTCCTCCTCCTCCTCCTCGTCCACCAGGGTTCTGCTGTTTCCTCCTCATCAGTCGATCAGTGAAGGTGGGGTTTGTTCAGCGGGGCGTGGACCGCGGCTCCCAGCTGGAGTCTGTGGAGCTCACACACACACAAGCTGCGTCAAGATAGAAAGAAAACGACAAGACCGAAAGGGAAATGACAGGATACTGCCTTCAAAATAAAAGCACGTCTCACTGTTGGAGGACTAAGCTATATAATATCCCGTATAGGTTCACCTATACACACTACTACTACTACTTATCTATATGTATATGTAATATGTTGTGTTAGATTTTTAACTCCTTTTAATAAAAAAACCAAAAAAAACAGATTTCTGTCTGTGAAATGTGATATAAATTTCATACACACAAATCTATCATTATTTATATTTATAAACAAATACAGGTAATTTATTACTAATTTTACCCTAATGTTTTGTTTTCAAAATATCATCAATTTCAAATATTTACATTTTGTTCGACAGCCAAACGATTGTATCATATCGCCCTACACAACCTAGTGTTGCGTAAACTTTACCTGGCAATAAAAAAATAAAAAATGGTTTGATTTTTTAAAATCATCATTCGGAAACAAAGAAAAATAAGATTAATACCAGATAATGTATCTTACCTTAACGGTCGTATAGTACCTTAATGGGATTCTTGAGTAAAAGTACAAGTATCTTACCAGAAAAATGACTTTGATAGAAGTAGGTCACATTTTATAATATTACTGAAGTAAAAGTCTTAAAGTATATGACATTAACTGTTCTTAAGTATCAAAAGTAGCTTTGTAGTAGTAGCCATGGTGGATCAGTGGTAGGGCGAGTTGTCTTTCAACTGGAAGGTTGTGGGTTCAATTCCTGGGTTGCTAGTCTAGTCCTTGAGCAAGACACTTAAACCCATGAATGCGTAAACTGTAGTATTAGCAGCTCATGGTAGACTAGAAAATACCAACTCTTCTTCTTCGGAATTTATTTGGTAGCAACAAGTAACAGTTAGAGGAAATGTGGTGGATTAGTTGCTCGAAATCTAAATAACAAAGTAAAAGTACAGATATGTGAATTTTGTACTTAAGTACAATAACAATGTATTTGTACTTTGTTACATTACAACACTTACGACTGCAACACCTCTGCTTGTCATAATGGTGTGTCACCCCCAGCCCCCAAACCTTCCCCTTTTGACAGAGCTTTATTTTGAAATCCGCACACTTGCGTCACTCCGCGGACTTGACAGCGGCGTAAAAAGCCTGGTGCGCCAGTGTGCACTGCTATAGGCTGGAGGGAGGCAGCTGTTGCAATTATTTCAGCAGTGCTGCTCAGATTCATCAGCGGCTCCACCGTCTCTCCACCACAACAGGAAGATGAGTCTGTCGACACCGTCATACACCGAGAATATAGATTAAAACAACAACAACAGTAATAATAATAATAATAATAATAATAATATATATTTAAAAAAGGAAAAGGAAAAAAAGAAAAAGTTAAATCAATGGTACAGAAAAGTAGTATGTCCAGGACGCCTTCGACCTCAACCCAGGAGATCCAAATGGACATGTTCGACCATCATCCACACACACAGGTAAGACTGACACGCTGAGAAACACAATCAGGACACAAGACACACGAACTACTCAGTGCTTTTATTATAAAGAGGCTTTTTTCTCACTAACAGTGAGACGCGTTCACTCCTTTAGATTAACAGGTTGTTCGTGCGCTGATGAATATCATGTAGGAAGACGAAGAATCAGTGTGTGTGTGTGTGTGTGTGTGTGTGTGTGTGTGTGTGTGTGTGTGTGTGTGTGTGTGTGTGATATATAATAATATGTCTCTTATTTCATCAGCAGCACATGTGAAGCATGTTATTTGTACAGTTGTGTGTGTGTTTTTTAGCCTGTGTTTGTGTGTATCCATATGTGAGGACATGATGTAACGGCTGTTATTGTGCTTTACGCTCATTGGTTCTCGGTGAAATCAGTCAATCATTAATCGATTGGATGTTACGCACAAATAAATGTTCATCATTTCATTTTCAATTTCATGTCAATCATGTTTTAAAAAAAATAACGAAAAAAAAAAAAATAACCTGATGAGAATTTGAGTAATTGGTGGAATTAATGTATTCACAGATTTAACACATATACAATTACACAAAAGAAATATATATATATAAACATTACATAACAAACATATATAACACTTAGACAAGCTGCTCTCAAACCCTCCCCCATCATCCAGGCATCAGCTGTTAAACACACAAAAAATAAGACATTTAACACCAAATAATTCAAATTTGAGTTACAGAAGATTGAAGCTGCAGAAAAGAAAAAAACAGTGGAGCTTTGTAGTGAAATGACCTTTGGACCAACTTGTTTGTGACGTCTAACCAAAGAAAAAAAAAATTAATGAATTTATTAAATAGTTCACTCATGTTCTGGTTCCTCGACTTTGACATCAAACCCTGTGTGTTATCTAACGCACACACACCCACCCTCACACACCCTTGTTCCTTCATGTTTCCCTTTTATATACATACAGTATATATATATGTATATATATATACATATATATATATTCCACAATGGTATCCCTTCACTTTTGCGATGGTGTCAGGCTTTTCACAGCCACAAATAAACTGCAGGGATGTGACATGATGTCGTGGGCATGTTTAGTCATAACAGCTTAAATGGATGAAAGAGGAAAAATATTTAAAAAAAAACACCACGCGATGAAAATATCTAGAACAAGCACACCCACGCTGAGCTCAGTCATTGTCTCTCTGGAGAAAACACACACGCACGCACACACATACACACACACTGTGCACCACAGACTACCAGTGCTTCCAACCATGCCAAGTCCTGCTCTCTCTCTCTCTCTCTCTCTCTCTCTCTCCTTTTTACTCCCACTCTCCTTCTCTCTCATCTCATCTCTCCCAGTTCCTCCTGCGTCCACTTTGGATGTCCCACTGTCTCCATCCTGCTCTCTCTCCACCTCACCTCATTCTGGCTCTTTTTAGAAATTAGATCTTTATCTGCTGAACGGCTGTGGTGAGAAACAGATGGACCTCCTCCTTGTGACAGGCAGCAGGAAGTGGAAGTGTATGTGTGTGTGTGTGTGTGTGTGTGTGTGTGTGGTACCTTTTTGCTCAATTAGATCTATAAAGTTCATAGAGACCTGCAGCAGGTCACACTGGTACATGGTAATGTCCTGAAGGAGGCGGTTTGAGTGTTTGACGGCGTCTTCTCACCACAGAAGAAGACGATCTGCTGAACGTCTCAGTAAAAGTGACAGATTATTATTACATGCTGATAATTCAGCTGCAAACTCAGCATTTTGTTGTTGTTGTTGTTGTTGATGTTCTCACAAACAGAAATGACATAATAATGAGGTGTTCATCCCGTCAAATGACCTAATGAATGTGTTTCTTTAAGCAGTAGAATTTACTTCTTAAGCTTTTTGGTGGGCACTGCTTTGTGTTTTCAGTCGTACTCCATCCAAACTCTTTGCAGCCATTTGTGTTGGATTGTTGGTGCATTCGCATCTAATTTTCACCTACGTTTGAAAGTAACGCACCAGATCAGCGAAATATGTCGAGCAAAGTCGGCTACAGACTTTTCACAGGAGGCAGATTTATTCCTGATGAGATCATTTGCTCTCCTTTATCGTCCTCCTCTTCCTCACATGCACTTCACACACTGGTATAGTGAAGTTAGATGAAGATGGAGCGAGAGATAAAGTGACTTATTTGTTCAATTTTCTACGCCAAAGTATTTCCGATTTTCCTCCAACTACCACCAGAGGAAGCTTGCGTACCACTTTTGTCCTCCACGTGAGGGTTTGCGCAGGAGCTGGAACCAAACCCAGCTCACATAGGACCAATGGTGGATGGACACGTTGCCAGTCCGTCTCAGGGCAGACATATGGAGACAAAGACCATTTAGAGTGTCCAAAGTTTTGATGCTAGAATACCTGTAGAGAACTTTTACCCAGTTCAGTAGTGTGAAACCATGTGTTCACATGCACACATGGTAGTTTTTGTATCTTAATATTCATTTTCATCTGTTACAATCAGATCATTTGTCAGTGATCATTTTCTTTAGTAAATTGTGGAAAAGTTAAATGGATTTCAAGATGACTTTTGGGCATCTTGAAGCGACGTTGTCAAATCGAGTTTAGTTTGGGATTTATTGCTTACTATTTTTCATAATTGGCTCAAGTTGTGCATTATGTTACAGGTCTTTTTGTTTTTTGTGCAGCTTTTCTTGTTCCTTTGATATGTGCACGATAAATGGATCAAACCGCTGTGATTCTGTAACTTGTCCTGTTTTCTTGTCTTGTTTCCTTGGCGATAGTTACATGTTCATTATTACTCCCCCACTGAGTTTTATGATCACGTATGTGATTCTATGTTGGAGTACAAGTGACACACACCTGCCCCCCCCCCCCGCTCTCTCTCTCTCACACACACATACACACACACACACACCCTCGTTAATTACGCTGTTAATCTGGGTGGATGTTTACCAACAGGAAGCCTCCCCACCGCACTTCCTCTGGCATTTCCCTGCCCTTTGCTGACAGGAACCTGCCCCATCACTCGGCACTGATCATGACCCGCTCTCTTTTCTTTTCCAAACATGCATGCATAGACAGTAGCTGTAGAGAGATGACTACACACACACACACACACACACACACACACACACACACACACACACACACACACACACACACACACACACACACACACACACACACACACACACACACACACAAACACAAACACGTCATTGAAGATGACACTAGTCTGATTTTAGAGTTCTAACATTTTAATTGCTGTGATATCTGGTGGCAGAGCAGCGTCTCCACAGAGGGAAGCGTCGTGACAAAAGGATGACTGTGTAACAGTGTGTGTGTGTGTGTGTGTGTGTGTGTGCGTGTGTGCGTGCATGCGTGCGTGTGTGTGTACAAGTCATGGAAACTGAAGAAAGAAAGAAAGTTTTGCTTAAAGCTGCACTCTGCAACTTATGGAGCTCTCTGTTGTTATTGTTCTGCCTCTATTTGGTCTCTGTGAACATAAACAATGTGTCTTTTATCTTATTTGATCTGTTTTTATCGCAGTTCCTTGTTTGGCTCTTACTTTTATCCACATATGTATGCCTTTTTAATGTATTTTAGTTGTTTTAGATGGTTCTTATCACCTCGCATGTGCTGAGCTATGACTTTTATGAGTTATTCTGTACAGCACGTTGGTCCACTGTGGTTGTTTTAGGGTTTCATTCACACCAGCTCTCCTTCATCGAACCTCGGTTCGTTTGTTCGGATAGTCCGGTTCGTTTGGGGAGGTGTGAATGTGCAACCGAACTCTGATGCGCACCAAAGAAGCGAACTCTGTTCCGCCTAAAAACGTAGGTCTCGGTTCCCTTCAAGTGAACCACGTGCAGGAGGCGGACTACAACGCAGGGCATTGTGGGTAAATACAACATACACAACATAAAAACATACACACATATAGAACGAATGTTTGAGCCTATTGTTGCAGCGTGTTTTGCTCTTATGTGGTGGAAACAGAAGTTGTCCTGCATTAACCAACAGACGAGCAAGTTTTCTCAGCATTGTGTGAACTCTTTGAAATTGTTCTTTGACATTTGTTCTACACTTTTGAGGCGTTTTATGTCTAATTGCAGCATTTACAGAGACTTTTCCCTACACTGTGTGTAACAATATCTCAAAGTAGTCTTCTCACTTCAGTTATAACATCAGTGAACATTTACCTGAGGAGTCGAGAGTCTCACTTGCTAGTTTTAGGTCTTGTTCAGTAGATCATGATGTCAATTTTCAAAATTCTAAATTCACAGGACGTATGAGTGGACACCACGACCTGGTTGTAGGTTGACGTTCGTGAACTTCTGCATTTAGAATCTGTGCTGGTCAAATCACAAATTTTGAGGCTTCACAGTTGGGGTTTGCAGAAGTGGGGGACAGACTTAATAAGTCGACTTGAGTCTCAAATTTGAGGTCTTGACTTCTGAATTATTGAGAGTTAACGTTACAGAAAACACTTGGTGTTTGCTTTTGATGCCTTGCGTACATACCTGGCAACCCGAGCGACACCAACACCACAGTCCAAAGTTGGTCATAAGTGTTTTAGCCTAATATATTTATAATAATATTTGAAATGGATTAACATGGTTTAAGGTAATTGTTTACATTTTGGTTTGATTTTTTTTTTTCAAATTTATGTTTTTGCGTAATGAGAGTAATGCTTCTAGTGTTGCTGTGACAAATAAAACTCTAGCAGTTCAAAATGACTTTTTTTTTTGCATATTTAAATGTGGGAAATCATCTTTATCTTCTATATTCATACGTCTTGAAACTTGTAACTTGCTTGATTTAAAGCAGAGACTCGACTTGACTTGTTTGATTTTTTTTTTACAAGAATGACTTCGGACTTGCTTGTGACGTGTGCGACGGAATCCCGACACTTGGGCTTTGTTATGCATCCAGAAGGCCACGTCAACAGCTTGTACCTGTTCCTGTGCTCGCTGTCAGCGGCTGGTTCCCCTGTGACCCTCAAAGAATAAACGGTGTGGACAAAATGGATGAATCTCTGTTACTCAGTGTATTCATTCAGGTTCCAGAGTTTGACTGGAGATTTGTCCTAAGCATGTTTTGTATCTTGTGAGTTGTGGTCTGTTTCACATCTGATCAAACTGTGGCATACAGTATCAACAAGATCCTAATAGCCAATGCGCGTTCATTTAGTATAACAATCACTGGATAATAAAATAATAAGCAGAATTTGTGCTAAACACGTTGGAAACCTTGGACGGCATCAACTTAGCCCTTTAAGGTACTACTCAACCATTTGGTCGACCACACTTTAAGTCACTATATCTCATTGAAAAATCAAAATCAAAAAAAGCTGAGAACTCACTAACACTTAATGTCACTTGTTCTGAATGTTGTACTTTATGAATTATGCAAACCAGGTCTATTATGAACAGACTTATCAACCGTTTGGTAGAGGCCTGTATCTGTGATACTGTATGGTCTAATAAAAAAATAATATATATATTGATTGTCATTATTGTTATCATAATCAAGTAAACACAAAAAAAAAAAAAAATGTAAAGAAATTATTTTGCTTTTTCCTTGGTGTGTACCTTAAAGGGCTAACTGTCTCATGTGGGCTGCAAGCCATAATAACTATAAATAAAATATGGAATGTACCAATTCAAAATAAGGACATTGAAAATATCCTTCAACCTACTTAATCTTATCCTGCTGTCCCAGGAAAAAAAATACATAACCTGGTGTGAAATCTGTTAAACTGTAATTATCAATAACACACAAATCATTGTGTTTTTCCCCTTTCAATTCATTTTAAAAGTGTGTGAACGTCAAGGTTAATGCTGTAAGAAATACTGTAAGTGGAGTCAGGAGATTGCAAGTTTACTCAAGCCAGAGTGGAGATACGGCTAATTTATGAATTTATATTCACTGGACATGCTGTCTGTATACGTGCTGCTGGTCTGAGGCACACAAAAAAACAGGGTTTAGATGAGGTAAAGCTGGAAAAGGGTTACAAAGTCGTCTGAAAACCTTTAGATATTCATCAATCCTCAGTTACTCAGACTGTCTCTTATAAAGGGAGATGATTTAGTTCTTGTGAGCACTCTCTCTGAGGAAGGAGGCGTCCGGCTGAGATGACTCCACAGGCACAAAGCAGAATCCTCAATGAGGTTTCACACACACACACACAAGATCAGCGTAACAGCTAAAGGCTGAAATGAATCACCGGAGCTGCTTAACATCCCACATTATCGAGTGCATCGAGTCCACTGTCCGCGGCAGGACATTTGTGGAGGAAGCTGTTGTTTTTCAGTGTAAAATGACAGCGACGTGCACGAAGTTCTCGCCTCACTGTTGTGTTAAAAAGGCGCTGACGTAAAACGTATGGCTGGTTTTCTTCTAGAAGTTTACACATTTTCCTTTTAGATGTTTGTGCTTGAGATTATGAATGTTTGTGTTTTTACTTGGGATTTCAGCTCGATATGACAGGAAACGATGTCATTCTAGACTGTTGTCATTCATTTTCTTTATAATTTATTGATGCCAGGTGAGAGTTTATATGTTCTCACCGTTTGCTGTGGGTTCTCCGGTTTCCATCCACAGTCCAAAAACATTCAGATTTGCGGATTAGACAAATTTCTACACTCTAAATTGACTGCAGGTGTGAGTGTGAGACAGTTTGAGAGGTTGTCTCTGTTGGTGCTTTTCCACTAGCGCGACTCTCCTTGGCACGGCACGGTTATTTTGCTTTTCCATTAGTGATGGTACCTGGCACCTGCTCTGGCGAGGTTCCAAGCGACCTGAGCCGATACTATGACTGCCGACCACCGATTGGTCAGTGAGCGGTCACAGGAAGAGGCGCAAAAATCAAACCGAACAATGCCGAACTGTAGAAAGACTTAACAATCCTGAAAAACGTGGGTTTATCTCCAACATTTAGCGCGGAAATGTCTAAAATCTAGTGCTGGGCACGTTAACTGCACCAACGTTAACGCATGATACGTTTCCATGGCGACTGACCGGAAAAAGACACGCTTGACGTCACTGAAGTCCAGACACCGTTTACCAGTTAGCGTTGTTAGCTCCTTTAGCACCGGTTAGCGCGCCTACAGTTGAACTGGAGCGGTCTGTCAGCACTACAAATAACCAGCGTGCCTGTGTACTGCGTATGTGTGACTCTGTTTTTAAAGTTTAGCGTTACTTTAGAGACTGCTTTTAACGTAAACATGACGTCACGCACATCTTTTTCCAGTCAGTCGCCATTGAAACGCGTCATGCATTAGCATTGATGCTGTTAACGCCGTTAACCGCTGCCCAGAACTACTAAAATCTCATAAACAGGGGAGTCTGGTGTATTTAGCAACAGCACTGCGCGAGCAACGAGCCACGTCACAAACCCTTGCTGCTGTGTTTCAGTTCAGTGACTGTGTCAGACGGAGTCTGTGTTCTCTTCGTGCAGGAAGTACTAAACTAATATTTTTAATTAACTGGTTTCTAATGATTCAGTTACACTGAAAACAACTTCTTTTTTTTTACAAGTCACTAGTTTGTGTGTGTAAAATGAAGTCACGGCAGTTTCATACAGCCGTGCAGTGATGACTCCGCCCATGTTGAGTAGGTGCTGTGAAAAACCAACCAAACAGTGTAGAGGTGAGGCGAGGCGCGGCAAGGCGGTACTATGTAGTGGAAAAACGCCATATGTGGCTGTGTGATGCACTGGTGACTTGATCAGGATGTTCCCCGCCTTTCGCCCTATGTCGGCTGGGATTGGAGCCAGCGAGCCTCATGTGGAGGATAAAGTGGTGGGAGATGGAGAGGTTTGAGCAATTCATTGAACTGCAGTTAATTAAACTGCAATTTCCAAATTGCAGGAGGCGCATCATTTCTTTAAGCCAAAAAGTGTGTGAAATTACCTTTTTTAATTTAACATTATCCTGACCTGTACACGTCATATTCTACTGACTGAAGAAAAACGTTGTTGTTTCTCACAGATCTGCTCAAATATCATTATAATTTAAAATGAGAATACATCGTAATCGCAATTTCAGTCAAAATAAACACGTCCGTTTCATCCAAGACTCCACTCCAGGTATCTTTTGAAGAACAATGATCCAGCGGCGTTTAACTGAGTGTGTGAGGATGCTTTTGTAAAATAAAATCCACTCTTAAAATGTGAGCTGTGTTTTTTTTTGGAGTAGGAGTGTGTAACAGATTTGTTTTTCCTGTGGTTGATCCGTGAACACTGAAAACCCGCTCCGTTGCAGTGTGAGGTTTGCTTTTTCGTCTTCGCACCAGTCGGTGCTGGTGTTACAGTACAGGTCGTGTTTGTTTGAAATGCAGGCAGACAGTCACAGGACAGCGTCGTTCAGCTGAGGGCCTCAGTCTCAACTGTTGTGATGTGCGTGATGTGACAGTGAAAACCCATCAGGGATCACTGTTGGCTGTGCTTCATATCCGTCTGTGGATCTCAGCTGTTAAACAAGGCAAGCAGCAGGAGGCTTAAGGTTTCCAGACATCCACATGTGTTATTTAAAGTCACATACATTCTGCTCCACCGTGCTCAGTTTAGTTGTGCTACAGTTTAATTAGATGGCTGTCCTTTTCCCAGTGCACAAGCACCAATGGAAGACGAATGCATTAAATGAAGAATGTCCCTCTTGTAGCACTGCAGTCAAGCTTGCTAAATTTTAAAATTTTAATCCAAATTAGAACTTGGTTGTTGTTTTTTTTGGATTTAAAAAGTGTGACTGTGGGACTTTTTATTTGAAATTTTAGTAAAACAGCAATATTTGATTTCTAGTTTGCTAGTCGGGATGTAACGATACACTCAACTCACGACTCGATACAGTTCACAATACTTTAGAAACACTCTTGCAAGTAAACTGGTGTAATTAAATATTTTAAATAACAAAAGAGTATAAAATATTGATCACATGAGCAGTTATAGTGACTCTGCGTGGCTCTAGATGTCCACCCGTAGGTTGTGATAGACACAGTATCAGCCCCCCGGAGAATCTCAACCACATGAGCTCTTACCTCCTGGTATTTTTTTGGCACGACCACCTGGCTGAAGTGCTGTCGTGACGGGATGCGCTATCTTGGCTCCAACACCCGAAAGCCCTCATTTTCTATGACGGAAAATGGCCTCAAATCTTTTCCAATAAAATAACCAATTGCCCCGGTTGCGCTCTTGCGTTGTTATGGGGGAGAGGAGATGCAAAGCCTCTCGTCAGGGTGGTTTGCCCCCTTTTTTTTTCGCTCACGAGGTGGCGTAACGTTACTTTGCTTCTCACTGTGGTGGCGGCAGCTAAAATATGCTGCTGCATGTTGCTTGTGTTGCCGCTATATGTTAGCAGTCTCTTGCAATATTTACATATGTTTCACTGATTCGTCACGCATTTGTACCCCCGCAGATTTGTAATCGCGTCACGATGCATCGTTACATCCCTATTTGCTAGAAGTCAGTTTTGTCAAGAACTTATGTAAAATTTAGTTTTTTTATTATCTCCAACCGTACAGTAAAAATGTCTGGTTTCCAGTATGCTAATGACCATAGATGTCTCGAGTACGACCGAGTCACTTTTTTGTATTTAAAAAGTGCAAATGTGGCAATTTCTACTTGAAATATCTCCAAAATTGTACAGTACAAGTGTTTTATTACCAGTATGCTAATCGTCATAGATGTACTGAACACAACTTTATAGTCTTTTTCAGAACGTATGGAAAATGTTGCTTTTATTAGATCTCAAACTTGAGGATTTTCTTTATTTAAAAAAATGCGGATGTGACAATTTCAACTTTAAATTTCTCTGTGTTTACTGTCGAGTAAAAATGTCTGATTTACAGCATGTTAGTAATTATAAGAAGTCCTGAACACAACCTGGCCAGTCTTGGGCAGAACTTACAAAGAAACCTGTTTTATAAGGTTGCTCTTCCTACATAACCTCAGTCTCCAAAAATCACACCGGTCTGAATTTTCCTATGCTTTTCTTGTTTCTGTCTTCTTGTTACTGTCTTTGTCTTCTTATTCTGTGGATTGAACATGTGCAGCAATCGGAATTTGACTCCCAATTGCATTAATTGGATGTGATAGTCTGTGTAATTTAAGTCAGATGAACGTGTTCTCATATGTTTTTAAGTCTTTTTTGATTGGACCTACAATACTTTGTCTTTTTTCTGATGTCATAAATGTACTGCGTGTTACCAACATTCATTTCCTTATTGTTTTTTTCCTGATTGGCCACAATTCTACTATAAGCTATGAATGAACGTTTCTCTTCCTTGTCGGTTTCATAACTCGGTTACATAGGGATTGGTACGTTTTCACTCAGATTTGAAACAGACTCTGGTGAATGTGTGAGCAGGCTGAGCGATTGAAGGCTAGTTTGTGTGAGCAGTTGTGGATAAAGTGTTTACCCAAGCGTCAAGTGTGGTGATAGATAACTGTATGTTCCAGCATCTCTTTTCAAGAAATGTTTTCTGGCTCCTGCTTAATGAATGTTCAGAATCTCATTTAAATAATGGGTTTTTAATGAGAATGTGTTTATTTGACATTCACTCCTGGGTCAAATGTCACCTGTGATGCATGTGGGTTTTTATCAGACTTGGCTCCAGTCTGCATCAGTGAGAACCTGATCCTTACTTGATCATTTGAATGGAGATAAACGCCACGAGGCGGATCAACTCACAGCACTGGGAATGGTTAAAAAATCCCATGTGTAACCACTCATTCTGGTATGAAATAAAACAACAGGAAAGTGCAGAATTATTGTCTGTTAAAACATGACATATAACATGAAACCAGAGATGATCTGAATTATTTCTGACCAACCCTCTTTGTTTTCTTTTTTTTTTCCTCCACATTCAAAGAACAACAGAGTCACTTTTCCGATTGCCAACAAATTTGATTAGTCTGCATTGCGTTACCATGGCGATGCATGCGGAGTGGGGACCATAATGCAATGTGTGGCCTCTGTCCAACCCGGATAGGCCGTTTGCCAAGGGGGCTGCCAATCAGATTACAAGGTCCCAGTTTGCATCAAAACATGAAAAATGAGAAGTAATGAAGACGGTTCATGGACACAGTAGACACATTTTCTCTGGGCAACTTCCTGTGTGGTCTGGGACTCATGCGCTGCCTCATCTCTGGTTCTATCTGACCGCTTGATTGAATTCAGAGGCTTTTAGCAAACTCTGAGTCAACTCTGGATGGTTATTGTGCTCTCTCCCAATGTGGTTTTCCAAGTAATACGTCGAGATGTTTTTATGGATCAGGATAATTAACCTTTTTTTTTTTCTCTCTCTCTTTCTTTTCCTCCCAAATCCTCTTCCCTTCCCTTCCCTTCCCTTCCCCTGTCTGTGTTACAGGGAAAGTATGCCAAGAGGAAGGGCAGGTTTAAGCGCTCAGACGGAAGCACCTCCTCCGACACCACCTCCAACAGCTTTGTCCGACAGGTAACGTTTCACTCCGTCTGTCTTTCCCCGGCCTCAACTTTCCACTCAGCTTTGTTTAATGAAGAGTCGTGTGAAAGTTTAATGCAGTCAAAGTGGGCACTTTCAGTGCCGGGAGTTCAGTGGCTCCTTGGAAACGTCCGCCGCCTACAAATGAGTTTAATCTCCTCCCATTATTTATTTATTTGTTTTGCATATCTACATTTTACACTTTTACACATGAAGTAGAGGAAACTGGAAAAATCAGAATTTCACAGCTGCAACCAAACCTCAATACATTTTGGGTACAGGATGTTTACAGCTCACATAGAGTGGTCCTGTTGCACATATATGTGAGTTATGGAGGTTTACTTACAGACATTAACTTGTTTTTATGGTCAAAAACCTCCTAGTTGCTGTAACGAGCCGATAGAAATCTGTCTTTTCTGACGCTGTGCTGAGCCGCGATATTTCAGACATAAATCTCACCCCCAGAAGACAGAGTGTGTTGTGATTGGCCAGCCAGCGTAGAGCCTTCCCAACTGTCTTGTGATTGGCCAATACCCGGAAGTGACATAATCAGCACACCCGCTCTCAGAAGCGCAGCTCCCCCCACTGGAACGATGGATGCACTGCTACTCGTTATCAAAACATTGTTTTAACAGTGTTTAAAAATAGCTTCTTCACGACTCCCCATTACAGTCCCTTTTATGACTTTGACCCGGAGTCAGACCCAGAGTCAGAAGACACTGTCACTCGTGAAACACCTCCACAACAGACGTTATTCTTCTTCTGCGGTTCAATGTACGCAACCGGATGTACCCTGACTAGTGCCCGGAGCAGGAGGATCTGCTGTTCAGGAGAACTGCTGTTTACGTAACCGGACCGGGTTTTTTCAGAGATCTCGCTGAGTGCGAGATTACAATAAAACACCGCGTTCTCAGCAGTGGCTGAACTGTTTGTTTAGAACCTTCAGGGCTTCTTAAACAAGGTAATGACACAGATACACACTAAAAAACAGCGTTAATTGGAACTTCCGGTCTAGGTCCGCTTTAAAACGTGTATACAGAGGCTAAAAGAAGGTGTTGTATGTGTGTCTTATATCCTTTTTCACGTGACATTTCCATTTTCACCAACTATATAAACACACCTGTGCAAAAAATACTGAAATTTAGAAATACGTCACATACCAATGTACGCTTTTACTCGTTTTTATGAACAAATATGAGAGAAAAACGGTCTATTTTGTGACTTATACGCAATTATCTCTACTCCCGATATAAAATGAATCATAGCTCTGACTCAACGACACATAAGACGATTAAAAAAAATGCATTTTGTAAAGCCTGAAGATGTGACTTAAAACATAAACACACGCCCCCGTTATGTCTATATATGGAGTTGAGGGACGCCTGTGGCAAAGATCTGCTCCGCGTGAGCACTAAGGGTTAAATAAATGTGAATATGAGACTTAATGCAGACCCTCAGGAGATTGGAAGAATGGAAATAATTGAAAGATAAAGTGTTTGGTGCCTATGGTAACAGGAAAATCTCTATGCTATTTTTATGTCAGTTTTCACCTCACTTTATCTGCCATGCCCCGTTTTTTTTGTGTGTGTTTTTTTTTGCCGGTATTTTTTTCCACTGTGACAACTTCCAAACTAAAACCCTCTATTTTCTTGTCTTAAAACAAACAGCGTACCTTTCTCTGCTTTCACCTTTTGCGTGTCACAGCAGTCCTGCACACTGCAGCTCTCTATCTAGCACATTTAAATAGCTTTGATAGCATCGGCGCTAACAGTGACTAACAGCTACACGTCACAGCGGTGGAGCGCGGAGACGACAGCAGATATTCCTCCAGGGGATGTGATGCTGATTATCAGTCCCCAGGTGTTTGGACCCCAACCCCCCCGAACCATGACCCCGCTCTGCACTGCAGATGTACATGCATTGATTGGAAACCTGTCACTATTCCATCAGCAGAGATTAATTATTCTTGGTTCGCACGAGTCAGGATCATCTCCTCACCTGAGGGAGTTTAGGGAGTCTAAACTTTCTGTCTGACCTCTTGATTTGTGAGAAAAAAAAAATTTGCCCCGCACTGAATGACATTTACCCGTGCAGTGCTTGTTGCTTTAGGAAAAAAAAAAGGATGGGGGGGGGGGAAACCCCGTCAACATGGGGAGCTGAACTCTCCCGTGGCTTTTAAAGGTTATAGCCTCATCCTCGTCTGCACACGTCACGCTTCCCTCTTCCCTTATCCTTCATTAACTCTGGACGTCCGGGTGGTGAAGGAGAATTGGGCCAGTGTTCACGATCACTCGCGCTCTTTGAGAAACTCATTACGCCACAGTAAGGATGATTTAACACTTCGGTCTTATACTGTTGCACATCATTTCTCTCATTAAGGCAGGTGGTGGAAGGAGCAAGGGGTTTTCAACATAATCCCCAAAAAATTAATTTAACAACTCAGCCGTTTACTGTATTCCGTGTCAATTAGTGTTTCTATACATGGACATAAATCCTTTAATCTTTAAGATTAATTTAAATTACAAAAGAAGAAGTACATAGGTACCCTAAAGCCTTTTGGACGTGCAGCTTATTTTAGCTTCTTCTTGAAGAACTGAAAGCAGAGCTCTGTATAGGCTTTACAGTCTCACACACACCTACGCAAATGCACAGTCACTTACCACACACACACACACACACACACACACACACACACACACACACACACACACACACACACACACACACACACACACACACACACACACGTATACATGAGCACCACAATCAGCCAACGGTAGAGCTGGCTGATACACTCGGCCTGGTTTCCATGGCAACCGGGCCACTGAATCTCCCTCAGTGTTCAGACACAGTGGGATGAAGAGACGGAGGGGAGGATGTTTTAGATGCTGTGTGTGTGTGTGTGTGTGTGTGTGTGTGTGTGTGTGTGTGTGTGTGTGTGTGTGTGTGTGTGTGTGTGTGTGTGTGTGTGTGTGTGTGTGTGTGTGTGTGTGTGTGTGTGCTTATTTCAAATGTGTGTAAGGTAGGAAGGGGTGACATGTTCGCTCGGTGTTCAACAAAAACACGCTCCATCTTCAGGTGTGTGTGTGTGTTTAGACGGTCAAAGACTGTCTGCTTCTTCTGCCTCTGCTCGGTCTGCACACACACATGTTCATTTCAATCTTTATTATGTCATTTGCAGCCAGAAAACACACACCACACACACACACACACACACACGCTCATACAGATTAATAATCTACAGAACAATAAATACAGAACATTAGAGCGTTACAATATGAAACCAGATCCATAGCATGACTGTGATCCTGTGATGGATGAACCTGCTCATCCTCTACGAATGAGACGCTCTCGTCTCGTAATGGAAGAAAAAACTGTCCTCCACCTCTGTCTTTTACCAACCAGGTTCATTGAAATTGCAAATGCACATTTAAAAGATGTGACACTTCTCTTAAGTGCTTCACTAGCGCGGACCGAGAACGGCGTAGTGAGCTGAGTGTTAAATATATATATACTGTACGTACTCAATGCAGCTTCACCTGTGATCAACAACACAACAACAACAAACTGCATTTAATGCTCGGCTGCCATTAATGAGAGTCTGCAGCAGCGTTTTTTCAGTCGATGTAACATGTTAACACAAATGACAGATAACCACCGTTACCTAGGAAACTTTGACACTGTCATGATATCTCACTTCGTCTTTTATTTCATTATTTTTTAATGTTTATTTAACAGGCACGATACATGCAACATTGCCACAGAAAATGGGAAAATGCATATAAGACTAAGAATAAAATATTCTGGAGACAATAATTATACAAAGGCAGTGGATTATGCAGTGAAAGGGTACAAATAAACACAGCTACAGTTATAAATTACAGATTAAAACAAGTTAAATTTAGGATTAAACATAGACTAAAGTACTGTATGGACAATGACTAATCCCCCTGACTTAATCCCTTTTATGACCATCGTGATAATCACCTGGATTTATTTAGATTTTATGGCTGTAGAATTGTCATAAAATGCCTCTTTTTACCTGGATAACTTTCACTTTTAATATCTGGCAACTGTTTAGGAAACACGTTACTGAGAACCTGACATCACAAACGTGTGACGCGCTGGTGAATCTCGCCTGTGATTGGACAGTCGTTCCGTAGAAGTCCTGAGGGGTTACCGTAATGACGAGTATATGAGCGCAAAGCTCCGTTTTTCTACATTTTCCGGGTCGTGGAGGGTGATGTGCCAATCTCAGCTGGACAGGATGACACAAACAGTCTAGGAGTCACAGTAATGAGGAGGACGCACGCCAAATCCTGTCAGTGACGACAGTATGGTCGCAGAAGGGTTAAAGGCTTTCAAGTGCCAGAAACCAGGGTTTCTCAATCCTTCTTCCCTGCATGTTCCCTGCTCCAACATGCCTGATTCAAATGATGGGCTCGTCAGAAAGCTCTGCAGAAGACTGATAATGAGCCCATTCATTTGAATCAAGTTGGAGCAGGGAAACACCTAAAACATGCAGTAGCCCCAGAAAGTGGAGCAGATGGACGATAGATATTGATATATTTAACATCTACAAAGGGTTCTCACATTCTAAATTGATTGATTCTTTTTTTTTAGAAATAACCGCACGGCTCCAAAAGCCAGATATGAGCTCCTTTTTTCGTCACTGTATAAAGGAGCTCATATCTGGCTTTTGCTGCCATATGTGGAGGATTAGGAGGGACTCAGATGCTGGAGCGAGACCAGTTATCCTCCTGTCACTGCTGACATATGAACACCAGTTGCTGCCTTCACAACAGTGGCTCTGCTCGCTGCTCTCTTTCTTTCTTTCTTTCTTTTTTTTCCACCTTTCCCAGCTGGCTGTCTTGTCATCAGCAACTAACACAAGAGGAGGAGGAGGTGGTGGTGGTGGTGGTCGGTGCGTCGCCATGGAGAGGCCCCAATCATTGTGTCACAGGTCGCCCTCTAGTGGACAATTTAGCCCCCAACCACAGACTGTACAACCACACCTATGTGCCTGGACACCTCCATCCTAACATTATCGTACTCTGTAATTCCATTAGTCTTTGATTTAGCCGTTAATTTATTTATTTCAACAGAAGTAAGTGGATTTCTGAGCAATACTTCAAAGGCCTGCGTGCTTCAAAGAGTCGCCCGGTCCTCAGTTCGCTGCTGGTGCCCTTTCCCCTGCCCCTCGTATCCATATTAATCCCTCGTCTGATACCCTGATAAAAACAAAGAGACAGACAGGCAGAGGCGTGTTGGGAAGAATGAGATCAGGACAGAGGCCGACAGGTCTGAAGCAAAGGGAGAAAGAGAAAGAGAGAGAGAGAGAGTGGGGGGGGGGGGTTTCCCTGGGCAGTGTCCAGGCCCTCGCTCACGTCAACCAGGGCATTGAATGGCTGACGGCTGCATACCAAACCTGCCCCTGCGTCTCAGCGCGTTCGCGGCCCTGTTTCTGTCCAGCCAGGGCTAAATATATTTCCCCAGTTTGCAAATGTAGCACAAGTCCTGCAACCCGACCCCCGAGCCAGCACCCAAGCTCCCTTCCTCTACACAGGGTTCACGTTCCTCTGGGTTGTGGTGGTGGTGGTGGGGCTAGGTGAAGAGGGTGGGCGTGAGTGTGTGTGAGTGTGTGTGTGTGTGTGTGTGTGTGTGTGTGTGTGTGTGTGTGTGTGTGTGTGTGTGAAGAGGTTAAGCGAGCGCTCTCCTGGTTTCACACATAGGGCACTCTTTCCTGGCTTTCTCTCCTACCACACACACACACGCGCGTGCACACACACACACACGTACACTTATGCACTTGTCAGACTAACTAGGCGGACACTCACACTAGTTGCCGCTATCTCTCTCTCTCTCTCACACGCACACACACACACACACACACACATAACTCTGTCTGTGGACTCTGGCGCTGCCTCCTTGGTTTGCCGTGGTGTGGCGAGCGTGGCAAACGAGGTATGGAGAGAAATGAGAGGATTCCAAGGCCCGTCGTGGTAAGAAACCATCACCGATGTACGAGCTGTGCACGTTGTGCTGTCGTTGCCTTAACTGAGATCTGAGTGTGTGTGTGTGTATATGAGCTTCTTTTCTCATGTGTGTGTGTGTGTGTATAAGGATTGAGTTTTCAAAGTTCAGCAGACACTTTTGCTCTGAGGTAAGATATAAGACCGTGTCCTGATAGTGCTGAAACCTCCCGCTTGGCGACTCTCTTTGCTCTCCCCCTCTTCTGACTGAACTGTGCGATTCCATTTTGGGCTGGGCCACAGCTGCTGGAGAGACGCTGGGTTTTTAATTAGACTTCCAGTCCCACCGGTTACCCTCTGCTCTGCTATGTGCACTGCCCCCCCCGGCTCTGTGGGCTTTTCAGTGGGCTTGTGTCACTGCTGTTCCCCCCAGTCCCAAACAGGCCTCGGCTGGATAGACAAACTTCTCCTGTGACAGTGGGCTGATAACTGTAATTATCCAGTATTATGCTCTGCGTGCTGTTAAATGCACCACCTACACATACAGCAACAAGTATTTTTAATTTCTTAAAAGCTCATTAAACCATACAATTTCAAAAGGCCAGACTTTGTAATTTTTTTTGAAGTTTATCAAAAGTATAATATTTGTATACAAGCGGATTCATGTCACACAAATCTGCTTTCATTTTAAACAAAGATTAGTTTGTTTGTTGTTTGGTATTGGCATCGTTGTTTGCTTTACATTAGGGCCACGCTTATTTCTAATAATTATTTTGGTTTTTGATTGTTTAGTAAATGAAATATAAGTGAATTATCATGTCTGTATAGTGACGACGTGAAGCAGTTGTGATCAACAGAATCAAAGCTAGACAATAAGTGCTTCAAAGGGAATTAAAATAGATTGAAATAGAGAGATTATCTTTTTTTTGTTTTACTTGATGTATCTTGATGATCGACCATCGAGTTCATCTCATTTTATAGATATTAGCAATTGTGAGTGTAGAGGAGCATGTACATCATTGATTTCATCAAGTTTAAGATACCTTTTGAACCTTAAGAAATCATTTATTTTACTGGGAGTCTCTTTCATCATCAAAACAGACACTGTCCAGCTGGTTGCCATGACGCTCCTGTGACAGAGAAAAGGAATATGGCCATTTACAGCCACTGGCCATGAGCTTCAGACAGGAAATGTGTCCTTTGTGAAGCCTCAGTTTGTCCATCTGCCTGTCCTTTGAGACCCATTTCCCTTAATGTCTTTCCCCATTTGCTCCACTTGTCGTCTTTTTTTTCTTTTTTTGACGTTGCTCTCTCTCTCAATCTGGATGTGATCTGCATTAACAGTTGGCTGTTTCAAAATGAGAAATCTTTTGTATAAGTGTATGAGGAATAAATGACCTGAGGAGAAATACAATCCGAATAGTATGAAGGAAATTTGATTTTCTCTCCTTTTTCCCTCATTTATTTTAATTCAACATCACGCGAGCTGATGAGTCTTCAGATATTTTTATCTGTTTTTAATTAGCAGACCAGGGGTTGGGAAGTGTATGTGTTAGCTCTGAGATGTTATCACGTCTTAGTCACGCACTGTCAAGTCTGACAGCAGCCGCTGCAATGCTCCCCATGTTGATAGCAGATCACAAAGGTTTGCTCTGTCACGTGACAGCCGTGCTTCTCTTTTATTGTGTTTTAGAAAGATGTTTCCAAAGGGAAAAAATGGAGAAAAAACATCAAATACGTTGCACGGTATGGTCAAAACCTCACATTGCAATTATTCCCGACAGATGTCGTGATTGAATTCAGAATTATTGGAGCGATTGATCGTTCGTCTTCGCAATATATAGTCAAATAATCATGATTTGATATTTTTCTGGCATGAAAACAAACATCTTTCTCCACCAGCTCTGGAGAATTACAGCATAATGATGCGTTGTCACGATTTAATCAAAACGCAGCGTCTTTCAAATTGGATTTTGCACTTTGTCATGTTGCAGTTCTGATGATTTTTGTGATTAATCCCTGGCTGACGGTTCAGTCTCCGGATTCAGGGATAATCAGTATATTCTAACAGAACTGTATAGCATTATACGTCATGATATCTGTCTGGCAAAAGAATAGGAAGCACCCCGTGAAAAAAGGTGAAGTGCAGACTTTGGAGTCATGAAGTGATGACACTAGATGTGTTTATCTTTTTAATTAAGCAGAGTCACACAGTTGTTCTGAATATCAGCCGCGTGACGTCGAAACAGTTCTACAAACACTTTATAACTGTTGGAAATCAGAAGCAGCAGATTATGATGTGTTGCTTTTTTTTTTAAGCAGTTATATGGCAAACAAAAATAATTCCACAAAACGGACGGACTCCGTTGTTGCCTAGCGACGCAGGTCATGTCCATGTTTGAGTCGTGTACATTTATTTGTAATGTTTGGATGAATTGTGCAAACGGGGGGGGGGGGGGGGGGGGGGGAACGTATCTGTTGAGAGTTTGCTTTAGTGGAGTTAAGCACTTTGATAACCTGACGTTCAGATCAGCAAGATGGAACACATTGTTTAGTTTAGGCATCATACAGTGCAGCGCAGACTCATCTTAGACACACAAACTACAGTGAAAGTTGTCGATTATGTCGCAGGTAATATGTCAATATCATTATCAGCAGATATTTTCTCTATTTGGGAAAAAAAAAAAAGAAACTCAACGCACAACGTACCCAGTGTGAACCAGGTGTCCCAGTGCAGGTTGTAGGCACCCAACAGTCGGTTTAATTAAAGATTTTACTTAATACATTTATTTATTGATTTATTAAATTGATGGCCTCCAACTTCATACTTCTTCCTATTTCCCCTTTTTCCGTGAAACCATACACAGAGGCATCAGAAGAAACACTGTTATCTCATTCCCTCGCTGCAGGGCGACACTCTTTTCAACCCTCATTATTCAAAGCACTTGGAACCAACACACACACATTATACCATTACCCTCACCCCAGTCAATTCTCTTGCTCTCCCCCCCCCCCCACCACCGCCACCACCACCACCACCATTTATTCAATATCAATGCTAAGAAGGTGTAAATACATCACGGTGGCAGAAAATGGAGCAGAAACATAGAAGCTTCATTTCCATATGGGTTACCGAACCTCTCCTAATGCACCGTTTGTGTGTTTTCTTTGATCGTACAGGCGACTTTGAATGTCGTGGTCGTGTTGTGGCTGTTATTCTTGTTGTTGTTGTTGTTATTGTTCTCCAGCCTTCTGACTACAGTGAGGCCTCGCAGCTGTAACAAACACTGAGAGGATACTTCATTGATCACCTGTTGCAAAGCTTTTATGCAATTTCCCCCCCTGCCGCTTATTACCCTTCAGGGTATTTTTATTTACTATTGATCACTATATCCTGTGTCTGTCTCCTTCCTGGTGCGGCTCTCTCTCTCTCTCTCTCTCTCTCGCTGGCTGCTGGGTAAATAAGCAGCAGAGATGGTTACTATGACACTCGCGGTTGGGTCTGGAGTCTGGCACTGCCAATGGGAAGGCGGCTCTGCCGTCAGGTGGCCTGCAGCTATTTTGAACGGGAGCTGTATGTGAAGTGAAGCAAGCGGCTAAATTAGAGACGCAACCCACTGACACGAGAGAAGATGAAGAGGAGAGGGAAGGAAGGTGAACGTCTGGGGAGGAGAGGGAGTAAATGTGTTCACCGTCTGGGGGGTTTCAGGGGGGGGGGAGAAGAGAGCAGAGAGCTTATTGATTAATTACTATTTTGTGTCTCACCTTCATCTATTTTTATTAACTGTATTCTTCCTTTTTCGCCGGCCCCTTTCTTTTCTGCCTGTGACGTGATTTGAGTGTAAGAGTGACTCAGACACGCGATCGTTTTGTCCACACACACACACACACAGAGTCATTGCCTGTCCCTCCCACTCTCTCTTACTCTATATTTTGCCACGCTGTGGTCCTGCATTGTTTAATTTGTGTTTTTTTTTTTTTTTTTACAGACCTTGCTTCCCCGTCAAGGTCTGTTAGCCGTTATTTAGTGAGTCCTCGATGATGGGATGCACCTGTGTGCACTCTGATGACTCAGAGCTGGTATGACGGGGGCGGCCGTTACGGTCATCATTAGATACTGGATCATTTTCCTCCTGCTGGAGTGGGATGCAGGCACACTGCTGCTGCTGCTGCTGCTGCTGTGAGTGGCTGAGTTTGAGTAAATGAAACAGGAAGTAGGGACAGGTTTTTCTAGAATGCCTGAGGATGTGAGGAGTAGCAAGCCGCCCGTCACCGTGGCAACAGGGAGTGTGTCCGCGTTTCAGTGCAGAGTCACAGAAGTGCCTCAGAATGCGACAGGTGGCAGAGCACGGATCAGCGTTTTTTTTTATGTCTGTCGATTCATTTCAGACCAGTGAGTGAGAGGTGGACGGGGCGGTCCAAGGCACAGACGAGCATTAGTCACACGTACGTGCTCGTGTAAACACTGACAGCTGCAAAGATGCTTCACTCTTTCATGCATGACTTCTCAGACGCACAGTTGGTCTGTCCACATTCTGGATAAGGATTCATGTTTGAGGAATTACACACGATCGAAACACAGACTCTCTCCGTCGTCCAAGTAGTTGGACAGAAGCCACCAGGGGGGTGACTCGGTTAGATGCAAGAGAACTTGGTTTTAATGGAGGGCTATCGCTTGATTTCTAACGTCGGGAAACGTTTTCCTGAGGAGCCAATGCTTTTAATCACTAGTTTCAGGTCTTGCTTCACACATGAGTGCACACCCGTGTGATTGACTGTTCCCTGGTCCTGGGGACCCACTGCCCTGCATATTTTAGGCTACGTTTACACTAGCTGGATATTTTTAAAAACTGATATTTTCTTCCCTCCGTTTTCCAAAATAACTTCGTGCACACATCATCGTTTTCAAAAATGTTTCCATTTATATTAACCCGCATAAATAAGCTTGTCGAGAGCCATCATAACTACACCAAGCCTGTGGGCGGCAGTGTCGGAAGAAGGAGAAAGCCATACAAGCCAATCAGAATCCTCACCACCAACAACGACTGACCTCTCACCCTTGATGTATGGAAGTAACTATACAAGTGACAGAGTTCTCAAAGTTCTCCCACCAGACAGCAGTCCGCCCAGGTCGGACCCAGAACCGGCGATGCTGACGGTGACGCGGTCTGGCTCACCACGGAGTCCTAATACGTCTCTGCTCCTCTACATAATATAGGAGCTGTATTTGCAAATGCAAAAATTTAAAAATTATCATAACGTAGATTGCCTAAAACTCTGTTTTTCCAAAATCTCCACTTTTGCCGGAGTTTTTAGAAAGAATCGTTTTCAGAGGGGAAATCGCCGTTTGGGTGTAAACGAAAGGCACAAACGCAGCCTTAGATGTTTCCCTGCTCCAACACACCTGATTCAAACACTCAGCTCATCATCAAGCGCTGCAGAAGCCTGCTAGCGACCTGTTGATTTGAATCAGGTGTGTAGGAGCATGGGAAACCCTGAACTGAGATCGATGCCTGCAGGTTGCAGGTGAGATGCAGAAATTCACCTGTCAAAGGCCTATCACAGAAATGCTTCAGTAAATACAGGTGACATGTTCTTAATAGACGTACGTGCACAGTTGGGTCGTTAAGGTTTTTAGTAATGTCTGGTTATGAATTGGCGGTAAATGCATCGGCACAAGTGCGTTGTTAGTTGTTTAAAAGGGGATAAAAAAAGGCCCAGATTGAGACATTTGTAATTGTAGTCCTCTGTACATTAAGTTGGAGGTTCTTGTAAAATGTCTGTTTCTGTCGTCTTCAGATTTTGTTGGGGAACCAGGGATGCACCAAGACAACTCATGGTTTCTTTTCTAATACAAAAAAAAGAGAGGAGATACCAAACAATTTAGAAGCTAGAGTAATGTTGGATTCCAAATTTCCAACTTAACATTGGTGCAGTTAAAGTGGACCACATTTTTATCCCAAACCCCTGTTTTTTCCTGTCGAATTATGGCAACAACAGGTCGACTAGTGTCTCAAGTTGCATCCGTTTTATATAGTTTATTCGATCTTGTGCAGTTTTACATGCAGCCACAGAATCTGCTGCATTTCTTCCTCTTCACTACTTGTTAAAATTTTGAACCTTAGTCATGCTTAAGCAATTTTTTTTTTTTTTTTGAATGTGTCTTGGTAATACTTGGTCAGAAAATGTTTGGGATTTTTTTTAACGGTATATTACCTCATAACAAACAGAAACCCTTTAAAACATTAGATTATACAGTATTTAGCATTTTGTCATACTTATGGCATCATATTGCCATAAGTATGACCAGTTCTGGTCCAGAGATATTTGTTGTCTTCACTGAGAGTATTATTCTCTGACTACACATATTCAGAGAATTTGTTTCATCATCATCATCATCATCATCATCATCATCATCATCATCATCACATATGGTGTATGTCATCTTTGCGTATTCTCACCTCTATTTTAAAGCCCACACCTAGTGAGTCACTTCTTCTTCTTCTGCCTGGCACATTCAGCTGTCCGCATTCTTGTCAGCACCTCCTACAAAGCGCCAGGCAGCCTGTCAGCTTAAAGGAGGGAGAGAGAAAAAAGAGAGAGAGAGAGAGAGAGAGAGAAAAAAGCTGCAGGAGGAGAACAAGTGGGATTGTTATATAAATTGAACACTCAAACACTTCAGAAGTTCAGGCCCGCCTCCCTCGCTGCAGCGCTCTGCTGAACAGTACAGTAGGCCAACGCCGCAGGCTCACAGGAGGCTTGGGTTTTTATTGTGGATGAGGGTCACCGGGATAGAGTCAAGTTACTGTACATGAGTGGTGGATGTGTTGGAAACTGTATCCACTTCATGAGAAATTTATATCTCCACTAATGTTATAAACAGTCCTCGGGCCATTTTTTCCCTCCAGATCTTTCTTTCTCTACTTGACACACCCACACGCCGAATCTCTTGTACCTTTGCAAAAAATGTAAAAAAAAAATAAAGACGGCGTCCTCACTGATGCCGCGGTGTTCATGTCCACCTCTTGTTATGCGTCCTCTCAAATTTCACAGAGTCAGCTTTCATGCAATATGAAGGGGCCAGAGCGTCTTTTGTTATTATGTAGGCGCATGCTTCGCAGGAGGGACCTGGTGTTTTGACTGCAAACTGCAGAGGCAGAGGCACGACCTTCCTTCTTCATAGTCGAGACGACTTGAAACGAGATCGGAAAAGCAACAGGAGAAACATCTGGGGCATCTTAAGATGAGCAAACAGGTTTACAGTGTGGGAAGAAATTCAATTCACACGCACACCCTGAATTTATCACTAAGTTCAAGAGGTCCATCGCTATTTCTGTCCCCCCCCCCACATCCCCCCCCCACCCCCTTGATGTCGATTCACAAATGTGTTGTCATCCTTTCTCATGTGCTCCTAATCTCACTGTGAACTTCAGGGCTCTGCAGACTCCTACACCAGCCGGCCGTCGGACTCGGACGTGTCCCTGGAGGAGGACCCCGAAGCTCTGAGGAAGGAGGCTGACAGACAGGCACTCGCCACACTCGAGAAAGCAAAGGTCAGAAAACAACTGGTGTTGTTAGCGCCGGGTTTAAACGGATGTAATTGTTGCATAATCTTCACGTCGGCAGCCGGTGTTTTTTGTCCCCGATGAACCTCTTCATCCGTGTCAAGTGGAGCGCTCTGATGTTTTCGTCGCGTCGCTCGCTGATTACTAACAGGCTTTTTTCCTCTCCTCTCTCCATCCCTGCTTCAGACCAAACCAGTGGCGTTTGCGGTGCGGACAAATGTCGGTTATAACCCCGGCCCCAGTGATGACGTTCCTGTGCAGGGCATGGCCATATCCTTCGAAGCCAAAGACTTCCTGCATATTAAAGAGGTTTGTATTACAGTGCAACACATACGCTCAGGAAATGATACCAGATTATACACATTTATGAATCTCGGCATCATAAATATGACACAGTATAGCCAGAGAAACTAATCAGAATGATTAAATAAGTAATATAGATAATATATAGTTTATTTCCATCATGACAACACATTTCCATTTCAATCTTGTCACGTTTGAAAAGGAGTAGACAGTAGTATACATTCTTATTACACATAACTCACTTTATCCCATCACCACATATTTACATATTTACAGTATTTTATGCAATGTTCTGAGTACAATGCAGGAATACGTCTTTAAGCCTTTAGACACGACCATTTCCATCACCGTCCTGGATTAAACTGCTGTTTTTCGTCCTTATATTTATTTAAAATCAGTCATTTGTCTATTATTTTAAAGTGATGAATGTTTTTTACTCTGCTTTAATTTGTGTAGACTGTTCCATAATTTAATCCCCGAGATTGAAACACACATACTTTTTCAAATTGTCCTGGCACACTGCATTTTAAAATTCCCTCTTAAATTATATATCGCTTTTGTCTGTCTGAAAACAATGTCTTTATTATATTTGGAAGCAACTAATTTCTTATTAAAAAGAGTTAGAAGAGTTTATTTGTTTGGTCTCCATATCCTGCATTATTTATTAATCTGATGGAATATCACCCAATGTTGATCATATGTGAACATATAGCCTTACTCATGTTGTCTTTTCAATAAATAAAGTACGCCTTTTGCGTACACTATATAGTCTCAAAGTGTTTGAAATTGAATGATTTCATCTGTATAAGCAGGATGTGTCACTGGTGACTGATGGCTGCCTTTTTTTTTCTCTATGCAGAAGTACAACAACGACTGGTGGATCGGGCGTCTGGTGAAGGAAGGCTGTGAGGTGGGCTTCATCCCCAGCCCGGTCAAACTGGAAAACACCCGTCTGCTGCAGGAGCAAAGGATGAGACAGAATCGACTCAGCTCCAGGTATAGATCAGATAAAAATAACAACACGAATGATCCCACAGGTCAAACCTGAGTCACACTTCACCCACTAGACAATGTAAAACATCCTAAAACAGTCACGGTTTTCCACTGCACACATATTAAACATAGGGTTCAGATTAAATATATGAAATTCTAATTCTTTAAAAATGTTGAATATATTGACAACCATGAAGTGTCATTAATGTCTTTTTCCAGGCAATAATTTGAGCATGTTTTGTTCCTATCGTAGTAAATCTGGAGGAAGCTCCAGTCTGGACGTTGCCACGGGAACCCGCAGGCCTACCCCACCTGGCACAGGTGAGATCACAGGGTCTCCCTGTCATGTGGCGAAACGGCGTTCCGTGGGCGCGTGTTTGTGTGGGCGCTCGTTCAATCCCGTCAGAGACACGGCGCGAGATGAGACGGGCTGATATTTAGATGAAGATTTTTTAATTGGCTTGTTAGTCGTCCGTGATGATGAGTCATGCCGCGTCTCAGCGGTTCGCAGTGTGAAGTGAGAGAGAGAGGTTTTTTCGGAGGTCTGGCAGGACTGGAATAGAGCCGAGAAAAGGCTGCACTCATTAAGCTTGATAAGTATGCCTGCCTTGTGTGTGTGTGTGTGTGTGTGTGTGTGTGTGTGTGTGTGTGTGTGTGTGTGTGTGTGTGTGTGTGTGTGTGTGTGTGTGTGTGTGTGTGTGTGTGTGTGTGTGTGTGTGTGTGTGTGTGTGTGTGTGTGTGTGTGTGCACCGCCAGGACGTACGACACACAACGGCTGCTTGATATCCAGAGAAACAGCAGGAGAGAGGGAAGTGAAATAATAAACAACTCTGTCTGACTTCAGGAGGTTTTTATTAATCAAGCAGAGCCACTGAACTCTACTTAATAGTTATGGTGCTTTTCCATCACACAGTTCTAGCGCTACTCAGCTCTACTCTACTCAGTTTGGTATCACGCACACGTCGTTCTCTGTTACTATAGTGTCTCCTCAGTGTCGACGGGGTCGTCACAGCACGGCCGGACAAAACTGCCTTGACCTGGTTTTATACGAGACACAAACTAGTGACGAGCAAAGCGTTTCTTTTTCAGTGCACTGAATCCAATCCACTTTTATATATAGAGCACATTTAAAAACAACACAGTTGCCCAAAGTGCTGTACAACATCATTAAAATGACACACAACACAGGTGAAAATAATAAATGGGTATAAAAACGGAGAAAACAACAGTTCTGCACATCACCAACAGCTCACACTGCGTCAAAGCCAAAGGATAAGACGTGCGTCTTAGGACGAGCTTTAGAAACAGGAAGTGCCTGTCTAAAGCCCAATTTATATACGTAGGTTTACGCAAAACCCTCTACGTCGACGGAGAGGCTGTCGGAGAGAGCCTCTGCGTCGTCTCCAGCTGCACGGAATATGCCGACTCACAGTGAGCACCGAGCGTCCACAGACGGCCACTGTTTCAACAACAACAGTGCACAACAACCTTGCGTAGCGACCCCTATTGATCGGGTGGGAAATTGCAGTGCGTATCCGTCACCACGAGGGAGAAGTATGAAGGCTCGAGGTGTCTCCGTGGTTACGCAGTCGGATAGCGCATTGCGCAGTCGGAGAAGTATAATGTGGCCTTAATACCAAAAGGCAACTCATTCCATGCTTTGGGAGCCAAGGCTGAGAAAGATCGGTCCCCTCTGAGCTTCACCCTGGTTTTTGGCTACAGTCAGAAGCAGCTGATCCACAGATATGATGGAGCATAGCACTGAAGCAAGTGGAGCAAGGCCTTGTAGACATTTAAAAGCAAACCAAAGTATTTTGAAATTGATCGTGTAATACACCGGGAGCCAGTGAAGTGAGGCCACAATGGGTGTAATGTGCTCGCGTCTGTGAGCTCCAGTCAACAGATGAGCAGCTATTCAGTGTTCTGAATCATTAGAATCAGTTCATTAAAAAGATTAGTTCAGTACTTCCTGCATGACCGGAGCACAGACAATTAAAATATAGCAGAAGTGGTTCTGATTCGGCTCACGATCACAGTCTTTCAGCAGTGCTGTCGCTAAATACACCAGACTCCTCTGTTAAATTCAGTTAAAAGTTAAAAAAAATTCCTTTCAAAATGTTGGAGATTAACGCACAAGTCTTTTTAACTGATCTACAGTTTGCCAATGTTTGGTTCGATTGAATTTGGAATCTAAATGTTATCAAAATCACTTTAGATTAATTATTGTCTCGATCCATACACGTCTAATTTACATACTGAAGAGAATGTCTTTGTTTCTCACAAATGTTAACTGTTTCACGGATGAAAATGACAATGATGATGTAAAAATTACCATTTCCTCAGATATCCCAAATCATATCGCAATCGCAATTCCTGTCAAAATAATCACAATTAGATATGTATTCAAAATCATTCAGCCCTACTTGGAACCTTGCCAGAGCAGGTCCTGCTATAGCTAATGGAAAATCAAGAAATCAGAGTATATTCGAGTCTTGCTTGAACTGTATAATGGAAAAACACCACATCTTTTTCTCACTTTTTATATCCCAATGAGAGAGATGGACAAGAAGATCACTACCACTCTCACCATTTATGTTAAATATGAAACCACAGCCAGTAGCTTAGCTTAGCATAAAGAGTGAAAACAAAGGTAAAGCTATATCCATCTGCTTCTAGCACCTGTAAAGCTCACTAAATAAATTATAGCAACCATTTTTGTCAAACACTGAAGTGTAAAACCTATAGTTCACCTATTTTACTGGATTCCATGTGGATTATTAGCGCTCATAGGCTAATAACTGGAATACTCAACATGCTAATGACGAGCTAACTGCCTTATATTACTGAGCTGAGAGGGTGGACATAGTAGAGGCAGTCACACTTTATTCAATAAATTGATTCCCCTTTAGTGTTTGTACACTGGGACAAGAACAGTTTAATGGCATAATAGCTTAATTTAACTGTGCGCTACTGAATTGTAGGCTACTGACATTGCTAAGCTAAAACTGCGGCCTACCAATTTGGCAAAACTAGCAGTCGGGCAAGTTTATTTGTTTATAGGGTTGCCAACTATCCGTTTAAAATAAGGATGTGTTCTACATTTGAAAGATAAAATACATGTTCCATATTGAACAGATACGGAATACACTTTGTTCCTTATTTTTGCAAAACCATGACAGAAAAATTACAGATTAGTAAAATCCTCCTCCTCCTGCTGTCGGGCCCTCTCAATGTGTCTGTCATTCATTACTATACAAAAGAATATTAGCACTTTTAATCGGTCTTCCCAGTCACTGTGAGTCCTGTGTAACGTAGCAACGGAGACTTAGAGAGATGTAAAGGTAACAGGGGGCGACAGACTGCAAAAGAAATAATAAGATGACTATTATTATATCCATTTTTAAACTCCTATTTGGTGGATAGAAAATTACACACGTAGAAATACTGTTGTAAAACAGCGAAATGCATCTTTTATTCAACTGTCATAGTGTGTGCGGGTAATGTGCACATTTCAACAACAAGCATTTCAAAGTGCTTTACAAGAAAAAGAAGGAAAAGAAGAAGGAGAAATGCAGCAGCAGCAGTATAACGGATTCAAAAGGCATGATACAACATTTAAATAGAGAGGTAAAAGAACGGGAGAGAATAAAGGAAAACAAATAAATGACTTGTTGACAGGTCTGTCTTCTACATCTGAAAATACATGATTGCGTATTGACTGAAAAAAGCTCAAACTAAAGCGAGAAAACATGTACGCAACATTATTATAATGAAATTCAGGGGCCTCAAACTCAAAATGACCTGGGGGCCAGTGAACTTCTAGTCTGGTCAGGAGGGGCCAGGTCAAGTGAAAAAAGTACAACAATTCGGGGAAAATTTACAGTTTAGTGATTAAAAAATAAAATTATATCTTGATAATCCGTCATGATGTTGCAATTACATATATTCAGGCTGACATCGCACAGCATTTCAAAGTAAAAGTGTTTGTTTTGGTGGATAGTTCAAGACGAAAAAAAAAAGTATGATTCAAAAGGAATCTGTAAATAACAGAAACATGTAGACAATTGTAATCACAACACTACACAGGCTTGTATATATAATTAAATGTGGAATTTTGTAATTTCAAAATAAGTGTAGGGCCGCAGGACATTTACTGTCATGCCACATGTGGCCCCCGAGCCGCGAGTTTGAGACCCCTGATGTAAATAGTCATATCAGTAAGCAACGGATATGACTATTTACTCTGAATGAGAAAGAACATGTTGATTACAATATTGGGAGAGCTATGTCTAATCAATTTTTAGACAACTTTATTTATTAATGACTATTTTCATAATTACAGCTTCATGATTATGCTAATCTTGCCTAATCCAGCTGCACAGTAAGCACCAGGTCATTAAAGTAGTATTGATCTTTTTTTTTTTATCATTCTCTTGGCAAAATAAAAATACAATTTCCCAAATCTCCAAAAACGAGACACGTGTCAGCAAACCTCCATCACCCCCCCCCCCCTCCTTTCCTCTTGTCTCCTCTGCAGCCACTTCCCTCACATCCACACTTCAGTGAATCCACTTTTCTCCCCCTGCTGTCCACGTTGTTATTTCTCACTTCTGCTCCTTGCTCCATGACAATCTAATGTGTTCCTCGTGAATCTCTCATCAATGTTTTTTCCAGTTTCCAATCATTACTGTGTCGCTTTTTTTTTTTTTTTTTTTTCTTCTTCAATCTTCAATCTTAGTGTGTGCGCCTCCTCTTGCAGTTTTCCTCCATGCCTCTTTCTGGATGCATCTCACACTCTTCCTTCTATTTATTCTTCCCTTTTATTTTGGTTTCCCCCCTTTTTTTACTTCACCCTGTCATTCTCCAACCTCCCTCTTTTCCTCCCTTTCCGTTCTCCTCTCGTCCCTGTGTGTGTCTCTCTCTCTCTCTCTCTGCGCCGCCCGTCCTCATTCCTCATCAGCTCACATGGACTCGTCCACTCTGTCATTTGACGTTGACACCCTCGACCTGGATGCTGAGGAGCCCCCTGAGTCCCAGGGTGACCCTCGCTCCTCCAAGGGCATGTCAGGCAGTGTAACATCCCCTCAGGCCAACACCCACCGACTGCCCTTCTTTAAGAAGGTAACGTTAGGGTTTGAGGACACGTTGCCCGTCTCCATACTCACCTGAGATTCTTCTCCATCTCTCACTAATACTCACCACTGCTGCCACTGTAGCTCCTGAACCTAACACTGTTTGGCCTCACAATGGTGGTTCCTGCTGAGATGTGTATGTTTGTCAGCTGTTGAACTAACTGACAGACTCTGAAATGGCTGCTGCTGCTGCTGCTGCTGCTGCTGCGTATCAGTCTGACTCTGAAGCCACAGAAGAG
The DNA here is from genome assembly GCF_963457635.1 of Microchirus variegatus. Taxonomy (NCBI): domain Eukaryota; kingdom Metazoa; phylum Chordata; class Actinopteri; order Pleuronectiformes; family Soleidae; genus Microchirus; species Microchirus variegatus. The sequence goes on along the minus strand of NC_139811.1, from coordinate 19,991,337 downwards.
GCTGTCAAAATAAACTCTGGTTGAATCAATAAACAGATCGTCTCCTAACCTCCACTCCCCCCCCTCATCCTAACCTGTCAATAACCCAATGTGCTCTTGTGTTTTGCTCTTTTTTTTTGTCTCCTTTGGCTTGTTTTTTACGTGGAATGCTTCTGTAGGCGGCCCAGCTAAACAGAAACAGAAGTCGGTGAGTGTGGTTTGTTTTCAAGACTAACCTCTTGACGCTTAAAATCTCTCCCCTCGTCTATTGTCGCCGTACGTTTAATTTCTTATCGTCGTATCCTATGTTTTCATTCACTGCAAAAGCAGACCTACTAGAAATCAGACAAAAGGAATCAAAGTTCTTCTGCTTTTAATGGAGAAAAATCTGCCAGTGGGGTAAGAAAATATTGGTTGGCTAGAAAACCTTTGTAAATGTAGACTGTGATGCTCCTTTAAATGAGGGTAAACTGGCCAAAATGTAAAAAAGTTGTCCTTATTTTGATTAAGCTGAATTTTTACCATAGAATGTCTTATATTTGCACACACACATGCTAATAAGTGATACTAAATGTGACTTCTGTATTTAACACAATACAGAGCAGTAGTGAACACAGAACACCTAAACCAGGAGCTGGAGCTGTTGTGATTTACTTGTAATTAAAGTGTAAAGTAAGCTGTAGTATCTTATTAAGACAAAGTTATATTATTTTTCTTGATTTGGCAAAAAAAAAAAAAAAAAAGAACCATTTCTCCTTTCTCGAAAGTCAGTTTTTGGCAGATCCATCTCTTCAGAGCCTGTTACTCAGAGTGTAACAGTAATCCATGTAGACATGACGCTAGCTGGAAAATCAGCAGTTTATTATGCTTTTCAACTCAATTTGAGTCAGATTAATACATATTAAGTATTTTTTTTTTTTTCAATAGCTAGTATAATAGTCAAAGCACTGAGTCATCTTCAAGAAGTGTTTAAATTGACATCATGTTTGAAGCTTTAAGATGAAACAAAGAAATGAATGTTAATAAATTATATTTTAGAAATGTGTTAAATGCAAACAAGAATATTTTTTCCAACAATATCTATTAAGAGACACTTCATTTAAGTACAGTTTTTTTCTGCATTAGATGATATTTCAAAGATATTAAATATTCTTAGTATAGTATTAGTATACAGATACTCATTTTATTTGAAGGTTTTTGCTCTTAAAATCTCACAATACAATCTATTGATCAGTGCCTGTGTTCATAAAACTCCCTAAAGGTTAAATAATAATAATAATAAAAAACATATAGATGTAAAACTATTTATTGTCAAAAGTCCGATGTTTTCATTTACTGCAACCAAAATTATTTTTTTTTTAGACAAAGAAGATTCTTTATCCATAATATCATGACGTATTATGGATCGACTGATTATTCAAGACAATAAATGTGAATACAGAGTTAACGCCAACACTATATTATTCTCACCGTGCGCCGATGATGTCACTCATCATGTTACTCATGCTACTGTACCAGTGAGTGCTGTAGTGATGTTCGCTGCTCCATCGCTGCCCCCTCACAGACAAGAGCCATTGTAGGGAACTTTTAAAATATGTATTTTTAGCTCCCGTGAATACAAATGAGGTGAAACGAGCTTCCGATTCTCGCCTTTATGTGATGTAATGTAGTGGAACGGGGCAACTGGAGTACTATCTCCTGCCTGAAGAGCTGTATGACACACACACACACACACACACACACACACACACACACACACACACACACACACACACACACACACACACACACACACACACACACACACACACACACACACAGGAGGGGGCAGATCTGAAGGGGGAGAAAAAAAATCTAAATGAGAAATACTTCCAATTTCACAGTGGCATATTATCCATTGTGACTGTTGCAGTCCTTTTACAGATGAATCACTCCTTTCATGATTCATAATATAGAGATGTGCTAAAAGTTCAGGTGCTGCAATATGTGTGGGTGTTTCTGTATTTTCCATTTTTAGTGTAAATACCACCACCCCAAGCTACAACTGACCTAAATTAAGAGCATCGGTAATTCTCAAAATAATTGTTTATGTTCCTGTAATGGTTAATACATCAGTATGTAGAAGCCGTTTGATTGAAATTATATTTTGCTAAAGTATAATTAAGAATTTAAGGAGTTTTTTTTATATTTTTATTATTTTTTCCTCTAAATAAATCACATTTTTGAGGCCTTTCCAGAATTCCTCCAAAGCTCTTTGCGACCGCATCAGACCATTTGGTGAATGTGCGTCAAAGATTTGATGTGGAAGCTGTAGATACATAAGTGCGCCACCCACTCTCCAGATTTGCCCTGAACAGCACATTTATTATACATGCACGACAATTGTGTGTAGAAGGTCAGGTTGAAGGAAAAATTCAATTCTGAGCCTGATGCAACCCAACAGGAAGGGCGCCATCTTGTTATCATTGTTATCCATGAATTTAAAAATGTACTGTTTTACAAACAAAACTAATATAATATTTCTCAACAGTAACATTTGTTTTGAATACTAAAACAACAGGAAAAAAAGACACATTTTGGCATTTAAAACCTAGATAATTAAGTTTTTGATTCACACCAAAAGAGATAAGCGTGTAGTGCTGTGTTAATGTTCCAGCAGCGACACAAGCGTCACAGGAGCTTTCTTCACACCCTGGAGTCTGCTTTAATTATGGACACTTTAATTATGTGAGAGACTGCAGAAATTGATTCTTGCTTCCCAACATTCATAGGCAGTCAATAAAACGCATGAAGTCCAGTGTCTGAAACTCACCGTCCATCAATCACGGCGCTGAAAAGAGGACAGAGGAGGGTTGAGGGCTTTTGTGTTGATTAATGTTGATTTATGTGTACATTTAAGTGTGACTGTTAAAACGGGTACGTTTAAAAAAAACAAGTTCTTAGCCTCATTTGTATTTTTCCAAGAATGTCTTCTTTAACGGCTCTTTGGCGCCAATGTTGGTTGAAATGAGCAACGGTTCAAAGTCTGATTTGGTTGTTTTGCCACGGAATATCAATAATTTGCAAATTCATAGACCAATAACCAGATATAATAACTAAACTTGGAAAATAAATAAAGCTTCTTTGGAAGTTTCATGTCCAAACGGAGTAGGAAAGGAGTGGAGTACGACCTCTTATTGTTAAAACGTAATTTTCAAGGTCTTAATCAGTAGTTTCGGCTCTTCTTCAGTAGCAGATTATGTCAATTTAGGAAAATATGTTTCAGTTTAGAGGAAAATGGATGATTAAGTACGACACTTATGAGTGGACAAGTGTGTATTGTGTCTAAAGCTGGAGACACGCTACACAACTTTCTCAGTATATAAGAGTTCACACTAACAGACTAACACATTTAATGACTGCACCAGATGATATTGAACCAACTCAGCGCATCAAATGCAACCATTTGCAACGATTTTGATAGTCCCGCTACTTCCTGTCGTCGCCGTCTCCTGGTGCTGTGTCCTGTGTCCCAACTACTCTTTTTCAATGGCTGTTGGCAGCATGTGTTTGCAGTTAATCAATACACATGAGCCAATCGCCATGCCGACTGTCCGCAACTAGTGCTTACTGGTGCAGACACTGCCCAACTGTGAATCGTGGGTAAAATTGGGCAAAAGTTCTTGTCCCCAGCTTAAGAGGAGCCTAGTTAGAAGAGATATGGACTTAGATTAGTTTTAATATTATTAAACAACACCTTTCACGATGGATTTAATTATTCCAAAATTGTAAAAATTGCATTTTATTTGTTTGAAAATGCACTTTTTGTTTGCAATGATCGGAATTTTGCTTCCCAAGGTCCGGGGGAGTGCAAAAAACAAATATATTTTCAATCAAATAAAAATACAATAATTTTTAATGATTAAATCAATGTTTTATTTGCAATTTGTGTGTTTTTATTTTGTGGCTCATTTTTGTTTGCTCAAGTGTTGATAACCTTGCCCAAAATCTAATTCCATACAACAGCCCCCCTGGAACTTGGCTTCACCCAGAGGAGGTTTCAAAAACAGTTCATATTTTCATAGATAATGTCATAGATTACAGTTGCATCCCCAAAAATGGGAGTGATGCTCCTTGTTTCTAGGATGAGGCTGAGAGCTTTTTTTTTAAGTACCCTCAAAGAACCTGTGTGAGTGTACGTTTAATTCACACCATCATGACGCCACGTAACTGTTGTGTTTTCCTGGCTCAGATGGAGCATGTCCCTCCCTATGACGTGGTTCCCTCCATGAGACCCATCATCCTAGTCGGGCCGTCACTCAAAGGCTACGAGGTGAGGAGACGATGAGCGACATCTGCTTTTATTTTAGAAAATGTCTCTTCCATTGCATGTCGTCTTACGCCTCGTGTTTCACCTCCAGGTGACAGACATGATGCAGAAAGCGCTCTTCGACTTCCTCAAGCACAAGTTTGAGGGCAGGTAAGCAGATAATAAAGTTTCACTGCGTCTGTGTTCAGGGTTTTTTTTTTTTTTTCGTTTTTTTCGCTTTAATCAACAACTTGTTTACCGCGTCTCTGTTTCAGGATATCCATCACACGGGTGACGGCGGACATTTCTTTGGCCAAGCGCTCCGTCCTCAACAACCCCAACAAACACACCATCATCGAGCGCTCCAGTACCCGCTCCAGTCTGGGTAAGAAGAACATGCACATGTTGGAATTCTTCTATATACTTGGTTATATCTGAAGTGCAATAGGGTAGAATCATTTCAAATGTGGAGATCAGGCAGTGAGTTAACATTTCTGTTCATCACGTCACATTCATTGAAACCGTCTTCCTGTCTGTGTTTCATATCTACTCTATGCTTTGTTTGAATTTCATGAAAAGACCAAAACCAACTTTCCACAACAGTTTGTGGTCAGGTTTTTTTTTATTCTTGGTTTATCTAATTTATCGATGATAATGAAATGACACAATATCAGTGTCAGGCCTTTCCTTTTATTGGTTTTATTTAAAAATTCAGATTTAACATATTAAAAAAAAGCTGAAAGGAGATGAGATTTGGAGCACTGTCATTTAAAGGTGCAGTGTGTAAAAAATGAGTGACTTTTTGTAGTGAGATCCTAAGAAACGGAGGACTATAAAATATAAAAGGCTTATTGTAAGGCTACAAAATCCAAATTATACATTTTCAAAGCGGTTACACAGAGGTCAGAGAATTCAATTCAATTGTGGCAAATAAACCGCCCTAAATGTCACACACTGGACCTTTAAAAGACCCAACATTACAGCTTGTAGCTGTAACTACACCCAGCAGTGATGTTCAGCGGTAAAATAAGAGCGGCTTGTTTTGTTGCCCATGAAGTCTTTGTCATAACCTATGATTTCTTACTTTATCATTTTTATATGTAATGAATCTGAAGGCTACTTGATGTCAGATTAATGTAGTTCCAAGTTTTTTCCTTTCTTATACCCACTCCCACTGCCTGAGTCTGATCCTTTCTCTCCTCATCCTGTCTTCCTGCCCTCTTACCCATCCTCCTCCCTTTTCTCTCCCACCACCCATCCTCTTCCTCCACTCTCTTTTGATTCAGACGTACTGGGTACGTATGCTTTCCGTCCAACAAAACAATGACGCCTTCCCTCCTTCTCCTTCTCTGTCTCCTCTCCTCTCCCTTTGCTTCTATCTTTATTCATCATCTGCTCATGCATAGTTTGTCTGCCTGTCTGCTTGTCTGTCAGTTTCTCTGTTCCTCACAGTTCTGTGTGACAGCCTGTAGTCTCGGAAAAACAAAAAGAGAAAAGAATCACAAAAAACCAAAGCCGGAACAGATCTGTGGGAGGGAGGGCAGCAGGGTGGCCGGGAGCTGCTGTGCACGTTTGCAATGAACAGGCAGGAACCTGGTTCTTTCCATGGGTTTATCTTTCTATAAAAGACAGTTCCTCTCTTTAGTCAAATCCACATTTACAGAGTCCAGAACCCTTCTTTTTCTATATATGAGTTAAGTTCATGTTTGTATTGACCCTGCAGAGGACTTCTTCTTTCACATGTCCCGCTTTAATCCTCTTTTTCTCCGCCCTCTGGAGGCGGCTGAAAACTGTGCAGACCTTCGTTTCTCCTCAGATTGTTCTTGCTCCTGTTATCACTGTGTGCGGCTGGGTTGGCAGCTTACACACACACACACACTCTCAAACACACACACACACCTCAGAGGCGATGAGGTTTGACGAGATATACGTGCAGAACATTGTGGTTTTTTCAGTTTTTCATCTTGCTCGAAAATGGGGAAGCTGTAGCTTTTTTCTAAATGTTGAAGAACAAGCTCATGGAGGCTGTTTGCGTTCTGAGGAACACTGAAAACAGAGCCGTCGACAAACTTGAGCACTTCACCTGATAATAGAGTAATAATTACTGCTGTGCTAATTAGCGCTAACACAAACTAACGTTCCACTTCATCTGTTTGATGAGGGTGATTTCTTACCTTTTTGTTTGTTTCTGTTTTATTTACATGGTGGAGATTTGTGTCCCTTATTATTAGTTCCTCCAAGTGCCGCCTGCAGGCATCTCATTCTAAAGTGCCTCCTTCATTTGCAAGTTGGACATAAAAATGACCAGAAGCAGCATGAGGATTTCCCTGAATGTCAGGAGGTGGCAACAGAATGAGGATGCTGCACTGCTCCATTTAGCTGTGTGCATAAATGGAACTTTTGACTGTGATTCAATCTAATTCATATGCTTGTGTGGAGTGTTTTTTTTTTTTAAAACTAAGACTTCCACATGCATGACTAAGTCCTAACATGTTGGTTTCCTCACACTGAGGCAGTTTGTATTTACGTGTCTTATCTGTTTTCCCCCGGTCCATCAGCGGAGGTACAGAGTGAGATCGAGCGCATCTTTGAGCTGGCCCGCACTCTGCAGCTGGTCGCTCTGGACGCAGACACCATCAACCATCCCTCTCAGCTGGCTAAGACCTCCCTCGCTCCTATCATTGTCTATATCAAAATAGCCTCACCTAAGGTACGGCAACTGAAGGCTGCAAAGATATGCATCGTTTCTGTCCTCGTAAAACATCACTCGATGTGTTTCAAGAAAATGTACTGACCTGAATGTGATTTGAATCCAATTGAAGGTACACTACCGTTCAAAAGTTTGGGGTCACCTATACATTTTTTTCTGTGTTTTCCATTAAAAGTCAAACTTTTATTCATCAAAAGAGTTGCAAAATAAATAGATATAGTCAAGACATTGGCAAGATTAGAATATATGTATATATATATATATATATATATGTGTATATATATATATATATGTGTATATGTATGTATGTATGTATATGTATGTATATATATATGTGTGTGTGTATCTATATATATTTATGTATATATATGCATATATGTATACATGTGTGTATATATATATATATGTGTATATATGTATATGTATACACATGTATATATGTATATGTATACGTGTGTATATATATGTGTTTATATGTATATGTATACATGTGTATATATATATGTATATACCTATATGTATACATATACGTATATATATATTCATTGAAAAAAAGTGCTTTTCTTTAAAAAATAAGGACATTTCTAAGTGACCCCAAACTTTTGAACGGTAGTGTGTACATATATATATATATAGTGAGACTAATGTGTTTACATGTATGTCAAAAGTCCAGTTTTAGTCGGACTTAAGAACTATTCAGAAGATTGGTTTTATATGGGTATATGGATTAATGTAAGTTTACTACAGGACGTCTGTAATACTCACTCATCTTCTACTGCTTTATCCTCCACATGAGGGTAGCGGGTGACGATCAATCTCAGCTGTCATAGGGTGGAAGGGCGCGGTACACCATCACATATAGAGACAAACAACCTTTCACATCTGTAATATCAATGGCCATTTTGCACGGGACAAGAAATCTCAGTAAAACTACCACATGTGGGAGGAGTAAGTAGATTTCTCCACATGTGCGTTTTGCAGCATAACC